>NC_069125.1:14110702-14424868 GCF_026914265.1 Mya arenaria | reverse complement strand
CAATGTCGTGCCAGCACGACATTCATTTTTGAAATCCCAATGTCCAATGTCGTGCTAGCACGACATTCATTTTTGAATGTCCAATGTCCAATGTCGTGCCAGCACGACTTTCACTTTCGAATGTCCAATGTCCAATGTCGTGCCAGCACAACATTCGATTTTGAATGTCCAATGTCCAATGTCGTGCCAGCACAACATTCGATTTTGAATGTCCAATGTCCAATGTCGTGCCAGCACAACATTCGATTTTGAAGGTCCATTGTCCTATGTCGTGCCAGCACAACATTCGATTTTGAATGTCCAATGTCGTATGTTTAGCTAACTTCACACAGCTTTCTACTGTGTTGATTTCCAATATCACATGTATGGGGACGATGTCGGAACGCTTAGTTTAAAATTAGGACTTGACGATATCTGGTTCCAACGGTACGGGAAACAGTCTGGCACATTTCTGGTGACCATGCCAACCTATGGATAAGGAAACGTGTAACAGTCGAAACTGCAATCAGCATCTTCAAAGGGAATATGCATGTAAGTGTTGCAATGTGGTTATAACGTAAAGTGACCGTACGATGGATCCCTGTTAGAGCCTTCGCTTAGGGTACGCAAGGTAGGAGTTCGAACCCTGACCGCGTCCAACCGAAAGACGTAAAAATAAGGTTCTTGTAGCTCCCTTGCCTTGCGCTCGGCATTTAAAGGGTAGTACTGGGGAAATAGTACTCAGTACTGGTTCAACACTGAGACGTCAAAGAACCAAGAGGTGTCTACTCACAGACCTAGCCATCTCACCCTGTTTCTTCAAGTCTTACAATGTCTGGATTTGACGTGCTGAATACGTAGTAACGTACCGGGCAGTTGTTTGATTTCTATCGACACTGCACATGGTTGTATTTATTGCGCATTTTGGATATTGTGTATATTTATTTGAATGTCACCATGTCAAAAGTCCTAGACACACTTTTGTTTTCGACCAGTGGCTAGGTCTGCCCCTACATGGTTGGATATGTTAATATACTTCCACATTTAATGTATGAACATATGCAAACAATATTTATTTATAAATCAAAACTGTTATAATTCTAAACATGCAAACGTCATAATATCTTATTCCATTACATAAACTTCTTTTAAATGATTTTGTTATCAATTCAAGTCTGACGTATTCACAAATAATACAATTGTATACAGTTATTGCAATGTTAGATAATTTTCTATTACAAGTTTCATTAATTTCTTCAGAGTATTGTTTAAACAATTATTGCGTGCCTTCTCCTTATCATGTATGTGTATGAACCATTGTAAATATTTGTAAATATTGTTTGTCCTCATGGGCCGTATGCCTTATTGAATGCGAAATCTTCTTCTTCATATTACCTTGATCGTTCAAATACCAGCATAACACAATTCCGTTACTCGGAGATGGAATAAGGTAATAGAAAAATATGAAATCTAGCAATTTTAAGCATGTCCGCCTAAATTTGACATTTCTTCAAATAGATAATATCATTGACCTACAAATTTTTTATAATCTTGCAAGTATCCAAGACTGTACACAACAGTGAATTAACGCTTTATGGAGTTAAAATGGAAATACCCAATGGGCAAATTACACCAAATCGGAGGTGCCTACTCATTGTTACATGCCTCGCTTCTTTTAATTGACACATAATACAGTGATTCAAAGCATGGTTAACTTTAACCTCGGCACCCCAGCGTATCATAACCTATATGATATCAAACATAGGTTATGCTATGCTGGGGTGCCGATGATGGTTTAACTTATACAATATATTTCAGGCCATTGGCTACCTTCCATATTTAAAGGTTTTGAAGCTGAATGGTTTGTGTTTTCAAAAACAATCTGAACATTTTGGATCTATTTTTTGTTAACTTTTCCACCATATTGTTTGTACACCCACACAAGATTTTGTCACTTTATTGGACACATAATGGCTATGTCCAACTTATTTTATTTCTTATTCAACTGAACTTTTGTCTAACATGTTTTAATGTTTAGTATACATTGGGAACCTTTTCCCCATATATGGTTTTGGGAATCGTGAATCATCAGTATTATTTCGCGTCTATGGAATATTAAGGGAATTTGTTTAGTAGTCTGTGACCTTTAAAGTAACAATAACTGCGACTTAACCAAACTATGCAGTGGTAAAGCACAGGCTACAGGCAACTACATATTAAAAACAAATTTATTTATACACGGTTTACCGTCCTTTTAACACAAATTTGAACCAGTAAATGTTCTTAAAGCATCATTATTAAATAAATTTTCTATGTATTGGCAAATCTATGTTATGTCTTCAATGTGATGTTTTTTAATTACATGTAATTACTTGCAATCGTATATATTTACTTCAATGGCAGGGGGTCCAACGTGAAATATGTTCGCCGAATTTTAAGTGAGGGAAATTGTGTGAAGCCGAATAAAATGGCGGCGTTGAAAGGAATTTTGGTGTTTCAAGGATGTATTTTCACCTGGTAAGTAAGTTATATCACCTTTCTCGCAATATAAATACGCCTACCCGGAGACCACACCTGTAAGCGTCTCTCGGCGTTTTAACCTATGTTTCTAGAGGCCTTTACTGTACTATATACTTTCAAAAGATGAGAACTAGGAAACAGCTATGCTATTTTGCGCGTAGGAATACATGGTCACATTTTTTTCATTCTAGAACGATTTACTTATTTAGACACAACTTATCCATTTTCCTTTTACTGATACTTAAACCCTTCAACTGCTATTATTACACGTCGTTTTACATAACGAGTATAAGTGTTAGGCGTATCAGAAAAAAAACAAAAAAACATTGGTGTTTATTATCTAACAGCATGTAAACCTAAGTAGTCACTTTCGAATTTACTCTTCATTATGGTAACGAACAAAACCTTTCATAAAGTATGGGCGTTCCATCAGCTATAAGTATTATAACACAATGAAGTCAATGTGCATGTCTGTATTGACCCTTATTAATGTCTAAGGATTGAATGCTTTAGTATAACAGGAACTCCTGGGCTATCTTCCATCGAAAACAACCGCGGATGTATACCGGTACATCAGTAGAAGTAGTTCGTAATATAAGTATTAAATAATTGTAGTGTTTTAACGTGTATTTTGTATATCTAATTTTAACACGGTTGCCAATGATGTGTATTATTGCATAAATAAAGTCATTAAGTCATTAAGTTTGATTGCTAGATTGAAATTACTACGCGATCTACTTGCAACGTAGTTAAATGTAAAGATTTCTGACATTGTAAATCGTCCAAATACATCCGAGGTTGTTTTTGATGTAGAATGTGCAATATTTATATTTACACTCATTATTCTGATATTTATTTTGATAATCAAAGTGCACTTTTGGATGTTTGAACAGCGCCATCGTCAATGACAACACGTGTTTCATTGACGTCTCATACATTTTAGCACAATAAAATGTTATTTGACTAATCACAAACGTCCTTTAATTGAGATCAGAGGAATTGATAAGGTATTGCGTTCATCGAAATATGAATACAATTGAAAAAAAAATGCATTCATCAATGGAAATGCAATAATGGCGTTAATATCACAATGTGGCAAATGCAATATTTCCAGCAAAACATCAACCCAGATTAGATTGAGTTACTATTCATAAAGACAGCTGTATTCATCGACAGCAATGGAAATGAAAACGCTGTCAAAAACCTGGTTTAAATGGCATTCTATTTTCAAGAATAGTCAGTGATCCCGAAAGAACAGATAACAAATAAGTTCACTATGAACGAAGTCCAAGGCTCGACCAAGAGACATGTATGGGTGTTGTGGTCTTAATGCCATTAAAATAATAGTTGTTCAAGATCGCCATGTCAAACATGTCCCTGCCGTTTCATGTGCTTAGTCTTAAATCTTTCTAACTCATAATTCTTCCCGATCCAGTACCAATCGGAACACTTCGACCATCTCCGCCATACGACGAGCATCGGTTGTATGCCGATGTATTAGTACAAGAAGTTCGCAAAAATAATAATAATGATATTATTTAATTGAAATGAACTACATGTGGACATAAGTTTTGGATCCAGGATTTGACATTAGAGGGGGCGTTACGTAGGGACATAACCTTTTGACTTGCGCCCCTCCCTCAGAACCGAAATTTATTTTGTTTAAAGTGTTGGCATGAGGGTTTTGGGGTACTCCCCAAAGAAAAATAGCAATTTTTAGTGCGAACGGCGTTGCACTTTGGGCGTATTTTATTACTCCGTTTCTTTTATATTGGAATTTAAAAGTAAACTTGGAAAATTAGCCGGATAGTGGTATTTTTGCACACATGAAAACCATGTCATTTTAAGTCAATTCGTTGCGCTTTATCTTACATATTTTACAATATAACTACATTAAGCACAGTACCTAAATGATATTTGGCACATTTAGATAACGGATTCCAACGATTTCTGTGATATGTATGAATGTATTTATTACCTTTATTAAATGTTTTATGCAAAATCTCTGCGTATTGTTTGAATGTCCCTCGTACATTGATTAAATAAAATACAAATACGATTTTCAACAAAATTATAAAATTGCAGATGGCTTTGGAATAAAACATAGTTGTAACTACTTGGCGCCAAATTTAGACCTAGTTGCTTAAAAACTGTCAGCACACGTGTCCGAAAAACCTTAAAAGCTTAATACCGACGCTTACTTTAACGCCATACAACAGTGATGATTATAACATTCTTACATATAGCCTAATCATAATAATAAAGTAATAATTATAGCAAAGACATCCTACCTACCCATCCTACCTGTTCTGGACAATTTGTACCCCTTACCACACCATTTTTGGCCCTAATACAACCTGCAAAGCTTCCTTTCCAATTATGTTGTGATTAATTTGTATACTATTAGTCTATCATTCAAATACTACAATGTAATATCATCAATGGAAAATGTTTCAATGAAATAAATATTGTATAAGAACCATAGACTGGTATATATGCATCATCATGGTAAACCTATGTATCACAAACCATTATTGCTAGAGCGTTTAACATAGTCATTATCCAAATGCGATTTTGGAATAGTATAGTCGGAAAAATATTCATATAAAAATTTACATACCATTTCGCACCGGCCCTTTCCTATGCGGATGTTATCCAAAGCAATGTCGCCTAGGTAACTTCCCCTAAACGTTGCGATGAATTCGAACTGCAATGTACCAAATCCGAAAAAGCTAATTAAGCCATAGTTGAAGTGCGGTGATGAAACACCGAAACCGTTTTCCCTGCCCGCGCACAACGATTAAAAAGGGACAAAAACATGACGAAACATATCAAGCAGACACTAACGGTATGTATTACTCACGTTACTAACAAAAAGGTTATGTTTAATAACAACAATGATATGCCATTAAAGATAACAATACTGTTAGTATAATTGTATATGTGTCCGCCACTCACTTAAGAGGTTGTGGGTTTGATCGCCGCTAGGATTATTATGGTCTAGTCTCGCACTAAAAAGGTTCTTAATTATATCAAGACAGTTTGAAAAGTGTGAAAGTTTTCTACTGGTATAGGTGTCCATCTCTTCGTTGGAGTCTGTCGGTCCCATCCCAAGCATGGTGATATTGGTCTAGTGAAACAGGTGTCCACCTCGCACTAAATATGTTGTGGGTTCTATCCCTAATAGGGTGAGAGTGGTTTTATTGGTATATGTGTCCATCTCGTTGTGAGAATTTGTGGGTTATATCCCAAACAGGGTGAGAGCGGTCTAGTAGAATAGGTGTCCACCTCTCACTAAATGGGTTATAGGTTTTATTCCCAACAGGGTGTAGGAATTCTTGTGGTAAGTTGCCTGCCTTTTCAGTTAAGAGGTTGTGGTTTCGATCCCCCAGCAGGGTGAGAGTGGTCTAGTGGTATAGATGTCTGTCTCTCACCAAAGTGGTTGTCGGTTCGATCACCACAGGGGATATCTTATGGGGTACTAGTTTCTACCCAAACAACAAACTAAGCTTATGTGTGTATTCAACAAATGTCCTGTGAAACAAAACAGGAGTTACACGAACTATGTTTGTTTGGGTTTATCAAGGTCTGCTCTCGGCTATTGGCTGCATTACTAGTTGACCCCGCTGTGACGCAATCAAGATTTTAAATATGTTTACATGCCATAAGTGACATAAAATAGAAGTGACAGCAATTCGCAGTCAAAACCAGACATTGGAAGACTTGAAGAAACAGAGTGAGATACACCAGCTCTTTGCGAAGAGACCTCTTGGTTCTTTAACGTGCTCGGTGTTAAGCACCGATACACTGGATACAACTCTCCTTGGTTGTTCCAGTACTGATTACACCATTTCACAGAACTACCATTTAAATGCCGAGCGCTAGGCAAGGGATCTACTAATACCATATTTTTACGTCTTTCTGTTTGACGTGGCCGGGGTTTGAACTCCTACCTCCCGCACCCTAAGCGAAAGCTCTTACAGTGAGCTATCGGGGAATCGTTACAAGAACTTACCAAATGGTAATACTTACATGCATTTTCCTTTCGATGATGCTAGTTGCAGTGTTGACAGCTACGCGCTTCCGTATCCATCGGTTGCCATGGTCACCGGATAAGTGCCAGACAGTTTTGCGGTACCGGTCGTCCAGGACTAATTTCAAACTAAGCGTTCCGACATCTTGGCCAAACATGTGATATTGGAAATCAACACAGTATAAGCTGTTTGCAGAGGAGTCGTACGGGTAATGGTCGGAATATATCTTAACAGATTTGTAAGCAGTACTATCAGTGGCGTCGGCAAGGAGGTAGTCACCTGAAATATTTTCAGTATAAGAATCGTCTTCTACCCCTCAGGAAGATCGTTAAGATTGAGGTTGTAATATATTTAAGCTTCGAATTTTGTTTCCATAAGGCCAAACAAAATTGGTTTGGTTGGGATTGCATCGTGTCCAGAAACAGGTAGGGTAGATAAACTTTTTATTAGGCTTTATGTTAGAATGTATGTCATCATCGGGAAATGGCGTTAAAGTATTCTTCAGTTTTTTTTAAACTACATTTTCACCCAAACACTAACATGTTGTTACATACTGACAATTAAGACGTTAAGGTCGGCGCCGAATTCGTAGGCAGGGTCGATTAACCTGAGCCAAAGGTATTTTAGGCCTAAGTATTTTACGATTGAATATTGTTTTTTATTAAAATATTGTCCCTGCATCTGTGCATTTTAAGTTTTACAAGAGTGCTCTGGTTTAAAAAAAATACGAAAGTTCAAATATTACAAACAATTTGTTTGTGGTATGATATACCTGTCAAAGATCCCGTGCTGTCTGAACTGGGACCAGTTTTCCCCGCCCAATCTGCTTCTCCATGTCGTTTGGACCAAAATAATGGACCATCCTGGTTCCAGCCGCAAAACTTTCCACTTGCATCACACAGTTCTAAATGTCCTTCCTGGTCAGGTGGTCCTTGCGGGCTCTCGCGAATGTCCCTTTCGACTGTCTTGCCGCTATCTGGATAGTTATTCCATGTTTGAATTTCCCTGTACAATGCATCTCCTGGGCATTTTGTTTTCGATTGTTTCGCATCTCGATGGCCTTGAAGCGTGTAACTAGGTTTGATCTTTCCTCGGTGGACCCCGCATTCGATCAGATTATCAACAGCTGTAACGAGTAAATTTTCAAGTTATTTGAAGGAAAAGTTTCTTTGACATGTTCATTTTCAGCTCTTATGGAAATACTTCCTTAGTATTTAATGAAAAGATAAAATCTACATAAATAATGACATACTATGTATTTTGAAAGAGAAACATTTGATAGCTTAAACACTGAGCTTGGAATACATTTAGATACTCCGCAAGCTGTGAAACTTTGATTTTTTTTGTCTGAATCATAAAAAAAACATGACAGCCATTGATTGTGAATATTTTGCATTCCTTTAGTTTAGAAAAATTGTTTTTATTCGTAGACAATATAATTTAATTGGTATGCATCTTGACCATATTAATAGTTTTTTTTCTTTAATGGGTTCGGAGAATGAGTTTACGATTTACAAAAAATAGCAATGTATATATGTACATATTTATTATCTGTTAAATATGGTAAGCTTGAGAACATCTGATATATTAGAGAATGCGGGATAAATGGTTTAGATTCCCCCCGTGGGGCAATTTTGAACACCATGATTTTATTAAAGTGTATCATCTTATAAACATTTTGAGCACTCTCACAGATTAACCGTTGTGTGATTATTGTTTTTTTGTCTTGGAATGAGCAATTTTTTACGTCTGGAAACCCGGAAACCAGTGATATAAGAAGGCTGACTCAAGCTTAGGTCGAAGCTTTTCATACTTATGGGCCAACATTTTATGTTTTAAAGCTAAAAGCGATTTAACACTTATGTTCTTCGGCTGTTTTTCGAACAATTCAGATCTGCTATATTGTGAGTTATATTATACGACTGAATTGAAGGCATTGATTCCAAATTCAGCTGATTCTGAGACAAAATATTAAGAAACGTCGAAAACTGCCAAAGACCGGGGACACCAGCCGGTTTCATGCACATGGCTCCAATAACTTATTTTGGTATTCTATGGTGGAGGTTTTTATACATCACATAAATTATATTTTTCTAGATATCTATTTTGGAAGTGTAATAGACTACATTATAAGATTTTGATGGTCAATACTCGCTCCATCGGCGTGAAAAATAGCCTGTCAGTATTCTTTTTTTAATATAGCAGGCATGAAAATGTAAATTAGTGGTCTCTAACCTTACCTTTATTTGCTTTGGCATTTGGTAGCATACTTGTGTAATTTCCAATGAAAGACGCCGCAAATGAAACGCTGTTATAGCCATAGGTATGCGCTCCCACGAAGTTCCATCCTCTGCCTTCGTACACATTGCCGTCTCCGCCAATCAAAAAGCTGTATCCGATATCTGTCCAATCTAAAAGTGGATTTGGTTGTTGAATTTGTAAAGTTTTGTTTAGAAACAATAATGTTTCTAGACTGGAAAATTAGTTCCAAATTGTACAAATAAACAGTTAAGCCATTCGGGTAGAATTTTTAATTTGTTGTCAGAATGATGAAAAAAATGAAGAAAAAAAACAATCTTAAGAAAGTGGTAAAAATATATCAATAACATCGCTTACAGGTATCAAGAAGTAGAGAAAAAGCACTTTCTAAAATGAATGAACCTAATTTTTATGTAGAATAAAATAAAGAGTATATTAGTTAATGTCATAAAATGATCGTAGTTTATTTCACGAGTGTCATAGAAGAACGTTTTAGCCTCGAGAGGAAATATAGTTCTTATATGATCACGTGGTGCTGTTCCTTTAATGTTTTGTTTTTTTAATTCAATTTATTTTTCTAAAAAACCCTTTTTTAATACCCGTTTGTATGTGATTAAACTCAAAATTTCACCGAAAAGCAGGAATGAAAAAACAACAACATATATTTACTTTTGACCTCCATGTGGTATCGTTGGATACTTCGGACGCGAGCAGAGCAGACATCCTGTGTTTCACAACCATAGGTATCT
Source organism: Mya arenaria (assembly GCF_026914265.1). Lineage (NCBI taxonomy): Eukaryota > Metazoa > Mollusca > Bivalvia > Myida > Myidae > Mya > Mya arenaria. The sequence continues at coordinate 14,415,327 of NC_069125.1, read as the reverse complement.
GTATGGTGAATAAAAAACGTCGACACAGGCACTGCTATATTCAGTGTAGTTTTCGGGTCTCTTGCTCCCCATTCTGCTCTTGTAATGATTTTCAATGCATCACAACAGTCGGCCGGCACACCTGTATGTTATACAGAACATTATAACCGATAACCCAAAAATGTATCAAAAAGTAGTCGGCCGACACACCTGTAAATGATACAGAGAATTATACCCGTAAACCAACAATGTATCAATCAGTAGTCGGCCGACACACCTGTAAATGATACAGAGAATTATACCCGTAAACCAACAATGTATCAATCAGTAGTCGGCCGACACACCTGTATATGATACAGAGAATTATACCCGTAAACCAACAATGTATCAATCAGTAGTCGGCTGACACACCTGTAATTAATACAGAACATTTTACCGGTACACAAACAATGTTTCAATCAGTAGTCGGCTGAACCTGCATTTAATACAGAATAATATAACAGAACAAAGCAGAACAGATAATTTATTTTTGACTTAAGCATAAACAGCTCATTGTCACATTACACAAATATAAAATACAAATATAGAATACACACACACAATCCATCAATACATACGTAATTACATTATGATGCGTTTTAACCACTTTGTAACCTATTTCTAATCAAAGGTCATATTTATTAACTCTGGATCAAGCCACGCATCATGATATCCCGAAAGTTGTAAAACATCTCGAACGTTTGAAGCCCAAAATTCTAACAGCAGCATTTGCATCTATTTCGCTATTTTTTGCACTGTTTCCAATCACTCATATTTCCCAAATCCCTAAACCTCTGATACATCATTAAGTATAGACACAACATATGAATCAAACAGATTATACATAATTTTAACTTGAACAATTGTATTTTTTATAAAAGAAAGTAAGCCATTCATTGATCGAAGAGCTTTACAAGCGAACATTTTAGCTGCTTGTGCAAATGAACCACCAGACGTTAGTACTACACCTAGGTTATTGAAAGAGTAAACTATTTCAACATCAACACCGTCATATTTCCATTCATCAGTTCGCGAAAGTCTGCCAACTTTTTTGAAGAAAACAGTTTTCTTAACATTAACTGTGAGTTTCCGTCGTTAACAATAAGTTTCCAAGTGATCTAGTGATTCCTGTAAGACTTCTTTTGACTCGGGTATAATAGCGGTATCTTCAGCAAACGGCAATAGGTAAATACTAAGTTCATCAATGGTGAGTCATTGTTGGTCCCTTGCGGCATATGTAACTCAATGTCATTCAGAAATAGGGAAACAGATCGGGGAAGTTATCTCCCCCCGACGTTATTATCAAAGATATTAGACAATTTTCCTACATAATTACTATATAATTATTTTTAAAGCTAAATTGAGCATCAGTGAGAACATCATACCCCTTAGTACATTTTTTAAGCTTCCGTTTAAAACAACAGTAAATAATTTCGAAATGCAACTGATCAACGCCATGCTCCTATAATAATTGGGATCCGACTGAGTTCTTTTTAATGTAAGGGAATTATTGCACCGTTAGCCCAGGACTTTAGAAATGTTTCCCAATCAAGAATGGTATTGAAAAATAAATGTAAGGGTTTAATCAAAATCGGGACAGTGGCTTTTAAATACTCATACAAAATATTATCGATGGAACATGCCTTGTATATAAAACTTTATCATTTGACTCCAATATTTCTTCTTCATTTATAGATTTATCCAAACAGTCAAAGATAGGAGAATTGCTATCATTATTTCTATCAAAATCAGTCAAAACTCAGAGATAACATATTCATTATCGCCCTGCAAACCAGACATAAGCCTTTCAAAGTAGTCCTTAATGTCCTCATTTGAGATACTATCACCGATTTGACTTTAAGCTTTTAATTTAAATATCTTCCAAAAATCCCTCGGTGATCTTCTACGCATTTCATTTATATGCTTACTACGCTGTGAATGAAATGACATCCTAGACTTTTTACATTGGTATTTATAATCTTTCTTTGCTTGTAAAACCTGTTCTTTTCCTTCATTTTTTCATCATTGAATTATAATTTGCCAAACATTCCTTACAAACTATAAGCTTTCTTTTGAGATCCTCATCATAGCTACCTTTTTTATTTGTATCGACTTCACTAAAAAATACGATAGGCACTGTTCAAGTTTTTCGCAAACTATTTATTACCTTTATTATTATAGCAAATATAGTCTGTAAATATAGAGGTTAACGTATCGTTGCTACATGCAACATTGAATTCTGCAGTTGGATCTCTCTCAATACAAAGGAAATCCGTTGACAAGTCTTCAACAAAATTAGCCTGGAGATTAGGATCCCATTTATAATAGGCACCTCTATTTTCGGCCATTCTTTAAACTTTGTAGTAATTGTAAAAAGAAAATTCTACAGGTGCGTGATTAGAGAAAACGTTTAAGGCCCCAACTTCTAAACCAGACTGTAAATAAAAAAAAATATCTAAAGATGTAAGTACCGTGTTACGCACGTGAAATTCCCGGCGTCATTGAACAGACGACAATTTATAAAATGTATATTGCTAGCCTTACAAAGGTCAAGCATGCAATCTCAAATATCGCCGAGGCTTGGGAACATCTCTCTAAATAACGTTATTATTGTCAATACTACGATAAAGCTCTATTTAATCCTTTTTCTGACCTGCGCTACTATTTGTATCGCCAGTAATGAACACTTTGCCGATTTGGGAGAAATATGTGCTATTTTGCTCTAATTGCATAAGTGTATCAGTATCATTAATATCATGCACAGGACTTGATTCAGGTCTGATATAAGCTGAACACAAATAAATCGGTGATTCGAGATTAAAAACTGTTTTATCAAATCATACCCATACTGTAGAATCAGTATCATTACATAAGTACAAGTACATAAACACCTTTTCTTTCATATAAATAATAACATCATAACTAGAAATAAAATCAACCAATTCGCGTGACGTTCATTTTTCCGCAGTTTATCCTTTAATGTTTCATAATAAACATCTGAAAACACTCACATTTTTGTAGGCACTTTTTTATAACGTTTCTTTTCGATAAAAAGTTTGTCGACTTTGATGTATGCGTCCTAAGTTGACACACACGTATTTAATACAGAATATTTATCCGAGAAAACAACAATGTATCAATCAGTAGTCGGCTGACACACAAGTATTTAACACATAACATTAATCCGAGACACCAACAATGTGTCAATCAGGAATCGGCTGACACGCAAGTATTTAACACAGAACATTAATCCGAGACACCAACAATGTGTCAATCAGGAATCGGCTGACACGCAAGTATTTAACACAGAATATTAAACCGAGACACCAACAATGTATCAATCAGTAATTGGCTGACACGCAAGTATTTAATACAGAACATTAAACCGAGACACAAACAATGTATCTATCAGTTATCGGCTGACACACACGTATTTAACACAGAACATTAAACCGAGACACAAACAAAGTATCTATCAGTTATCGGCTGATACGCAAGTATCTAACACAGAACATTAAACCGAGACAACAACAATGTATCAATCAAGAATCGGCTGACACGCAAGTATTTAACACAGAACATTAAACCGAAACACCAACAGTGCATCAATCAGGAATCGGCTGACACGCAAGTATTTAACACAAAACATTAAACCGAGACACCAACAGTGCATCAATGAGTAATCGGCTGACACACCTACGTTTATACAGAACATTATACCGATAAACCAACAATGTATCAATCAGTAGTCGGCTGTCACACCTATATTTTATATAGAACATAATACCGGTAAACCAACAATGTATCAATCAGTAGTCGGCTGTCACACCTATATTTTATACAGAACATAATACCGGTAAACCAACAATGTATCAATCAGTAGTCGGCTGTCACACCTATATTTTATACAGAACATAATACCGGTAAACCAACAATGTATCAATTAGTAGTCGGCTGTGAATCCTGCATTAAATACCGGTAAACCACCAATCAATCGAAAATTACAAATAACTTTATTCAAGAGAGATATACATTCATTCTTTTCATTTACTCTGTTATTTTTCTTCCTAAAATATACATTACTTACCTTGAACAAAGGAATGTGCAAAATACACAGCTAAAATTATATTCCTAAATATCGCCATGTTATGGTCGACTTCCCTTTTAAAATAGTTCTTGTGAATAATGTATTCGTGTCTATAAGTTATTTTCTTTTAAATCCAATAAAGGAACGATTCAATAAATTAAGATCAATGTCGTAGTGTGATTTCTACTACCTTTAGATAAGATATGCCGGGTGCTTGTGTTAAACTATCTTAACTTAATTGATAACAATTTTGCTTAATCTAAATCATTAAAAATGTTTGCAAAACAAGTACGTTCGCGTTTCTTTAAATCATAAAATTTATGTAGAATAACAACTACCTAAACGTAGAAATATAAAGAACGGGGTAGACAAATAATTATGACGTAATAAAAAGGGACCAACATATAGACGTAACTATATAGTGAAACACATTTAAACCAGTCTCGATTTAAACCAAACGCAGAAAACGCACGATATATCGGTGGTAGTTTGCTGAAAACGCGTTTTTTATCGAGCCTCAATTTCGAATTACTTTGTATGCATTGTGTTACAATTCCGAATTAAAATTTGTCCAAAAAAAAACAACAACCAACATCGAATAATTTGGACTTAACAATTCGTATTTAAGACGATATAATGCCGATGCAATGAATGCAATCGCAGCATTTTAATGTTTCTTTTGCATCATACACTGGGAAACATTGGGAAAGTCGGAAGTGTATAATTCGTCTTGTCTTTAAGACTTTTTATACACCAGATGATACAATTGCAAGAAATGCAATTTTCCAAGTTTGAATGTATATGAATAAGTATAAAATTAATTTCCGTTTGAATGTAGCGTAATATCTGCTAGGTGGCGAATAATAGAAGGTTTCGGGCACGAGGAATTAAGTTTAACTGTCATTCAGCTTTGGGCAGTCGACGTGTTTACTTCAACAACTTTTTTTTTAAAGTTTGAAATTTTGTGTTGAAAGTTACTAATGGATTGGTAGAAATACGTGTTTAACATAAATATAAGGTATTAAACATGAATGATGTTAATATGATTTAGAAATAAGTCCTGTTTATTCAGTTTGAATATAGCATTGTGTTGTTTGATTATGTGTACATGTACAGTTGGTTGCCCAAGTGCTTAAACCAGTATTAAATCTGAAATGCTTGAAATGATATTGACGTTCTGAGTTGTTTTGTGTTATGTAGCTTGCATTGTATCATTGCCTCTAAACAGGGTTTATATTTAAATGTATGACTTCTGGGCTTGTTTCTGTAGCTTGCATTGTATCATTGCCTCTAAACAGGGTTTATATTTAAATGTCTGACTACTTGGCTCGTTTCTGTAGCTTGCATGGTATCATTGCCTCTAAACAGGGTTTATATTTAAATGTCTGACTATTTGCTTGTCTCTGTAGCTTGCATTGTATCATTGCCTCTAAACAGGGTTTATATTTAAATGTATGACTTCTGGGCTTGTTTCTGTAGCTTGCATGGTATCATTGCCTCTAAACAGGGTTTATATTTAAATGTATGACTACTGGGCATGTTTCTGTAGCTTGCATGGTATCATTGCCTCTAAACAGGGTTTATATTTAAATGTATGACTACTGGGCTTGTTTCTGTAGATTGCATGGTATCATTGCCTCTAAACAGGGTTTATATTTAAATGTATGACTACTGGGCTTGTTTCTGTAGATTGCATGGTATCATTGCCTCTAAACAGGGTTTATATTTAAATGTATGACTACTGGGCTTGTTTCTGTAGCTTGCATGGTATCATTGCCTCTAAACAGGGTTTATATTTGAATATATGACTACTGGGCTTGTTTCTGTAGCTTTCATGGTATCATTGCCTCTAAACAGGGTTTATATTTAAATGTATGACTACTGGGCTTGTTTCTGTAGCTTGCATGGTATCATTGCCTCTAAACAGGGTTTATATTTAAATGTATGACTTCTGGGCTTGTTTCTGTAGCTTGCATGGTATCATTGCCTCTAAACAGGGTTTATATTTAAATGTATGACTACTGGGCTTGTTTCTGTAGCTTGCATGGTATCATTGCCTCTAAACAGGGTTTATATTTAAATGTATGACTACTTGCTTGTCTCTGTAGCTTGCATTGTATCATTGCCTCTAAACGGGGTTTATATTTAAATGTATGACTACTGGGCTTCTTTCTGTAGCTTGCATGGTATCATTGCCTCTAAACAGGGTTTATATTTAAATGTATGACTACTTGCTTGTCTCTGTAGCTTGCATTGTATCATTGCCTCTAAACAGGGTTTATATTTAAATGTATGACTACTTGCTTGTCTCTGTAGCTTGCATTGTATCATTGCCTCTAAACAGGGTTTATATTTAAATGTATGACTACTGGGCCTGTTTCTGTAGCTTGCATTGTATCATTGCCTCTAAACAGGGTTTATATTTAAATGTATGACTACTGGGCCTGTTTCTGTAGCTTGCATGGTATCATTGCCTCTAAATAGGGTTTATTTTTGAATGTATGTCTACTTGGCTTGTCCTTGTAGATGGTATTGTTTTGTTGAAGAATGACAAGGTTAATGCAGGGAACAGTGGTGTTTAACATTTGTCCTGAATAATGCATTTGTAAATCCTAATTTCTGTAAACTTTTTTTAATTGCAAATATGCTGTAAAATTGATTGGCATAATAACATTCAGATGAAATTATATACCGTACTAAAATAAGACCATGGTTGAAAGATCGACAATGACACACAGACATGCGGAGCAACCACTTTGTCACCACTGAGATGAATGTCTGGATATGTAAAATTCTTTCTCTGAAGGTTTAGAAGACAAGCAGTTTAGACAAATACCAGACAGATCAACACGCATTTCATGGAATACCTACTCCAAAAGATCGCGAACAGAAAACATGCCGACACTAAAAAGGATGACAGGAATGTGTTTGAAGGAAGTCCCATTCTTGCATAATGCAGCCGAATACCCATGGTCGGATAACCCCGATACACTCTTACGCTATGGGTTGTTGTGTACCGTTGGCGATTTGGCGAGGAAAATCTCGTTATCATGAATAATTAATGAGGTAATTTTATTGGTTTCGCCAGTTACCAGATCCTTTCCCATTGAAAACTATTCTGATGAAAGCCTGAATTAGCCCTGGTCTTCTTTGTCAGTACAATCATATTAAACATAAGCCAAGACCACTTTGCCATTGAGGCTTATGTCACTAATGGGTTATTGAAAAACATTTTATTTAAACAAGCGAATTCATTAGAAGAAGAATTGTTTCCCCTGTCGCATGAATAAGCATTTTTACAAAATTGTGTCAGCTTCACAATAAAGCCAAGTAGTCATACATTTAAATATAAACCCTGTTTATGGACAATGATACAATGCAAGCTACACAATCAAGCAAGTAGTCATACATTTAAATATAAAACCTGTTTAGAGGCAATGAAACAATGCAAGCTACACAATAAAGCCAAGTAGTCATTCATTTAAATATAAACCCTGTTTAGAGGCAGGCAATGATACCATGCAAGCTACACAATAAAGCCAAGTAGTCATACATTTAAATATAAACACTGTTTAGAGGCAATGATACCATGCAAGCTACACAATAAAGCCAAGTAGTCATTCATTTAAATATAAACCCTGTTTAGAGGCAGGCAATGATACCATGCAAGCTACACAATAAAGCCAAGTAGTCATACATTTAAATATAAACACTGTTTAGAGGCAATGATACCATGCAAGCTACACAATAAAGCCAAGTAGTCATACATTTAAATATAAACCCTGTTTAGAGGCAATGATACCATGCAAACTACAGAAACAGGCCAAGTAGTTATACATTCAAATATAAACCCTGTTTATAGGCAATGATACAATGCAAGCTACAGAGACAAGCAAGTAGTCATACATTTAAATATAAACCCTGTTTAGAGGCAATGATACCATGCAAGCTACAGAAACAAGCCCAGTAGTCATACATTTAAATATAAACCCCGTTTAGAGGCAATGATACCATGCAAGCTACAGAAACAAGCCCAGTAGTCATACATTTAAATATAAACCCCGTTTAGAGGCAATGATACCATGCAAGCTACAGAAACATGCCCAGTAGTCATACATTTAAATATAAACCCTGTTTAGAGGCAATGATACCATGCAAGCTACAGAAACAAGCCCAGAAGTCATACATTTAAATATAAACCCTGTTTAGAGGCAATGATACCATGCAAGCTACAGAAACAAGCCCAGAAGTCATACATTTAAATATAAACCCTGTTTAGAGGCAATGATACCATGCAAGCTACAGAAACGAGCCAAGTAGTCAGACATTCAAATATAAACCCTGTTCATATGCAATGATACCATGAAAGCTATAGAAACGAGCCAAGTAGTCAGACATTCAAATATAAACCCTGTTTAGAGGCAGTACAGGTACGTATTTTTCTATTTGTTTTGTTATTTAGGTATTAGCTTTTCTTTTACTGGAAATATGATTAATTCTGTAAAAATGCTGAATTAATAATACAAAGAAAACTAGAGCAGCAAGTCCAGTAGTCAACATTTCAATTGAAAATAAATCCTGTTTGTATGCACAAAGCAAGGGCCCAAACGACGCTGACCTAGGAACACAAACGTATAAACATCACATCCACACTGTATACAAACAACACAAACAGACAATACATGCATCGTGCTATCTTTACCGATAAATGATGGGATGTACGTGGTGTTAGTAGTTTATTCTCCGAGTCCCGGCGTGAGCACATTGAAGGGTCCCAGAGTGACAGTTCAACCACCGCACAACTATCCTGGGCAGAACCAGTACTAGGTGCCTTCACCTCTTCAAGGAACTGACAACTTCTGTACATGCTAGGAGTAGTGGTAGAGTGCGAATGGTCGTAGAAAGGATTTCATAACCAATCACAACAGAAGTAACCTGGTCCGCCCGGGAATCTAACCCGGGTTGTCCGATTCAGAGTCCAACGCTCTACCGATTGAGCTAACCGGGCGTAATAGGGGGATGAATTTACGTCTTTGAACGGTCAGTATATATAAGGCTTCACCTGGTCATATGGCCATAAACTCACACTTGTCCCAGCATTTATAAACTTATTAATAATTGCACAATTAAAAGCATAAGCCTCATCCCAGACTGATTACAATTCGCTTGCTTAATATGTATAACCGACCAAAAAGCGTACAGGAAGACAGGATCTACACATGAACACCTTATCGTAGCGCCGCGCTTGTATGTTGAGGAAGGCGACTACACCCCCCCACCCCCTTGATTCATATATGATGTTATGTAACAGCAAAAAAATACCGGTTTAAACTAACTGTGAAAATGATTTTAGTGGCATTTTTTTCTCATCGTTTAGTACTTCACTTGATGAAGCAGGATTATATGTAATTCTAGTTATTTACATTCAGTCGAACCCCGTTGGCTCGAACTCCCAGGGACTGGCCAAAAATACCTCGAGCCTCGGGAAATTCGAGCCAAGCGAGAATGATTATTTACAGTAGAAAGAAATCGGTCCTTTACATCCAAATCGAGCCAACGAGAAAATCGAGCCAAGCGAGCTCGAGCCAACAGGGTTCGAGTACATATTAAAGGATCTTAGTCGTAACTTCAATAATCTGCCACGTAGAAATTTACTATATATGATACAAATTGCATCAATTTTATGGTTTTATTTCTCTAATCTGTGATAAGTTTTCATAAGAGCTAAAGTTCAAATTCACGCATTTATGTAGCAAAATAACAAAAACACTGAAAGACAAAAGAATTATATTCTTCCTAATTTCCAGCTCTTAGTGAATTTTGAAATGAAAGCATTTAAATGTGGCGATTGGAATCATTGCATGGACATGTCGTCTTAAATAAGAATAAATTAGTCTAAATAATTCGTTGTTGGTTGTTGCTTTTTTCGGACATTTTTTTCGGATTTGTAACAAAATGCGAAAAAAATCTAAATCGAGTCTCGATCAGAAAAGGCGTTTTCAGCAAAATACCACCGATATATCGTTAGTAAACTGCATTTGTTTTTAATCGAGGCTGGTTTAATTTGTTTTACAATAGTGATGTCTTAATGTTGGTTTCCTTTTTTGGCGTTATCATAATTGGTCTGCCTCTTTCTAAATGTTTCTGCGCTTATGTATTTTTTGGCTACATATATTTAACTGTTTAAAAGATAAGCGTTTGTATTTGTTTGCAAACGTTTTTAATGATTTTGATTCAGGAATATTGTTAACAATTAAGTTTAAAATACAGCTTAAAGCCTAACCTCGCAGTAATGAGTCAAGGAAGTTGAAAGTTAAGGTAGTTTACTCAAGTTGAATATAGGACTTATGACTAACAAACAACTCAGCATATCTTAAAACAATTTAATACCTAAAAAAACATTCTGATGATTTACATTCGATTTAAACGTTTACGTCCTTATGAAGAAGGAAGTAAAAATCCATTTCGCAATTCATCACAGCTTTAATATCGTTCGTTTATAGGAAAAGAGATTAACTTATAGCCACGAATACAATACTTACAATATGTTTTGAAAGGGAAGTCGAACATAATATGTTGATATTTAGGAATACAATTTTAGCTGTGTTTTTCGCATATCCTCTGTTCAAGGTAAGTAATGTATGATATTAAGAAGACAAACAAGAGAGAAAATGAAGAAAACAATGAATATATACCTCCATTTAATAAAATTGTTTTTAATTTTCTTTTGATTTAAGGTTTACCGGTAAAATATTATGTATTCAATACAGGTGTTACAGCCGTCTGCTTGTTAATGTATTGCTGGTTTACCAGTTAACTATTCCGTAGACGTGACAGTCGACTGCTGATCGATTAATTGATCGTTTACCAGTAAAATATTTAGGTGCGTGTGTGGGAAGACTGCACATTGATTCATTGTTGGTTAATCGTTATAATGTTCTGTATTAAATGCAGGTGCGACTGTCGACTGCTGATTGATTCATTGTTGATTTACCGGTATAGTTTAAATTTTATTTAATTTTACAACGATTGTGAAACAAGCTATAACAACTTATATTAATCACTCTCGTTGGCACGATGTTGCGCGAGAGTGTGGTCTTGTGTTGTGGGTGAAACCGGAGTACCCGGAGAAAACCCACTTGTCCAGCTTGGTGACCGCTAACCAAACTCACATGCGCCCTGGCCAGGAATCGAACCCGGGTCGCCTTGGTGAGAAGCGAGTGCGCTAACCACTGCGCTAACCGGACAACCTTGGTTTACCGGTAAAATATTCCCTATTAAATAGATTTATTGTTGGTTTATCGGTAAAATTGTCTGTATTAAATACAGGTGTGACAGTCAACTGCTGATTGATACATTGTTGGTTTACCGGTAAAATTTCATGTATTAATTACAGGTGTGTCAGCCGACTACTGATTGATTTATTGTTTGTTTACCGGTACATTTATTTTGTAATATATTCAGGTGTGTCGGCCGACTGCTGTGATGCCTTGAACATCATAACAAGAGCAGAATGGGGAGCAAGAGACCCAAAATCCACAGAGAATATAACAGTGCCAGTGTCGACGTTTTTTATTCACCATACAGACACCAATGGTTGTGAAACTCAGGATGTCTGCTCTGCTCGAGTTAGGAGTATCCAACGACACCACATGGATATAAAAAGTAAAAACAATATGTTTTGTTCATGCTTGTCAGTAAAATACGGAGTTTTATCATATACAACCGGACTGCATTTTTAAAAAGGGTATTGAATTCCAAAAATAAGCATACACACAGCACTCGTGATCATAGAAAAATGAAGTTTTCACTCGTGCCTAATACGTTTTTCTATTACACTCGTGAAATAAAAATCGAAAATACATTGAAATAAACAAATATCATCATTATATTACTCTACATAGAAATGAGGTCCTTTCATTTTAGAAAGTTTTTTTTCAACTTCTTAATTTCTGTAAGCGATCTTAGTTTATTGATTTTTACAAAAAAAAATCTTAATTCAACCTACCAAGTCCACTTTCAGAATGGGCAGATATCGGATACAGCTTTTTGATTGGTGGAGATGGTAATGTATACGAAGGCAGGGGATGGAAATTCGTTGGAGCGCATACCTATGGGTATAACAGAGTTTCATCTGCGGCAGCTTTCATTGGAAATTTCACAAGTCTGCTTCCAAATGCCAAAGCAATTAAAGGTAAGGTTAGACACTATTAATTTCACCTTAACATTGCCTGTAATGTTAAAAAAATAATATCGGCAGGCTATTTTAACGCTACCAGAGTGAGTATTGAGCATCAAAACCTTACATAGCCTTGAAATGTTGGCTATTACACTTTAAAAATTTGTATCTAGAAAAAAGGGTAAAAAACGTTAAGGCTTTTATTATAGGGATGCAAACGAATGGCAAAATTGATATTCGAATATTCGGTTATTCTTTCGATCGAATATTCGAATACCAAAATGAACCTTTTAGAATTGTAGTAAACTAATATTCACTGTAGTAATAGCCGGGACCCTGTAACCCTTCTTTGTCGTATCAGGTACATGCGACGGACACTTATTGTTCCACAAATTAGCTTCTGATTTCCCCGTTTTCAGAATATATCCCAAGAAAAATCGATACATTTTAATCAAAAAATCAAATAATTTCAATTCATCTGCGTTCATATTTGTAAAAAAACATCCCTAGTTTATTATAAAAAGCTACACGCTATAATACCAAAAAGAAGTGCTTGTATCCATGCGCATGGAACCGATCTTAATATAGATGTGTAAATCACTCAAAATACTTTCCCTATGATTCTGTAAAGCTTCTCTTCCACCGATTGACAGTTTCGACGGTTCTTAATATTGTTTCTCAGAATCAGCGTATTTTGGCGTCAATGCCTTAAATTAATTCATATAAGATAACTCACAATGGATCAGATCTGAATTGTCTTACAGCATGCCGAGTATTTAAACGTCTTCCAAACTCGGTGTTTAATTTAAACCTATCACATGTTTCAATATACAAGGAATGTCATTATTTCAAGCAGAGTTCATTTTAATTAAATACTAAGTAAGTATCTCTATAACAGCTGAAAATGAACATGTCACAGAAACTTTTCCTTCAAATAACTTGAAAATTTACTCGTTACAGCTGTTGATATTCTGATCGAATGCGGGGTCCACCGAGGAAAGATCAAACCTAGTTACACGCTTCTGGGCCATCGAGATGCGAAAAAATCGGATACAAAGTGCCCAGGAGATGCATTGTACAGGGAAATTCAAACATGGACAAACTATCCAGGTAGTGGCAAGACGATCGACAGGGACATCTGTGAGAGGTCGCAAGGACCATCTGACCAAGAAAGCCATTTAGACATGTGTAATGCAAGTGGAAAGTTTTGCGGCTGGCACCAGGATGGTCCCTTGTTTTGGTCCAAACAACGTGGCCAAGCAAATAGACCGGGGATAACTGGTCCCAGTTCAGACAGCACGGGATCTTTGACAGGTACATCACACACTATCAATTTGTTTTGTGGCACATGTATTTGTTCTTTCTCAAAATTTAAAAGCGGTGCCCTCTTGTAAACATTGAAAAGCACATATACAATGAAAAACAATATTCAATCGTAAAATAAAATAAAAATATGGTTCAGGGTACACGACCCTACTAACGAATTAGGGGCTGACCTTTACGTTTTTTTTATTGTCAGTCTGTAAACAAATGTTAGTGTGTGTTGGAGTATGTAGTTAAAAAAACATTAAAGCTTTGTACTGAATATTACTTTAACGCCATTTTCATATGATGACATACGTTCTTATATAAAGCCTAATAAAAAGCCTACCTACCTTACCAGTTTCTGGACACGATGAAATCCTAACAAAACAAATTTTGTTTGGCCGTATGGAAACAAAATTCGAAGCTAAACTAAATATACTACAAACTTAACCTTAACAATCATCCTGACGGGTAGAAACCAATTCTTATACTGAAAATATTTCAGGTTACTACCTTCTCGCCGACGCAACTGATAGTACTGCTTACAAATCTGTCAAAATGTATTCCGACCAATACCCGTACGACTCTTCTGATCACAGCTTCTACTGTGTGGATTTCCAATATCACATGCATGGGGACGATGTTGGAACGCTTAGTTTAAAACTAGGACTTAACGATATGTGGTTCCAACGGTACCGGGAAACAGTCTGGCACATATCTGGTGACCATGGCAACCGGTGGATACGAAAGCGTGTAACAGTCGAAACTGCAATCAGCATCTTCGAAGGAAAAATGCATGTAAGGGTTGCCAATTTGTTAGATCGTGTAATGACCACCCCGACATATTAGTTGTAGAGCGTACGCTTCGGGTGCGGAAGGTCATGGGTTCAAACACCGACCGCGTCAAACCGAAAGACGTTAAAATATGACATCAGTAGCTCCATTGCCTATCACTTGGCATTTAAAGGGTTGTACTGGGAAAATGGTACTCAGTACTGGTTCAACATCGAGACGTCAAAGAACCAAGAGGTGTCTACGCAAAAACCTAGGCCATCGCACCCGGATTTCTTGTATCTCACTCTGTTTCTTTAAGTCTTACAATGTCTGGGTTTTACTGCGAATTGCTGTCACTTATTTCTTATGTCACTTATGGCATTTAAACACAATTTAAGCCGCGATGACTTCACGATGGGGTCAAGCCATAGTGCAGCCAATTGGCGCTTGCAGACCTTGATAAACCTAAATGAACTTACAAATATAGTCCGGGTAACTCCTGTTTACGTCGTACATGACGTTTGTCGTACCAACTCAAATAAGTTTAGTTTGTTACATAAGTAGAAAATAGTACTGGTGTCCATTTTTAGAGAAGGTATCGCCGGTGGTAATCGAACCTACTTAGACCGCTCTCAACCTGTTGGGAATAGAACCCACAACCTCTTTTGTGAGAGGTGGACACCTTTACTACTAGACCACTCTCACTCTGTTAGGGATACAACCCACAACATATTTAGTATGAGGTTGGCACCTTTATCACTAGGCCACTCTTAACTTATTACGGATATAACCCACAACATACTATTTAGTGTGAGGCCGAAACCTATATCACTAGACCACCCTTACCCTGTTTGGGATAGAACTCACAACTTCTTACGAGGAGAAGGACACCATAACCACTAGAACACTTTCACCCTTTTCTGGATAGAACCAACGATCTCTTTTTTAGAGACGGACACATATACCATTAGACCACTCTTACGCTGGCTATAAATTCCATTCCAGTATGAAACGGTACAGTTTCAGTCAATTTCGTTCTCTTGAAATGCGTTGCTAGTAGGTCAGAGGTATACTTTAGTATTGTTATCTTTAATTATATGTCATTGTTCATATTTAACATAAACTTATTGTATCTTAAGTGAGTAATACATACCGGTAGTGTCTGCTTGATATGTATCGTTACGTTTTTTCCCCCGTTTAAATCTGTTTACGCGTGCAGGCAAAACGGTTTCAGTGTTTGAACACACTTAACCGCACTCGTGTTTACTTCAACTATGGTTTCTTATATAATAATGTTTTCGGATTTGGTCTATTGCAGTTCGAATTCATCGCAACGTTTGGGGGAAGTTACAGCGGCGACATTGCTTTGGATAACATCCGCATAGGAAAGGGCCGGTGCGAAATGGTATGTTTATTTGTAGTTATATGAATATTTTTCCAAATATATTATTACAAAATTGTGCGAAGATAATGACTATGATAATGACTATTTAATACGTGCCAACAATAGTTGTTTCCATACATAGGTTAACGATGATGATATAACAAACCGCAAAATGAAAAGGGAAAACGCAACTTTCCCTTTTCAGCATGGTAACATTTTTAATCAACAGAAACCCTTTGTAATGTCCTCAAAGCATTTCTGTAGGATTAGAAATATCTTTGGGAATATTACCAAACACTTCATAGTATAGTATTGAAGAGTTATAGTGTGGTTTTCAACATTTCTGGTAATATTCCCAAAAGTATCCATAGTATGCCAGGTTTTCTGGGAATATTACCAATTTGATCTTGAAAATTTGGTAACATTACCAAAACATTTTGAAAATATTTCCAAACACTTTGTAGTATAGTATTGAAAGTTGCGGTGGGGGTTTCAACATTTTTGGGAACATTCCCAAAATAATCCATACTATGCCGAGAGATTTTCTACAATATTCCTCAACTATGAAAAGTCAGAAATATTTGGTAATATTCCCAAAATAAGAGATGAACATTTTCTGCTAGGATTCTGAATATAATGTCCAGGTTTTCTGGGAATATTACCAATTTGATCTTGAAAATTTGGTAACATTGCCAAAACATTTTGAAAATATTTCTGAATAATGAACATTTTCGACTAACATTCTAAATTTCGTCTTGGAAATAACGTCCAGGTTTTCTGGGAATGTTACCAAAGTTAATCTTGAAATTTCTGGTAACATTACCAAAACCTTTCGGGAATATTACCAAACATTTCATAGTATAGTATTTAAAGTTATAGTGGGGGTTTTAACATTTTTGGGAACATTCCCAAAACTATCGATATTATGCCCAGAGATTTTAAAAAATATTCTTCAACTATGAAAAGTCACAAATATTTGGTAATATTCCCAAAATTAATGATGAACATTTTCTTCTAGGATTCTGAATAAAATGTCCAGGTTTTCTGGGAATATTACCAATTTGATCGTGATATTTGGTAACATTACCAAAAGTATTTGAGAATATTACCAGATGAACTGAAACAAACTAATTCAACAAAAAGTTCATAATATAGTATTGAAAACTGGGGCTTTTCAACATTTTTGAGAACATTCCCAAAATAATCCATATTATGCCGAGAGATTTTCTATATCATTCTTAAACTAGGAATAGTCACAAATATTTGGTAATATTCCCAAAATGAATTACGAACATTTTCAAATTCATCCTGAATACAATTATATTATCTTGAAATATTTGGTAACATTACCAAAACATTTTTGGGCATATCAAAAGACGAATTGAATTAAAATAATCCAAAAGAAAATGCTCCACGTGGGCTGCTGTAGAACATGAATTATTCAGGGAATATTACCAAAATCTTCATTGCGTAGTATTGAAATTAACAGCAGGTTTTTCAGCATGTTTGTAATATTCCCAGAATAATCTATAGTATGACTAAAATTGTTCTAAACATTTCTAAAAAATTCAATATTTGCAAATGTTTGGTAATATTTCCAATAAAAATATAAACATTTTATAATAAGAGATGTTTGTCAAACATTAATCCCCATCACCCCCTGAGCGCCATGTTGTCAGAATTATTTGAACAATCGAAATATGCATGGACTTAAATGACAGCTGATTGGTCATTGCCATTGGATTACTTTAAGGCAGTTTAAAGATTATGACCATTCAAAGTGTGAGGATAGTATACATAGTGTTCAATCGTGTTCAGATGATAACAGATATTTGCAGATAAAATGTGTCCTCGTAGAAAGGAATAAGTAAATACGACAACATTTTAATGGCGAATATTATGAGTTATGAACATGACGTTTGACTCTAATAAGTGTTGATTGACAGAATGGCATAGATTACATAGTCCTGGTTGTTTAAACCTACTAGAATGTTATTTCAGTATTACAGGTATGTCTCTTGCAATTTTACAATTTGACAATAATTATCTTAAATACAAGTGTGGACTTTCGCATATTATGATTTAAAAAAAACACACAGAAAAGAACAGAACAAACGTTTATAAGTCATATACATCAGAACATCGTCTAAACACATACACTTAGGTTTTTGATATCAAATACTTGTACATGGTTAGTGCTATAGTTAAAGACACAAATATGTAGACGTAAAGGCAGCAGTATCAGAGGATGAACTAAATTAATAATAATAATAATTATTATTAGGAATAACATTACGAATACATACTGATTCTTTAACATAATCGCAGAGCTTAACCAGCTCACATTTATTGACAGAGTTAAATATATTTTTGGGAATATTACTAACTAAATCTTGAAAGGTTTGGTAATATAACCAAAACAATTCGGGGATTCTTCAAACTTTTCCAACATCCAGTCAACTCTACAGTTGAAATCCTCTGGGATACATTGCTATGAAAACATCATCTCCTACATGGCTGTAGACGTTGCACTTCCCCTGTTTTCTTAAGCTTTAATAACCTCCGAACTGGTCTGCCTTTTCCTGTTTTACTTGTCTGAAAAATAATTATAACTGATAAAACATTATCTATGAACTTTTTTTGCAAGCAATTAAAATTTAACACGATGCATAAATAAGAACTGGTCTGCCTTTTCCTGTTTTACTTGTCTAAAAAATAATTATAATTGATAACATATCTATGAACTGTTTTTTTTTAAGCAATTAAAAGTTAACACTGTGCATAAATATGATCTATTTGTTTATTGTTCTTTATTATTTAAAAAATAATACATGACTTTATGGGGTAACTTAATTGTAAAAAGTACAGTCTTCTGCAGCAATTTTTCCCATTTTTGCAGGCAGTTGAATACATACATGTATGGGTGTCTTTGGTGTTGATGTATGAAGTGGCTGTGTGTGTTCCTCTGGACTAACAACAGCCAATGGTTCATCGGACTCCTGAATTAAACCGTCATTTTAGTATTGTATCATGACTTTTTTCCAGTTTTACTTCTTTATGTGCAAAATTAAATATAATGTCCAGCGTTTGTGCCTTCCAAACTTATCATTCTAATAAAGGTTACACAGGGTCACTGCTTACCAACATTTCTGTGATAATGATCTGAAGCAACATATATGCCACAGTCTTATAAATACTCCTGACTGCCCAGCTGGTATTCAATTCCAATGCACATGTTTCAAACGAGCTGTACATCTTATTTTTAACTTTTTTGTCGTTCATTAAATTTCATTTGATTAAGTTAACTTGAACTTTTAAGTTGAAGAATTAATTTTGTTGTATACCATTATACTTACATAAACAATTTAGAATGATCTCTATTTGTGGGATATTATATTTTTTTAATTATAAGAGCTATCACTAAATGTCATGAATATCCCCACATGCCCAAGTCAACTCATTTTAAATACGACCTCGTATGACAAAATTGAAGACCGAACACAAGCTATCGCCAGTTAGGCTGATGAAGAAATCACACAAAAAATGACTTAGATGTCCCTTTATCAATTTCAAGAACTGTAAAGAAAACATTTTGATTTCAGTTTTAACTTTTAATTGATCAATTAGTGTAGGCCAATTCTCTATGTATGCAAGTATTTACCCCATTCCCAAGATCATTTTGATACATGCAATAACTCACCACAAGCTTAACACTGCAATATCAGTCAAAACAAAGACCATCTTGGAATACACAAATTCAAAAGCCCAGCAGGAATGTCCACTAAGTGGTAATTAATTGACTGGTACAATTTCATAGTGATTTCATGGACTGATTAGCCTTTTTCTCAAAATGAGGAGTAAATGGGAGGCCATTTCTCTGACTTGTAGAGCGCAATAGACTTAGTTTAATGGCACAAGCTAATTTTTATTTTTCGCCAACTACCTTAGGATAACAGCAATCTACATGCCAATTGTACTTACTAAAATATTAATATTCTAGCCCTTGTAGAAAATTGGTTTTCAGTTTAACCGCACAAAGGCATATATTTATAAACCTATTGACCACTATACACGAGGTTATGAACACTTGCAGTTCTACAGTTAATGCCGCTACTGAGCATCGCTGATGCTCGGGCTTATCAGTGGAACTAATCTAACATAACTGTAAATTGACCACTTGACCCTTTCCGTGCTGGGAGCTGTTTGCCTGACTAATTTGAGAGTAATAGCTGTTCTTGTCTTGAGATTTGGGCCATTTTATGTTAGGAGGTTTTTCTTGGTATTTCAACTTTCGCTATCTTGATTATTAAAATAATATTATTATCGAATGCTTTTGTATAAATTTTGTATATCATAGTTATTATTATTATTATTATTATTATTATTATTTTTATTATTATTATTATTATTATTATTATTATTATTATTATTACATACGGTAGTCCAAAATCCACTATACTGACGTCCATCAAGTATCATTGTGCAATGTTTAAATGACGTCATAAAACAAGTTTGTCATGAATATAACATTTATTACGAAATCATGTATCTTTTAAGTGATTTAAACCATTGATATATATATATTAATAACATGTTGATCAGGAATGTCTTATTCAACTGTTGTTGATGTTTTAAGATATTGATTTCAGTCAGTAAGCGCCTCGTGCGACTTTAGTCGAATTCCATCTCCCTAATCAAAACGCACTACTAATAAGTTATTACCCTATCATAAGATGCTTTAATATACATATATTTTCTTTTTCGCAAAGAGAAAATAATATGGAGAAAATATATATTTCTGGAAAAATGCTCTACATACATTGTATTACAGAAACATGTAATAAAAGTTCAGTGACTGCTGTGATTAAAAATTTACATCAACTGTGCATTTAGGAGTGCAAACGATCAGAAAAAGTTGGATAATTTTAAATATTATATTAAAATAAAATGAGTCATATAACGTTCAAATATACTGGTATGATATCAAAAGCCCGGACATAGTGGTTTAAGATACAGTATTGCTTTGTTGTGATTATTTCTCATATGATGATATTAAACTGCTTTGAAACAAGTATTATATATATATTGAAATAAGGTAGCAATGTTTTATGATAATTCACAGGAAAACATACGAACCTCAATCCAAGTGATGACTTCAGAGTTTACAAACTTTAGACTTTATAATTATGAGACTGTTAGCAATTGGATAATGTTGCTATGATTTAATTCGGTTGAATTACGAGTAATCATCCTAAAGTGAAAAATAGCAATGTATCAAAGTTTGCAGTATTTTTTTCTTGTTCCAAAAATGCAGCAAAAGAAAGTATTAATTTTCATTTGTTGTGAAAATTGCGAAAAACATATTCTTTAAATATAACCATATATAACAAACTTCATTATAACTGCATTATTGACACTGTTAGATATACATGTAATACATAAATTATTATATTTTATAAAACCTATATATTCATTTCATTCAATTGTACATTTCATTGGGTATAATAGGGTTGATATTGATACTTTTGTAGTAAGTAGACAGCTAACGTTATCTTAATGAAAAGTATAAATAAAAATCCCATGTATAAAGTTATTCCGTTCGAAATTAAATCAAACGATAAGACTGAATATATTTTTTTATTTACTTCAATGTTTCATTTCTTTGTTATGGAATCAATGATTATGTTTTTTTTTCATTTTCATAAATAGTTGAAAACTAAAGTAAATGATATAAATTGCTTTTCTATAGTCATCGTGAATTTTAGTGCAGAAATCGTACTGAAGATGTTCTCTGATAAATATCCTTCTGACCCCAAAACTGACCAGGGAAGAGTGGTTAATGGGCCCCTGCTGACAGAAATTGGTTATCTCAATTACATGCATAATAAACACCTTGCTGTGAAGTGAGGCTTCGAAAATGGACCAAAATCCAGAAACCTGGAAAAACTGTACGACTGCTTGATATGGGCACATTGAAAATGATCCATGGAATAATCAAAACAATAACTGGTAACATGAATCGTATCTTGTTAACCAGTTAGAATGTACTTACTTAATCGAATTCATAAACACTTACTAGATAACCAGTTGAAGCTAAAGGCCAAAATGCATTTATAAATATGTGGTAACACGAATGTTATCTGCCGGTAATTATGTTCCTAATTAAGTGGAATTCGCTAACCATAACTAGATAACCTGTTTATGCAGCTAAAAGGTAAAAAGGTGGCAGTTCCGAGCACTTTGAAGCCAGTTTTTAGTATTGTGATATTTATCTTACAGAGAACAGTTTCTATTAACTAGATAGCTTGATAATTATCGCATAATTAAGTGGTTAACACGAACAACTCGCAGACGTTAACAGATTATCTGACGGCAGTTATGTTCCACCGTATGTATCAGACACATGAGGCCGATAACCTATGTTAATCAGTTTGTTATTGTGTAACTTGTAAATTCTCTGGAATGCTTTGATTGTGCAAACATTAGCTCCTACATCCTTTAAAGAGTCACATCAGTTATAAAAAATGTATAACTAAATAAATAGTAACAACATGATGGTTTCACAAATGTGCATATATACATAATTATTGAAAAAAGTATACATTTATACGTTTAGTAAATGCATGCAAATAACATTTAATGAATGTAAATGTAATACACGTTGTGAATTGAAGAATCACATTTAATTACATTTTAAAAAATATTGCATTCCTGAGAGGGCAATAGGAAAACATATCAACAGCATAACATAAATAACTGCACCTTGTTATGCTTGTAACGTGGGAGAATACTCCTCGTATTG
Organism: Mya arenaria; assembly: GCF_026914265.1. Taxonomy (NCBI): domain Eukaryota; kingdom Metazoa; phylum Mollusca; class Bivalvia; order Myida; family Myidae; genus Mya; species Mya arenaria. Next base: position 14,392,778 of record NC_069125.1, on the reverse strand, counting down.
CCCTTTCAAGAATGCAATACTTGTTTAATAAATACGAGCTAAATATTTCTGAATCATGTGTTTTTGAATTTCACTACAAAAGCTTCATGATACTAAGTATTTCTTTTTTCTATTTTACATCGATTGAACTGAAAATGTCCATTGATTATATCAATTATCCCTCTCAATGACTGAGTCCCGGGTCATAAACAAGTAGGCCAACCGCCTTTATTATGGGACCGTATAAATCAAAGTCGTATTTCCTACCGGGATTCAAACCAACGACCTTAATAGTCTGGCACCGAATTAGCCGAGTATAATGCAGGAAAAACAGGAACAAATCGTTCAAAGTTCTGATTATCAAACACTCAGCCATTTCTTAATTTCAAGTATGCCTCTGAATCACGGTATTGGGTGAATTATAAAAACTCTATAGAGCATTAATGAACAAAAGATAAAATTATAACGCGCATTCCATTAACATGAATTCCAATAATGCCACTATAGCTAAAATACACACATTCCGTTCTATTGCATACAAATTAAAGTTTGTAAAAGTCTGTATGACCTTTCGATTTCTACAGATAACAACAGGTAATGAATACTCCGAAACAATACAACTTTTGACATCCATCTGATAAAGAAATCAGAAGAGGTAGGCAGACATTGAGTTGTGTATAAAATGTAAACAAAATTGTTGATCTAAATACACACATTAAGAGTCTAAATCACTCAAACTATAAACGTCACTGACAGTATACATTTATTAAATAACAAAAAACAGTTTACCTTTAGGCTGAAGATAAATTCATCATCAAACTCAAAGATATGCTTTGACAAATCCTGAAAGGTCAAATATTATAATAATTATAATAGCCTTAAAAAACCATTAAATGTGTTAAGCATACATCATACATATTCATGTACTTAATACAGTTTGATCAAATATCGTTATATTAGTAAATGGAATTACGTAGCATTATAAAATATAATGTTAATCTAAATTGAGCATTAAGATAAATTCCATGGTGTATTCAATACAAACATTGCTATAATCTTCCTTTACGACATAAAGGTTAACTGCTTTACATAAGTAGAGTTATTTATATAAGAATATTTGAGTAAAACATGTAAAGTACCTGAGCATTTAAAGAGGTTTCCATTTCCTCAAGGGATATTCCTAATGTGTTGGTTTCTTCATCAATGACATCTTCCAAAGAAATGTGTTCTAAAGATATTCCGAGATAATCCATTATTGATTTCAGCTAAATATTGTGGGAATTAGTTTCAATTAACTGATAAAGTTCAACAAAATTTAAGCAGACTATCAAAGTTGTGTATCCTAAACAGTTCAGTCAAAATCACTTTTATTTCACATTTTAATAGTCATATTGATAACTCACATTCTGGATTGTTTCTTATTGGTTAATTATATCCCTCTGCAAATTTCTTAATTTCTAGACATTTTCCTTCAATCTTGAAGCTTCGTTTTATGACCTGCTGATGAGCAGTTATAGGCACTTGAACAACTGTTGCGGATTTCAAGACAAATATTGATCTGATCTTGACACTAATGGGCTTTGCAATTACAAGGGTAATATCTGACATCAAGCTGGTGTTACTGAGTGTTTTAACTGGTAAAATAAAACAAAGGTTTTACTATTGACTGATTTTAGCGTCAATCTAGTCCAAACTTATGAAAATAGGCTCTGGACTGAAAAAAATATATATCTGGCAACACATTCAATCATAATAATGTTAGCTTTTGACTAAGCTGACAGTACAGTGACTAAAGCTGAAACAAATGACTAATAAGCATGGATGACAAAAACCTTTTTCCCATTTCTTGTCTCATCTCAGATCGCATTGCAACTGCATAATGTCAAATGTATATGAATGGTCAAAGGTAACATATTTTATTATCAGTATAATTTAACACAGGTTATTGTTAATATGAATGCACATTTGTATAGTTTTGGGTCACCGGATCGATTTGTTGATTTGTTGATTGCCCTTACAGAAGTATACCAACCCTTCAGGTAGCTCATAGTGCTTGAGCACCTGACTTGCAAGCAGGGGGTTGAGGGTTCGAGTCCCGAGCTGTTTAGAGCTGTGTATAACCAGAACTCGTTATGCCCTATATTGTATCAGCCCTACTTAGTTTAAAAGCACCATCTACAATTTTATTTAACAATACGTGTACATTATACTCCTCTTCCTCTATATACGCATTTGTTTTCTCTTTATTCAACAGCATTGATACTGGTACTGTTAGAATGGGCGCAAGTAAATATCAAACATTATATCTTGTACATGTAAGAACTTGAATTTGATTGAGAACTCAATCCTTCCGTCTGTAATTTCAAAAAAGAAGTCGATTTTAAATCGAAAAAAATAACAGGATAAAACTGTTTTCATCCGTCTGATCGCGTCAATTTGTGGTGTATGCTCCTTTTCATAGTTTCAGACTAAAGGCATGAACATTGATATTGATATATGTGTATGTTTCACGTGTAACTTATCACAGACACAACTAATGGAAGTATTAACATCATTATTATAATTGTTATACGAACGCGTTTTGATGTGCAACACAATATTTTGAAATTACTTTATGTACAGCTCAATATCATAAAGCATTACTCATTAAAGGTCATTAATAGTAACTTGATAATGCACGACGTTATATGTATGCGTGCGTGTTTGTTCGTCCATCTGTCCATATGTCCGTGCGTATGTTTCTTCTGTCTGTACGTGTTCTTTTTTATATGGATGTTAAGATGTAGAGTTCCAGACACATAACCTTAATCTTGACATTGTTATATTTATATAGACATGAATATACGATAAACATAAATACAAAGACGACCACGTCGTCAATGGTTGCGACAACAATCAAAAGGATTATGACAACGGTGATGACAAAATGAACATGATATTGAAGACAAGAACTATTACGAATCTGCTGATAACGACGGAAATAATAATGATAACAATAATAATTTAATGATTATGCTTATGATGATGATTAATATTATTATAAGTATTATCACGTCCAAAGAGCATTCAACTTTAGCAATGGTACGTCACATTGCAACGAACAACGGTGTTCAAAATATTGACACGAAAATATGAAAGAACAAGACTTTTAATTATTTGCCGAAAAATGTTTGGTTAAGTGCAAACAGAATAGAGACATAATAAAATTGGGACTTTTGCAATAAAACAAAGTGCCATACCAACTTTAATTACATACATGTACTATGTTTTAAACTACACGATTGTTCCAATTATAATATTAAAGTTCGAAATAAAATCGATATTATAGTCACATGAAATAGGCATCTATACGACGTCTAAAGAAACACGGTAACATAACTGACTATCTAACAGTTAACATTTTAGATTTGCTCCATTGCAAATCTTCTTCTATAAGAATAAAGCTTGGCAGATAAACAACTTTTATAAAATACTTCAATAAGTATGATCGAAGAAATATATATCTTAAAGAAACTGTTGTTTTCCATTCATTATCAAGATAATAAATTGGCTCCCCGGGAGGCCGCTGACAATATTATTTCAATATTGTACAAAATTAGCATAGGGACCAGCGTTTAAAGTAGATGAACCAATGTTAACGTGTATAAGAACTCTTGCACAAGAAAAGATGTTTGATTAATGACTTCATGTATAAGTCTTCAATGTGATCTCATGATGACGCAAGTAACATAGATAGTCTTAGTTATCTATTGCAAACAATAAGATTGCGTATGCCTTAATATAATAATACATATGAATTACATTTGCATCACCGTAAAATCAATATAACAATTCACTAGAGTGACAGGTACATTTGTCTAGGAACATGCTGAAAGATTAAGATGTTAAGAAAGTGTATAAGCTTTTTCACCAGTCAATTTGTAACCACGTCCCCCTCCCACATATCCGGCGGGATAGCCGGGGAAATGGGCCGTATTTTTACCTTTCAGGTAGCCCGGTAGTGCCGGGTGAATGAGGTGGTTTTGTCTTTGCTCCAAAAATAGGCAGGAATAGTCTTTACTTGGGTGCGGGGTAATTTTGCGAGGATTTTACCAGTAGTTTTTCCCCGAAGGACGGGGATCATGGCTGGACCAAAAGTCAAAGTCCCCGCTAATCCACGGACCTGGGAGGAAGGGGGGGGGTTGGGGCGTGGTTACAATTGACTGGTGCATTACGTTGATATACAAGTATGCAGTGTCTATGTAAATGAACGTTACCTCCGTAATATTGAATGCAGCAAACGTATGTTTTAGGTACAATCTATGCATTATTATTATTTTGTAACCGTAAGTAAACTATATATAATCAGCAGCATAAAATTACAAGTTTTCGTTTCAGAATTATATTATATATGTTTTAGGTCAATCCAATCAGATTAAGAAAACAATGCAACAAATTGTTCTTTGATATTCATTTCTTTTTTTAGCATCATATTTACACTTTAAGAATTTCTTATTGTTGCGTTTTCATCATCGTACTGTTATGTTTTGAACATCGTACTGTCCTCTTTTCACCATTGTACTGTCGCGTTTTGACCATCATACTGTCATGTTTTCACCTTCGTACTGTCACATTTTCAACATCGTACTGTCATCATGGGACTGTCGCCTTTTTGCCATCGTACTGTCATGTTTCACCAACGCACTATCATGTTTTCACCTTGTTATGTCATGTTTTCACCATGGGACTGTCGCCTTTTCGCCATTATACTGTCTTGTTTTCACCACTGTACTGTCTTGTTTTCACCACTATACTGTCTTGTTTTCATCAAGGTACTATTTTGTTTTCACCATCGTACTGTCATTTTTTCACCATCGTACTGTCATGTTTTATCGTACTGTCATGTTTTATACATAGGACTGTCGCCTTTTCGCCATCGTACTGTCTTTTTTCACCATCATACTGTCGCCTTTTCACCATTTTACTGTCATGTTTTCACAATTGTATTGTCATGTTTTAACCATTCTGCCTTTATGTTTTACCATCGTAATGTATTTTCTTCATCATGAGACTACGCCTTTTCGCCATCATTCTGTCTTGTTTTCACCATAGTACTTTCGCGTTTTTACCATTGTACTGTCATATTTTCGCTATCGTACTGTCATTGTTTTCATCATCGTACCGTCATGTTTTCACCATCGTACTGTCGCGTTTTCACCACTATACTGTCAAGTTTTCACCATCGTACTGTTATTGTTTTCATCATCGTACCGTCATGTTCTCGCCATCGTACTGTCATGTTTTCACCAACGTACTGTCAAGTTTTCATCACGGTTATGTCATGTTTATGCCATCGTACTGTCTTGTTTTCACTATCGTAATGCCCTGTTTTCACCATGGTAGTGTTGCCTTTTTTGCCATCGTACTGTCATGTTTTCACTAACATACTGTCAGGTTTTTGTCATGGTAATGTCATGTTTTCACAATCGTACTGTCATGTTTCCACCATGGTACTGTCATGTTTTCACCACCGTACTGTCATGTTTTCACCATAGTACTGTCATGTTTTCAACATCGGAATGTCATGTTTTCAGCATGGCACTGTTGCCTTTTTTGTCATCGTACTGTTATGTTTTTGTCATTGTACTGTCATGTTTTCACTTTCTTACTGTCATGTTCCATCATGGGTATGTGGGATATACATCATTGACTGTCTTGTTTTAATAATCGTACTGTCGCGTTTTCACCATAGTTCTGTCATGTTTTTACCATCATACTATCGCCTTACGGTGTGCATGCACTTAAAATAATTTGCCCTTCATGTGAAAAAAAATATCGGATACGATCACCATCATTGTAAATCTCCAATCATAATTGCGTCAAACTTGATGAAAATAATACAGATGTATAAGAAACGTCTCGTAAACTCATCGGTCGTTTGAAAAAACTAATGATAGCACAGCCCTAAAGCAAATGGCACAGTCTGAAGTAAAATGACGTAACGTCATATTTACTTTATAAAAGCACCTGTCTTTTTATGAATAATAATACTTCTACAACACTTCCTGCTATTGGAACTGCTGCTGCTGCTGCTGCTGCTGCTACTGCTACTGCTACTGCTACTGCTACAGCTACTACTACTACTACTACTACTACTACTACTACTACCTGCTGCTGCTGCTGTTGCTGCTGCTGCTGCTGCTGATACTGTTACTACTACTACTACAACTACCACCACCACCACCACCACCACCACCATCATCACCTACTACTACCTCTAACTACTATTAATTCTACTTGCTACTACAAACACCACCAGCACCACAACCACTTCTATTACTACAACTTCCACTACTATTACTACTCTTGCGATCTCTATTCTGACTATTTGCTTGCTCATGCTGATATTCTGTAATACAACTATTCCATTTGGGATTAACGTGTTTGAGAACCAAGGCAACCATAGAAACCCGAATATGTCAGTCTTGTACATTGTATTTTTAGAACAAAAACATCTGAAATAATATTCCACAAGCACAACCTAAAAGTTTTTTCCGAGAAACCGACCCTCCGTAGCAAACTTGGTGTAAATATGATGATTATTGAACATCAAATCTATGATAACTGAACTATTATTTTGGGTACATTCAATGCTATGTAAAGTAAGTGCAGATGTGCAGCATGATGATGATGATGATGATAATGATGATGATGATGATGATGATGATGATGATGATGATGATGATGATGATGATGATGATGATGATTATGATGACGATTATGCGTATTGTGATTATGAGAATGTTGATTATGATAGTTACGATAATGCCACATTGGCGACAATTTTTACAATAATACAAATCACAATGCGACGACGATGACGACAACTAAGATAATGATAATCATATCACGACGCAACATGGCAACAATGATTACAATGATTATGTGATGACCACAACTAAGATAATGATATTTATAGTAGCAATTAGGCAACAACGACATTTATGCAAATCATGATGCAATAATGACGTGAATGGTGCTAACGAGGTTATAATGCGTAGTTGTTGTTGTTGTTAATGTTGTTGATGATGATGATGATGATGATGATGATGATGATGATGATGATGATGATGATGATCTTCGGTTGAAGATATATTTCAAAGACACGCACCCCTGAAACCAACATGTTAGCACTTGGAGGGAAAATCTTCTATGCTCATGCGCACCGGAAGACAATAGAACGATGATTATAACACGACAATACGATGATGACTTCATGACAGTGCGATGATGGAAATACAATTGTACTTCAATAAAAACGCGATAGTACGATGATGAAAACACTATAGTGCAATGATGATTACACGACAGTACGATGATAAAAACAAGACAGTACGATGATGAAAACACAACAGTACGATGATGAAAACGCGGTGATAACAGCAGACAAAATAATGAAAGAAAATTAACATGCATTAAAAGAAATCATCCTTTTATACTACAGTTATCAATTTCCAAGAAAGAGTCTAACATTTGTTAGTAGGGGTCAGTTCCCACAAAACCTGCTCTATCATAGTTTATTACGCTGGTAAACTAGTGGCTGGCTGATTTGATTATCCATGCTGGTATATAGCAGTAAAGTTATGATAGTTGAAATAATTACTACAGTCCTATGCAGACTGCTGTTTGTTCTTACTGCAGGATTGACCAAAGTTGGGGGATTTATGGAGGATGGATGACTTGCTAACTGAATTGCCCATCTCAATAACACCTATAATAAACACCTAAATTATTTAATCATTCACTTCGTTCCATCAGATAAATGCTACTCAGTTGCAGTCTGAGGATTGAAAAATGCGTCTCTTTGTAAAGTCCAGTTCTGGTTGACTTGCCGGCAGCAATGTACAAGCACATATTACTGAAAATAGAAAACTGGTTAGATAATAATAGCCCTCTCCCCGGCAATCTGTCCATTTCGATTTTTGTGTGAGTGAAATTACAACATTTTGAGCGACTCAATAAAACTTCATATATTAATTGATTACGAACAATGAGAGAGAATACGAACGCTATTTAAGTATTTTGAAGTATATTTGCATCAATATTTAATTTTAATGAAATTGATAAAAATATGTTTTACTTGGAATATTGATGATTGTTTTGATTTATCTAATTTAAACACGATTAGCTCAACTCTCATGAGTTATACACAAATACACCTTTTTGAAGACGTCATCATATCAGAAAGTTTAAATGGTTTACGGTTAAACAGACATTGTTACCCTTAAAGAATTCTTTATATTTCACACAAGTTAACTACACCATGATATAAATTGGTAAAACATTTCTTAAACGAGGCACTAAATGCACCATAATCAGTTGGCTTTGACACAAAGCCCCTGGGACGTAGATGGCAATTAAATTTTGGCATTAACTATCCAGCCACCAGAGTGCTAGATCTTAAATTACCTCAATGCCATGCTTATCAAACTGATCACAAGAATTAGTTATACATCATTATGCTGAACAAACTTGCATCGCGTCAGTGTCAGTGGCTAGCAGGGGAAAGTCTTATTTTGCATACGCACTGCCCTCTCCATTCCTAAGTTCACTGAGCAAGCGCATGCATGTAAAATGGAATTTACAATGAAGTGGAGTATTGATGGTCATATCTTCCAAACTAAAGAACAAAAATTCAATGGAAGAGTAATCAAGCATGTTCATTGTGGCAGCATTGGTTGCATTAAGGTAAATACTAAAATATTTTTGTTTAATGGTAGAAAAGATATGATTCTAATGGTGTTATTGCCTTTAACCCTTTGTAAAAGCGGATGCACAGTTTTAAAACAGTTTCTGCCTTCATGAAACAGTGTAAAAAAAATATCTTTGTCAAACAATTTTCGCTAAGTTCCACATTTGCATTCCTTACACATTTTACTAATTTAAAACATATAATTTATGCTTGGCTTTTCAAACAACATTAGTTTTTATTATCATCTTTCTATCAACAAATTGCAATGCTATAATTAAACATTTATCAAGTATTATATGAGTTGATATGAGCAATTTGCAATTAAGTTTTGCCACGCATATTTTCCTAGCAAAGTTTATGAACGCTTTTTTAAAAATAATAATTATAATAATATCATATAAAACTTTCCACAAGCACTAGTTGTGATGATTATATTTATCTTGTTTAAAATAAATATCTTTCACAATTTTCCACAAAACAGGTTTCCTTTGAAGATGATGAAAGCATTCAATGCAAGTTAGAACAGTTTATTTCCGGTACGAAGCCAGGATTCAGGCAAAGCAGATCCCTGTTCTTGACATGGTTAGATTTCAAGGTAAAATTGTTCAATGTATGCTCACTTCGCCCATTCTTAATAACTTATAACTTACTTCAGGTCGTCTAACTATTTATTAGTAAAACATTTTTATAGTAAAACTAACCTAAGCCTAAATCCCAGGTGCATTTCTGTTACGCTTTGTAACTCTGGCTCATATACTTATAAAAAAGTGACAGTTGCACTTTCCTAATCACGATTTTTTAAAGTGACACATGGAAGCCGGGCAAATACCAAATAATTCGTATATTTGTAATGCAGCATTTTTGGCAATATTTTTTTTACATAATTGGACTTCCTGTTGTTGTTCTGTTTATTTAATTAGCGCAACTAGGTATCTTTTCTGAAGTTTTTTTTAATGTTATATTTGTCTAGTTGTTCTTTAGTCATCACTATTTCAATTTATGTAAATATTTCATGATTTTGAAATGGATCATCTGTAGCGTTTGCTATGAATCCATGTCAAACATCCATTTCTTTGTATTTAGATGTATAAAACTAAAATAATTTCCGTGGTTGAGGATTGTTAAATGGTGTTACAAGGAATGATAATATTTTAGGCACACCTGTGAACAATCTCTTTGCCCAGATTATCACTACGAGTTGCCATACTTTGTTGTATTTCAGGGATGCGAGATGCAACATATACCCCGATATCAATCACCTCGAAAAGTGCATCGCTTAAACGCGGCAAATAAATGAGGTATAGTACCCGGATTGCCAATATAGTAATGTTTTAAATGTTTTTAATATGCTGGGAAAATCACACACAATAAGTTGTAAATACAAATATAACAAGCAATTTCTTTTCACACGCGTGAAGACTACATGAGATAAATGTGAAATTCCATACATCATTATGTTGTTGAATAGTATAAGGGTTTAATTGTAATTGTTTATTTTTCAGTTACAAGGGGAAATTCAGAATTTGAAAGAAAAACTGGTAAATAAAGACAGGCAGATTGCAGATATGCAGGTAAAATGCCGTTAAATCTTAAATGCTTAAAATGGTAAATGTTTTAAACTATTTTGATTAATTATTGACATGTCTTTTTATTGTATCGTAATATTTCCATTTCTGTTAAGAGACCTTGTCGGTATTTAACTTTTAAAGTAGTGTAAATAATTAAGCATAGGCCCTCTATTTTGTAACAAGTATTTCATTATATATGAACAACCTTATAAAGAACATAAAAAAGGAAAGCACACATGCTTATCTATAAATATTATTCATAAAATGAACATGAATTCTCTGTGAATATACGCCTATACACATTTTCAGAGAGTATTATGTTTTGTACTATTTAAATGTTTATTCAATATTTCCTATGTCGATTTAGAAAAATATGGCAAATTTTGAGGCCATGAACATATATTTCAGGCAAACCAAAACAGAATGTATGCAGAGAATGATAGTCTAATGCTCAGAGTGAAAATGACAGAACAGACAACAGCAAGGGCAAGGGCTTCCCTACCAAAGGTACTGTTTTTTTCATGGAAACAAATTATATCCAATGAAGCTCGTTATTTCTCATGATTATTATGTATATGTGCATGTGTATAGCTTCAACTTAAATAACAAAGTCCACAGCCTCTAACCACATACATAAATGCCGCATCTTATCAACCTAGAAGTAAATGGGGTACCTATTATGACCATATTCCTTGCATTTGTTTTAGCTCGTCTGTTTAAGAAAGATGAGCTTACATCATAGCTTCATGGGGATATGTTGTTGTCTGTCGTTGAAAACGTGTTAAAGTTGATATATGTGTAGTAATCACACAAGTTACAGCTAAGATGATTGACAAGTATATTATAAATCATAGTAAACCAAAGGGTCAACATTCATAACTCATGTAGTTCTTATTACTAATTTGCATTTTGGTAAAATATTGTCCCTTTTTGTCTTTTTTGCACCCACAAGCGAAGCTATTGTTTAATTAACAAGGATAACAGTTGCAGTCTAATGATCTTTGATATCTTCATGTCGCCTTTTTTTAAAATAATCAGTCCGTCAACCTATAAGACTGTCCATCGTTCATAACAGACTCTTTATGATGGCTATAACTATGTAATTTCATATTTTGACGATCTATTTTAAACAGTCTTTGGTAGATTAACTGAAAAATCTTCATTATATCTTCATTTCTTTCCATCAAACCTTCAGCACATGTGATTAGATGACAACCATATTTACAACATCAAAATGTGAAGGTCAAGTTAACACTTAAGATCTTTGACCGGATTAAGAATTTAGTTGTAATGTAAAAGAAATGTTAAGTATATTGATGAAATATGTCTGCTTGCTGTCTGAGCCTTGTAATTATATTTTCAAATTCCTGCAATGGGTGAAAATCCATATGAATTTCAACATTTGACGAGAAAAAAAAAGTTTGATTTTATATTCACATCTTTTATTCAATATTAATTTTGAAAGAGTAACTGAGTTTTGGAGCACTGCTTGTTTTTCATTAAAGAACAGCCAAATTCACCAATGCACATTTATGTTCCCGAAGTTTATTTATGCAGAAGGATCATGTAAACGATATTTTGCTTTGAAATATTGATATAAAGACCATTGTGTATCTCGATTCTAGATTCTGTTCCCATTTTTTTTAACAACATATTACTACAACTGACATAAATTTATGGTAGAATGATACAAATATTACAAAGATAGATCTCTTAGTATGTCTTTTGTGACTATTGTTAGTGAAAAGGAGCTTCAATTTTAAGCTCTGTCTTTTTCCTTGACCCAAATAAATTTGTATATTTGTATTATACCATTTGCAGGAATCTCGGGTTGCTGCAAAGAAACAGGTTTTGCAGGAAACGGTTACACCAGCAAACAATGCCAGATTCGATAAGGTTTGTTTGTCTGAAGAAATACAACTTAAAACTAGGCTGAATTCATTTATTACATATGACTGATAATATTTGATAGACATACTTTTCTCCTACCTCAGATAAGTAGATCCAAAAATTAGGCCATGCAGGAAATTAGAATCTTGCCCTCGGACAAAGATAAAACAAAGACCCGTATGAAATACAGTTGAACACTGCCATTCCGATCACCGTTTATCCGAATTGATCGCTATTGTTTTTTTTGGTCTCGATTTTACTCCTACTTTGTTTAACTAAATGTTTAATCTTTAATCCGAAATCGCTAGTCCGAATTAATCGCTATTCCCAAGTTATAATTACGGGCCCGATTTGGTATTTCACACCTGTTTATTAATTCTTATTTCGAACCTTATCATGTCATAGTTTTTCACACCATACTTCAATTACACTAGGGCATGGGCTTGGGGTGACAATGGAGCACAATTAGCGCTTGTTAAAGAATGAAATTGAGCACGCGTATTTTACAATCATCGATGTCAGAAAATTAGCAATTCATTTAGGTGATGTAGTGTATTGAGTTGTTAATATGTCAAATATTCTGTAATAACAATCAGTACAAAATATCATGCATCACATGTTTCCGTGACTATTATGTTCTTATATTGAACAATATTTAAGACAATATTATGTTCCAAAATAACTTTGTAACGAAATATGTCATATGTTATGTTAAACAACATTTAAAGTCTAGTTATATTAGTTCATCCATAGCTATCCGTTTATTATGTGTCTGCTTACTACATTGCATAATTGAACATTTCATGTATTTGTATACAATTTATGTATTTGTATGCAATATGTATGTTTATCACGAAAAACTGTATAAGTTTAAGTGAAAATGAAATCTGTTCTGTTCTGTTCTGTATATAATTTCTGGTTAAAACAACATGAATATCAATCGAAAATACGCATTGCTCACTTAACCCGCTACCGAATAATCCGTACTATGTTCCGAATGCATACATGTGCTGTCAATTTGTTTTAAACGTTTTATGTTTTAATAAAGAAGTAAAAAAAAACGAATTATTTGTCATTTAGTACCTAATCAATCAACAAATATTTTTGTATACGAAATATCACTCAAACCGAATGTATCATATTGGTAACGTGTAACCGAAATTGCAATCTTCACGACTTAGTATTTCACGTCATCTATTATTCGCGAACGTTGTCAATTTTATGAAAATTGTTAATCCGAAATATCGTTATCCCGAAATATTTTTTGGGTCCCTACGATTTTCAATTAACGGTGTTAAACTGTACTTTTTATTGTCATAAAGAGTTCCAGTAAAACATACGTTTTTACCTCATTTTGTTAAACTGAGATGGGAGAAAAAGCATATACCATAGCCGCCCGTATAAGAAAGGTTCGTCCCAACACTCGCTCAGGGTGTTCTGTGAAGACTCAGTAAACCTCGAGTAAACCTCGTTTCCACAAAACACCCGACGCACAGGTTGGTAATGAACCGATCTTACGCTCTCGGCCATGTAGGATACTAATAATAACGATGATACGTAATCGAATTAGCTAAACACTTCCAACTAAAAAACAGAAATTGCCAACCGCAAAATTAAGTTAAAGTTATAGTTCAGTAGTTGTAAAGATTGTATGAAAATAATAATTGAATTTAAGAAAAACAACTTATACATGCTAAATCATTAATGTTTATTTTCCATGATTTCTTTACCAAAGATAACTGGCAAAATCTTATTTTATGTAACAATTATAACTGAGCATAATAAATGATTTTAGTAATGAACTGAAACTTTCCTACCAGTATTTAAATAAAAACTTGGCAAGTGGCATACATGTATTGCATATCACATTCATGTTGTATGCAAAATAATAACAATATGCAATATAAACTCAGTCATATTCATAAATTTGGCAACCCAAGAAATAGTGCAAAAAAAATTCATACATACTTAAGAGCAAAGTATACTTTTGCAATTGCTTTAGAGCCCCGGTCCTGTGGTTAGACCATATACTTTAAAATCACGCTGTTGCGGATTCGAATCCCGCCTCCGTCCAGCATTTTTTTTATTATGGTTTCCCCACCTCTGTTTGTTATATGCTTTTCATAAAGTTAATCGTTATGTTAGTACAGCAGATTTCAAAAATATATTTTCAGACAGCAGAAACTGAAACTTTAGCCGAGATAGCAGAAAATATGACGGTATGTTCAAGTATAAATACAGAAATATAAAGCCATTTGTCTATTAAAGTATGAAACATTATATAACAAAGCCATTTGTCTATTAACGTATAAGACATTATATAACAAATATACTGAACTTAAAATGATCATTAATTGGATTTTGGCTGTAATGGTAATATGTAGTATACACTGTAATTTTAAGAATACACCACATCTATTAAATCTAGGAAATACTTATATGTTTGGTTCGTCTTCAGGTGGCAGTTGTGGAATATACAAACCAGAGTGTGTATATTGGAGAAATGGAGGGAAACATGATGACCTTTGCCCGTCGGCCAGTCGGAAAACTAACAAGTTCTCTCAACGTAAAAAATAAACAGAGCGTGATTTTGAATCCCTTGGACAAAATGAAAATTAATCGTCGATATATAATTGCAAAATTCGAAGGATGTAAGAAAGACAACGTAATACAATTATCGGAAATTCAGATTCAACTTATAAATCAGTCCGTAGCTTCATATTGTTCCAAACAAGCTTCAGACATCTAAAACCTGATATATTTGATATGATCATAAATATCAGATAACAGTTTGCCTGTACATATCTTTTAAACCTTGTTTTTGTATTTCAGTAAGCTTACATTGTGTTTTCATTTTGTAAATATTTGTACATTTTATGATTGAGTTATTTTTATTTACTTTTGCTTTGCCTTAAAGCCTATTTTATTTTAGTAGGTTACTAATTCAAGTTTCATTTTGTGAACACAGAGAATCGGTCAATGACAAGTCGGGAATCTAGTCTTGGTCTTTCGAGAGCCATTCCAGTATGCTAAGCTCTTACCCTACATAACTCATTATTAAAGTTCTTCCTGTGATTTCTGTGATGGAGTTTTTTATTTATCCACTCCTCTGTGCATAAAGCCTGACATATTTGAGAAAGTGCCGTCTTTGGTATTCATGAAAGTTTGTATGAAATACCCCTTCTTACAACAACATTTGTGTCCAGCATAAGCTGACTCAGAGTCTGATATAGTGACATCCTTGTAGGAAATATAAATCCACTTTTAAATGTTTGCTATAGGTTGTTTAGCATATACTATAAAGTATTCCGATCAAGATAATGTCTTGTAAATGACGAGAACGAATGACAGAAGTATTATTATTTTCTTGAATAGATAACTTTAAGCAGATACTTTAGGTTTATTTTAATGATATGGAAAGAAACATAGAACAATAAAAAAGTATTGAACCTGCTCCATGTTTACTGATGGAACATTCACCAATTATGTTAATCATGTTCTCGATGACTTTTTTTATTTAAGCATACTTTAAATGTACAGTTCATAACAGACACTTAGTTGTTTGTCATTCACGTTGTGAAGAAATTGCTTAAAACTGTATATGTGTTATAACCGAAAAATGTTCAATACTGCTATTCATTTAAATGCCCCAGTCTGAGAAGCAAATAGATTTCACTTGTCTGTCTGTTCGTCGGTTCATCTAGCTGTCACACAACATTTTGTCACACTTAACTCCGGCAGTAAATTAGCAAGAGTCGTAAAACCAGCATGTCTAGTTTTGCAGCTTAAGTTCTATTTGTCTGTTGGTTGTTTGTATGTTTGTCAAATAATCATATTTGTATTTCATTTCATCTGGTAACATCCCCGAATTGTTTTGGTTATGTTACCAAACCTTTCAAGATTTAGTTGGTAATATTCCCAGAAATATATTTAACTCTGTCAATAAATGTGAGCGGGTTAAGCTCTGCGATTATGTTAAAGAATCAGTATGTATTCGTAATACTATTCCTAATAATGATTATTATTAATAATTTAGTTCATCCTCTGATACTGCTGCCTTTACATCAACATATTTGTGTCTTTAACCATAGCACTAACCATGTACAAGCATTTGATATCAAAAACCTAAGTGTATGTGTTTAGACGATGTTCTGATGTATATGACTTATAAACGTCTGTTCTGTTCTTTTCTGTGTTTTTTTTTTAAATCGTAATATGCGAAAGTCCACACTTGTATTTAAAATAATTATTGTCAAATTGTAAAATTGCAAGAGACATACCTGTAATACTGAAATAACATTCTAGTAGGTTTAAACAACCAGGAATATGTAATCTATGTCGTTCTATCAATCAACACTTATTAGAGTCAAACGTCATGGTCATAACTCATATTCGCCATTAAAATGTTGTCGTATTTACTTATTCCCTTCTAAGAGGACACATTTTATCTGCAAATATCTGTTATCATCTGAACACGATTGAACACTATGTATACTATCCTCACACTTTGAATGGTCATAATCTTTAAACTGCCTTAAAGTCATCCAATGGCAATGACCAATCAGCTGTCATTTCAGTCCATGCGTATTTCGATTGTTCAAATAATCCTGACAACATGGCGCTCAGGGGGTGATGGGGATTAATGTTTGACAAACATCGCTTGTTATAAAATGTTTATATTTTTATTGGAAATATTACCAAACATTTGCGAATATTGCATGTTTTAGAAATGTTTAGAACAATTTTAGTCATACTATAGATTATTCTGGGAATATTACAAACATGCTGAACAACCTGCTGTTAATTTCAATACTATGCAATGAAGATTTTGGTAATATTCCCAGAATAATTCATGTCCTACAGCAGCCCACGTGGAGCTTTTTCTTTTGGATTATTTTATTTCAATTCATCTTTTGATATGCCCAAAAAAGTTTTGGTAATGTTACCAAATATTTCAAGATAATATAATTGTATTCAGGATGAAATTGAGAACGATAACGGAAAATGTTCGTAATTCATTTTGGGAATATTACCAAATATTTGTGACTATTACTAGTTTAAGAATGATATAGAAAATCTCTCGGCATAATATGGATTAATTTGGGAATGTTCTCAAAAATGTTGAAAAGCCCCAGTTTTTAATACTATTCTATGAACTGTTTGGTCCTACAGAAACTTTTTGTGGAGTTTTCAAAGGCTTTTTGTTGAATTAGTCTGTTTCAGTTCATCTGGTAATATTCTCAAATAATTTTGGTAATGTTACCAAATATCACGATCAAATTGGTAATATTCCCAGAAAACCTGGACATTTTATTCAGAATCCTAGCAGAAAATGTTCATCATTTATTTTGGGAATATTACCAAATATTTGTGACTTTTCATAATTGAAGAATATTTTTGAAAATCTCTCGGCATAATATCGATAGTTTTGGGAATGTTCCCAAAAATGTTAAAACCCCCACTATAACTTTAAATACTATACTTTGAAATGTTTGGTAATATTCCCGAAAGGTTTTGGTAATGTTACCAGAAATTTCAAGATTAACTTTGGTAATATTCCCAGAAAACCTGGACATTATTTTCAAGACGAATTTTAAAATGTTAGCCGAAAATGTGCATAATTCAGAAAAATTACCAAATATTTGTGACAACCCCTAGTTTTTATTAATTTTTAGAAAACCGCTCAACATACTATGGATACTTTTGGGAATATTACCAGAAATGTTGAAAACCACACCATAACTCTTCAATACTATGTTACAAAGTGTTTGGAAATATTTTCAAAATGTTTTGGTAATGTTACCAACTTTCAAGATCAAATTGGAAATATTCCCAGAAAACCTGAACATTATACTCAGAATCCTAGCAGAAAATGTTCATCACTTATTTTGGGAATATTACCAAATATTTGTGACTTTTCATAGTTGAAGAATATTTTAGAAAATCTCTCGGCATAGTATTGATTATTTTGGGAATGTTCCCACAATTGTTGAAACCCCCACCACAACTTTCACTACTATACTACAAAGTGTTTGGAATTATTTTCAAAATGTTTTGGTAATGTTACCAAATTTTCAAGATCAAATTGGTAATATTCCCAGAAAACCTGGACATAATATTCAGATTCCTAGGAGAAAATGTTCATCATTTTTTTGGGAATATTACCAAATATTTCTGACTTTTCATAGTTGAAAAATATTTTAGAAAATCTCTCGGCATAATATGGATTATTTTTGGGAATGTTCCCACAAATGTTAAAACCCCCACCACAACTTTCAATACTATTCTACTAAGTGTTTGGAAATATTTTCAAAATGTTTTGGTAATGTTACCAAATTTTCAAGATCAAATTGGTAATATTCCCAGAAAACCTGGGCATTATATTCAGATTCCTAGCAGAAAATGTTCATCATTTTGTTTTGGGAATATTACCAAATATTTGTGACTTTTCATAATTGAAGAATATTTTAGAAAATCTCTCGGCATAGTATCGAATATTTTGGGAATGTTCCCACAAATGTTGAAACCCCCACCACAACTTTCAATACTATACTACAAAGTGTTTGGAATTATTTTCAAAATGTTTTGGTAATGTTACCAAATTTTCAAGATCAAATTGGTAATATTCCCAGAAAACCTGGCATACTATGGATACCTTTTGGGAATATTATCAGAAATGTTGAAAACCACACTATAACTCTTCAATACTATACTATGAAGTGTTTGGTAATATTCCCAAAGACATTTCTAATCCTACAGAAATGCTTTGAGGACATTACAAAGGGTTTCTGTTGAATAAAAATGTTACCATGCTGAAAAGGGAAAGTTGCGTTTTCCCTTTTCATTTTGCGGTTTGTTATATATGTATACTGGTCTTTGGTTTGTATACAATATTTACTCTATTAAAACATTTTAATTGCCAGATATACCGAGTTTTAGAATAATCAAAACAAAAATTGCCAGATAAACCGAGTTTTAGAATAATTAATGATTTACTACTGTGTCAATAATACTAGTATTTGAAAGATTGACACATAATATACAAATTAATCACAACATTATTGAAAAGGAAGCTTTGCAGGTTTTAATAGGGCCAAAATGGTGTGGTAAGGGGTACATATTGTCCAGTATCAGCTAGGTTAGGAAGGCTGTGTTCTTCTTCTTCTTCTTCTTCTTCTTCTTCTTCTTCTTCTTCTTCTTCTTCTTCTTCTTAATAATAATTATTAGTTTTATTATTATTATTATTATTATTAGTAGTAGTAGTAGTAGTAGTAGTAGTAGTAGTAGTAGTAGTAGTAGTAGTAGTAGTAGTAGTATAAGATGATTAAGGTTTATGTCAGAAAAAAAATCATCAGTATAAAGCTTTCTAGCTGCACTCTCACAGATTGACCGTTTTGACAACTTTATATTTTTTGTCATTGAATAAGCCAAATTTTGCGTTAATGTCTGGAAACCAGTGGTATAAGACTGCTGATAAAAGATCAGATCCCAGATTTAATATTTACCCTAAAAAATAATGTTTTATGGCTAAAAGCGTTACAAACGCTGTAAGAAATGAAAGCGCGAGGCGCTGAAAGACTATCTGCGGGCAAATATGTGAGAGTTGCAAATTTTATTTGAACTATGGGAATGGGTGACGGGCACATAAATAAAAGTGAAAAATGTGCCGAGAGCGCTTGTGCCCACACACGGCGAGGAAACAAATATATCTATATCTTTATGGCGCCTTGTGTCATTTTGTTTTTGTAAATGTCACTTCAATCGTCGAAATCCCCATCCCCATGTATTTAGTGTTACAAATGCATGCCCCATTTCATTCGTTTCTCGTTGCTTTAATTAAATATCATACGATAGGAAAATACAGTACATCATTTATATATACCATTTCCTTTTATTAACATACACGTTTTGTTTAGGGAAAATCATTTTTTTTACAAACAATTTAGCAATAATTCCATTCAAAATGCACAGCTTATCAATTCAGTCGACGTATCACCATGTATTTGAAGTGACAATAAATACTCTTTTCAGTCGCGTCTAAAGGTTTTTCGGTGCTTTGATTAGATAGCATACGTAAGACAAGTGTTATGAACTTACACGTCTTTAAGGAACATGATTCAATTTTTACGATTAACTTTAGCAATAATACCTTTTAGAATGCAGAGGTTATCAGATGGTCGTTTTCCCGCGGTGAGGACAAACATGTAGTCAGTTAATGTATGTAGAAACCATGTTTAGAATATCGGTCAGTTAATGTAGTTGAAACTATTTTTATCGAAACTTGTTCTGTTTTATGAATGATAATATGATTGTGCTATTTAAAGTTTTTTGATAATTTAAGGTTAGTAATGTTTTATGTAAGTACCTGTGTAGAAACAGTACTAGTGCTGTTATGAATGCTTCGTACTCTTTGGATGTTAAACAGGTTTAATCCGAACTACTTTGCTTCACCAAACGTATGCATGACTCACTGTCGTATCAGGGTATGTGTGCTTATATAAACTGAAAGCCTAATGTCTAAAACTATGCCAAGAATACAGCGGAACGAAGCTTTTGTGCAAAAAATGAAAACATCTCATTAGAAATATAAACGCCTAAAATCATAAAATTAATAGTATCTTGTTATTGTGTTAGCAGGTAAATTACAATGTATAGTATTTGAAGCATTAGCAATGCGAAACCTGAGATACAATTATTTTAACACTAAGACAATTATTTTTGTTTCTTATCTCATAAAAGTCGAATAAAAAAACACCATTTTACAAATAAGCGTGTGCATGGTCACGTCAGGTTATAATAACAAATCCTACAGGCGATGGGACACTTGCGGTCGGTAATAATTTCTGAAACAGCATAGGCTAAACTAAGAGTGAATATCAATATGTTATCTTCCTACTAGACCCTCCATTATCTTGACCCTCATTAATCTGATAAAAATAACGATCTAAAAATAGTTATATTGTGCTAAAATTAAAACGCGGGATACATAATCACAGCGCGGAAATAGCCGAACAAGCAAAAACTCATACTCGGACTGCAACACAACCAATCTATGTTATGGTGTCGACGTCATTCTGCTAAACATAGAGCGCATTGAGACCCAAAAAAAATGGGTTAAAACGACATGAATAGAATTGTAGTTCTTTGGAGTTTGTGGTCTTAAGACTACCTGCGCGCATGCGCAGATTGTCTAAAAACGGCAGTTTTAAAAACAATTTTGATCTGTTGTATTGTGAGTAATCTTATATGACTGAATTGAAAGCATTGATTCCCAAATCAGTTGATTCTCTGACAAAAAATGAAAAAGGTCGTCCAATCGGTCAATCTGTGAGTGCAGCTATTAAGGTTTTTAGCACAAACGTGCTATCGGTGTTTAAGCTACTAGGTTTAATTTCCGCTTTAAGTAATTTTACAATATTTTGTTTACTAATACTTGTAGCTAAAGGAACACCCATACTTAATGAAAAGGTTTTATTTGCTACTATGATGAAGAGCAGATTCAAATTCAAATTCGGAAGTGAATACTTAGGTTTACATGCTGTAAGTTAAATAATAAACGCCAATGTTGATGTTGTTTTTTTGCGGAAATGCCTTACACTTATAGTAGTTATGTAATATTACGTGCAATAAAAGCAGTTTAAGGGTTTAAGTGTCAGTAAGAAAATGGATAATTGTGTCTTAATGGGTAAATTGTTCTAGAACGTAATTTTTATGACCATGTATTCCTACGCGCAAAATAGCGCCAGGTGAAGCGTATCAAAATGGTATGTATAGTAAAGTATAAAATTCTAAAAATACATAACATAACTCTTTCCTGATGTTAATCTTTTGTAAGTTTATAACCAATTCTCATAGCAATGCATGCTTTTTCGGAGCCAATTATCATTCAGCCATGGTGACATTTGACCAAATATCAACTTATTTTTATAGTGTAAAGACGGGTGATTTTCTGTAATCTGAAAAATGAAAAAAATATTTTCAGGCAAGTACTGACGTGGCAACTTCATGGCTAAGCAGCTCACAGATGCAAAGTCTGAAGGAACAACTCAAGATAGACGAAGGAGTTAAATACACAATCTACAAGGACTCTTTGGATAAGTTAACGTTTGGTATTGGTCATCTGATAACCAAAAATGATCCGGAGTATGGAAAACCAGTCGGTACCCCTGTGAGTGAGGAACGGGTGGACGCGGTATTCAAAACTGACGTTGCGGTATGTCGCGTTTACTAAGATCTAATAAAGGCGTTGCTCTGGGATATGCAGGGGCCAAATTGATGCATAAGTGGAGTAAATTATTCATGAATACAACGCAATACAATCCAATACAATACAATACAATATAATATATTGCACTAGGATAAAACACCATATAATACAATACAGTATTATTCATAGTTAAGTACGTATTATTTAAGTGTTTACATGTCATGAAATGTGCAGTTTTTCAATAAAATATGTTTTGAGTATTGTGTCTGTAACTCAGTGGCAGTATTTAGGTACGTCTAGAATTCACTTCTTTCCTAAGTCTGAGTCTCAAACTAATTCTTAAGACGTTAATAAATATGAGCTCGTCTGTTACTTTGAGCAAATAACAAATTCGTTACTCTTGATGTGTTTGTCTCATTCATCTACTTAAATATATGTGTTCGCACGAGAAGAATGTTTCTATTTTGTAACAACCAGTTGGATTTTTACAGGAAGCTGTAAAGCTAACCCAGAGCATATACAATCCGGGGTGTCAGACCTGGCCAGGAGAAGTGAAGGAGATTATGGTCAACATGGCATTCAACCTGGGAGGAAACCTAAAGAAGTTCACGAATCTCAAGACAGCTTTAGATGATCGGAATTGGCAGAAGGCTGCAGATGAAATGAAGGACAGTCGGTGGTACACACAGGTCGGAAAGAGAGCGGTGCGACTTGTGGAGAGGATGCGTAATGTGAAGGAGAAATAATAACGTCAAGAAACGACATTGTTGTTTAAATATATATTGTCATGTTCTAATTAATGACATCATTGACTTTCAAATCATATTTCTATTTTGTATACTTATCTATCGAACCTCGAAGTTTAGTGTTTATCTGTTAACAGTTCTACCATCCTCGACACCCCAGCGTATCATAATCTATATGATACCCTTTGCAAATCAGCTGTTAAAATCTCGTACTCATGAATAATTAATAAGGTGAAACCAGCCGCTTGATTTGTCGCATAAGACACACCTCATTCGGTGCGGAAATGGCCGAAAAGTTACGAATGTAATCTCGGTTCGAAATAATCCAATGAGATCACGGCTTACAAATCGTTTTAGGCAGGATATTGTTAAATATGCCGATAGCTCCTTTTTGTTTTCGGCTATTTCATTGGTCGGAAAATGCATATGAATATTCAAATTATACGAAGTTTTCCTAGCCGTTTTGCCTACGGTTCCATAGGTTTATGACACGCTGGGGTGCCGAGGATGCAGTTCTACATATATACGTGTTCTTGTCCATAAATGTAAATATACGTTAAATAAATTAAACCTCTTTACTAACTGACAGTGTGAAACTATTGGGAAAAAACATAAAGCTACTTTATTGCTGTAGGAAGTGAGACCATGCTATTTTGAACTAGTGATCAGAAATTTAAAGATATATGGATGGGAGGGAGTGTGTGCTGGAAACAAGCGTGAAAACACTGTAGGACATCTTTAACGAACAATGGGCCGACTGTTCATGACTTTGTTTACGTTAACAACGTTTTCAAGGTGGAACGCGACCCTGAGCGAATTTTCGAGTTAATGTCTGAAAATTGGTATACAAATAAAACAGCATATGCACAACTAGGGACTGTTTTTACATTTTCAATAATAATTCGAAACAGTTTTGAAACTACGGGTCTTCAAAATATACCACTGACGTCAATATTGAAACGTGTGGCATTTTATTGGCGTTCTAACTGCATTAGCTGATATTTTCACCAATTCTTCGTTTACCGCTATATAATTTCCCCCTCAATTTAAACCTTTGCTGATGTTGAACTTCAGTGTTACTTATTACGTTTTTATTTGAATATTCATTTCCGATTCGTTACTTCTTTTCATTTCTTTGCATAGGATACCATTATTGTATTTTATTAACGTCTTTATCAGATATGTGAATAAATGTTGAACATGAAAACATAGATGTGTCATTGTCAAGAAAATCTGTAATTTGTTATAAGCCTATGTGCTGACTCAATATCATGTTAAAGGGAAGCAATCCGTGTATACGTATTATTGCTAATAGTTTAGTTGTCTGTAGCCCGTGCTTGACAAGATAACTCTTTAGTTTTCGTTTTTATTAAACGTCATTATTTTGTTATAATTTCATGTTATTTTTATATTTTGTATATGTTAATCATTTCCGAGTAAAACACGGTTTGATTTGAAATTCAATTGCAAAAACTGTATATATAAGAGCTCTTTGAAAATAGCCACTCTCATTCAGAACACCGCGGCCATTTTCAAACGATAAAAACTCGGATGTATGCTGGTACATCAGTAGAAGTAGTTCGTAAAATTTTAATTAAAAATATGAATTAACTGTTATGTTTTAGCTTGTATTTTGTATATTTTGTATACATGTATCTAAGTTAAAATTCATTGCCAGTGTGTATTAATTTATTACATAAATGATTCAGATTCCCTAGAGTAAAGTCATTAAGTTAAACTGCTTAATTGAAATTACTACGAGATCTACTTGTAGTGTAGTTAAATGTCAAGATTTCTGACATTGTGAACCGTCCAAATACATCCGACGTTGTTTTCGATATATTAACAAATAGACTCCTTGTTACATGCTTATTCTTTTAATTGACATATGACAGTGAATCTAAGCAGGACTATACCATCTCAGATCATTGGCTACCTTCCATAGATATGGGTTTTAAAACTAAATGGTTTGTTATTTTAAAATCATGCTGAACATGCTGGATCTACTTGATCTACTTTTTTATTGTTCACATTTTCGCCGCATTGTTTGTCCTCGTACACCGGATATTGCTATTTTACAGAATACGCAGTGGTTACGTTCAAACAATTTTATTTGTCTTAGTAGACACGTAACTTTCTTTCCAACGTTGTTCATTTTTTAGTACACAAGTGAAGCTTTATTCCTATATATGGTGTTCGTGAAGCACTAGAAATCGGTGTTATCTCCCATGAAATTTGGTCAATATACTATAAAATACAAATGTATATAACTTCATTAAGTGGTCTCTGACCTACTACAAAGCCCCGCACTGGAGGCTGAGCTTGCCATGTTGCATGCGACCCAATGGATCATAAAATACTATATGACATTCAGATAGAGAAATCATGATATACTTAATACATGTATCTAAATGACATTTGTAAATACTTATGTGGAGTTCACATAAAACATGACCGTATCAATACATTTAAAACCATTTATTCTAAATAGTTCAGATGTTTCCTCGTTACAAAAACGGATTAAAATAAAATTCCAAATGAATTATAGTTCTGTCTAAATATCATTCGTTATTTATCCCATCCTCGTCGACAATGTAATTACTAACACTACGGTCATGGTATACATAACACGATGCATGCATAAAGAGTTCTTTACTTTAAATTTTATTTATTTGACAAATAGCATACAGATATACAAACTTTATATGTATAGAGATGAAATACGTCACAATGTGTTCAAGGATTAGAAAACAAGATATATCTTATATTAATTCTGCCCCTCTACTTAGATAAAGTACATATGAAAAACAGATGAGACATGGCATATGCTACGTTGACAATAAGTATAATTCAAAGATATTTTTCTTCTTAATATAATCTAAAAATGATAAAAATATGAAAATGTTGAGGGGGTAAAGAGTTCTTTATTCGGTTAACTATAACAATAACGTCACTTCTACCCAGCCTCTCTAAGAGGCGGAGCTTATCGTGTTACATGTGACCAAATGTACCATTACAACAGCAACAGTGAATGTATTTGTTAGTATTTTTGAAAACCATTCACTAGTATAAACGTTCTGTATATTGTTAGCAACGTTAGCAATAACCTTCGTTTACATTTCGTTCGCTACCTTTATAAAAATTATTCCTCTAATTTGATTGGAAACATAGATAATATAACAAATGTTCATTGTTGTTTTTTCTGTTCGTTTGATGAGTTAGAGAAGTGGGGACAAAATTTCATCTTGTCTGTAATACATTAGCATTCGACGTGATAAAATATGCACCAAATACACAGGGCTTCCGAGAATAAGGCCCTTCGCTGACATATTCCATATTCCATATTGTTCTGAGTAGTTTTTGGGGGTATTTTTAGATTTTTATATCATTAAAATTGTTTTTTCAAGCCCTTTAATTTCGTCTTACTAAGATAAGTCCATCTATTATGTTTAGAGAGTTATTTTACATTCCTTTTGTTCTGTCTCAAAATCTCCCCCACTGTCATAACTTCCAGACTGTTCTAAGTTTTAAATTGGCCAATGAAATCATGGTGTCAACAACACGTGATTCATTTCTTTAACAAATCCAAAATGCTTAAACGTTAGATCAGTTTTGAACACTTGACAAACACACATAATAACAAAAATGCAGGCACAATATCACATACACAAACTGTTCTATCTCAATAGGAACAGTATGAAAATCATTAAACTTAACAATAGCGTAACTTTTGTGGTCACTTTCGTTTTTATAAAAGTAAATATTCTAAAACATAAATTACTGCATGTCAATGATTTTTGATACGTAATCGACACATTGCATTTTAAATTGTCTGTAAAATTTTGGTGAATTAACGTTCACAAACAAAAAGGTTTTAACAACTTTAAACTTTAAACTCAATTTTCTCAAATCACTAACAAATGCTGTGATTACCCCCGTGAATTTGATATACCAAAGGTGTTGTAAAATCCACCTGAAAAAGAGGGATTTTATTTCCAAACAATGACTTTGACAGTGTGTGAACTCGAGCGTTGCTGGCGAACTGCTCAATTTGAACATTTTGCAAGAAATTAGACCGGGTATTTTCATAACAGTACAGGATGGTGGACATTTCCTTGTGTTGATTTGGATTTAAGTGGCTATAGTTGTTTATAGATGCAATGTTCTTGTGTAACGATGTTTGCATAATCTGGTCCGCACGAACCTTGTTGTCATTCGATTTCTGAACGAGGTATTTCTTGGAGCTGTGATCAGGGAGGTGTTTGTTTGAATTAAGCCCAGCCATCTTCACCATTCGTTTCATCATGGAGCCGAGTTTGTGCACACCGACACGATTTCTTTTGAAACATTGTTTCTAATGTTTGTTATACACTTTTTGATAGCGCGTATGAATACATATTTCTGTGATGCGGTAACCGAATTTGCATAGTTATAACACTAGTTATATATGAAAATAACTGCATGGGGTGTTTTCACTCCTGTGCCGTAAGTTATGTCATAAATTTAGATATATAACACTTACGATAAACAAGATAATGAAAATATGCATACGTGCAATACTATAGAGAGATATATATATATATAATTAAATATTTTCACGGGTCGATAGAAAAGTTTACAAAATAGAAATATGATTTGAAAGCCAATGATGGCACACGTTAGAAAATAACGATACATATAAAGATGACAATGTCGTTTTTCAGATTTTATTTCTCCTCCACGTTCCGCATCCTCTCCACGAGTCGCTCCGCTCTATCCCCGACCTGTGTGTACCAGTCACTGTCCTTCATTTTATCTGCAGCCTTCTGCCAGTTTCGTTTATTTAAAGCCCTCTTGACCTTTCTTAGCTTCTTCAGGTTTCCTCCCAGGTTGAAGGCCATGTTGACCATAATCTCCTTCACTTCGCCCGGCCAGGTCTGACATCCCGGATCGTATATACTCTGGGTTAGTTTTACAGCTTCCTATAAAATAAACGATTGTTAACAGTTGTTACAAAATACGAAGTCTACTTCTCGTGTGAACAAATATATTGCAGTAGTTGAATAATAAAAGCGCATCAAGATAAACGAATTTGTAGAAGAGGAGCAACATAGCGGGGCTGATATTCTAACACACTGATATAATAAAGATACATTTTGATTGATTGACCTTTTACTGCTTACTAAATAATGCATTTATGGAAAATATTAATTACTAATAACAAGATTGTAACCGTGTATTTAAAAGCTTAACACGAAAAATCAAATGATTGGTGAGTCCTGAAAGATTTAATTTGATCTACTATTATCTCATAAGGTAGAAATACCGTGTTTTCTTCATTTCGTTCAAATAAATCTCGGTATCCTTAATCAGAACAATTGTTTTCATCATTCATTTATCCTTTTAGGTATATTACAACATTTGTTTTAATTGTGGTAAATCTTATGTGGGAGTAAGAGTGCATCTTTAACGTCTGAAGTCTAAGTCAAGGACTTTCTATAAGTCTCAAAAATGTATCCAAAAGAATGATTGTTCATTATTTTTAAAATATCGCTTTTCTGAGTCTGAACCTAAGACTCAGTCTCCAGTCATTAGTGCATAATGGGCTGTTTACGTAGGTGTTGGCTGGATAAGGTTTTGAATATTGTCACAATACATAACAGCAAAATACCACCCATTCGTTTTCAAAACATGTGTATGCTTTTTATGTTACATAATAAACCATCTCACTGTATCGCATCGTATCGTATCGTATCAGTTTATATTGTATTGTACCGCATCGCATCGCATCGAATCGCATCGTATTTTATTGTGTTACATGTTTATTGAATTATATTATATCGTATTGTATTGAATTATTTTAAATTGTATCGTATTGCATCGTATCGTATCATATCATATCATATCATATCATATCGTATCGTATCGTATCGTATAATATTATATTATGTCGTATTATATCGTATCGCATCGCATAGCATCGCATCGAATCGTATTGTACCGTATCACATCGTTTCGTACTGTACTGTACTGTACTGTTCTGTACTGTACTGTACTGTACTGTACTGTACGGTACTGTACTGTACTGTACTGTACGGTACTGTACTGTACTGTACTGTACTGTACTGCATTGCACTGCATTGTATCGTATCGTATCGTATCGTATCGTATCGTATCGTATCGTATCATAACGAATCGTAACGTATCGTATCGTTTCGTATAGTATCGTGTTGTATTGTTTTGTTGTTGTTTTTCATGCTTTTCGATGAAATTTTGAGTTTTATCACTGAAATAACAACAAATTGATACTTTTACTACAAAATAAGGTGTGAAAATATCATATTTCCGAACTATTTTTAAAATACATTGTAGTTACTTCCCCTTGACCAAAAACAGAACGCTTTAGTTTTGAAACTGAAACTGAAAATGTTTGCAATTAAAATATTTGAAATTTAAAGAAATGTAACTTAACTTTAAATTAAGATATATTTGTAAATTAACAACCTCCCGTTCATTAGAAAAATTGTTATCCCGTTTATGATCGTTTTCTTGATCTTGAAGCTGAATGTTCGAACGTTTGCTTTCATACCAAACAAATAGCAGACGAAAACAACTGTTCGAACAGAAATAGAATGTAATATCATAGTATTTTGAACTGTTTGTCGTAATACGTAATACGAACTTCCCGGAAAATTCACACAACAATTAACAGAATTAATGATTTATTTTACCCCACCCACGCCTCAATATCTGTCAACAAACTAGCGTGGTCTCTGACAGTAAGATAACTAAATATCCATGTATTATAAAATACACTCCTAAACTATGAAAATATTCTATATTCAATGATTATCCGCAATTGTTTTGCCAACACATTTGACCGATCGTATCGTATCGTATTGTACTGTATTATATTGAATTATATTATATTGCATCGCCTCGTACTACTTCGTGTCGTATCGTATCATATTGTATCGTATCGTATCGTGCTGTATCGTATCGTATTGTATCGTATTGTATCGTATCGTACTGTATCGTTTCGTACTGTATCGTATCATATTGTATCGTATCGAATCGTATCGTATCGTATCGTGCTTTATCGTGATGTATCGTAATGTATCGTATCGTATTGTATTGTTTGCATTTTCATTAAATATGCCCATGCATTTATTGCATTTTGCATATCCCATTCAACGCCTTTATTGCATCTTTAAGATAAACGCCACATACCGCTACGTCAGTTTTGAATACCGCGTCCACCCGTTCCTCACTCACAGGGGTACCGACTGGTTTTCCATACTCCGGATCATTTTCGGTTATTAAATGACCAACACCAAACGTTAATTTATTCAAAGAGTCCTTGTAGACTTTGTATATAACTCCTTCGTCTATCCTGAGTTGTTCCTTAATACTTTGCATCTGTGAGCTGCTTAGCCACGAAGGTGACTCAGTACTTGCCTGAAAATTAGATTTTCATCTTTCAGTTTACAAACCAATTAACAAACAATCCGTCTTTACTCTATACAAATAAGTCAATATTTGGTCTCAAATGTCACAATGGCTAAGTAATGATTGACTCTGATGACTATACTAAACAAACTTGTGTTTTAAACTTACAAAAGATCAGCATTAAATGAAAAATGTTGCTAATATAATTTTAGAATTTTAGCCTTAGGGGTACAATATAGGTTTCACTTAATATATGTTTTTATTCCATTTTGAAACATTATTGTGTTAAAGTCATTTGACTCTAATGATCAAATAAAAAAAAACATATGATGCAAATGCATGTACAGATAAACGCTTTTAAACTGGGTTATTTGTGGCCACGAATCTAATGGTTAATTGATTTTAATCATGTACACAAATCATATTGGTTTTTCTATTTTGATCATTACAGTCAAATAAGATAAATATAATGATGCTTTTTTGGTATTTATTGTAAACCTCTAGTGTGCCCTTTTAGAGTGACTCTCTTATTCAAAATCAATAAATATACGTGTATAACAAACATAATTTTTGAGTGATTAACCTTTAACTACTAACTAAATAATGCATTTATCGACATTTTTAATTACTGATAACAAGATAATAGCCGTGTATTTAATAC
The DNA here is from genome assembly GCF_026914265.1 of Mya arenaria. NCBI lineage: Eukaryota > Metazoa > Mollusca > Bivalvia > Myida > Myidae > Mya > Mya arenaria. The sequence goes on along the minus strand of NC_069125.1, from coordinate 14,361,568 downwards.
CTGGAAACGTAGAACTATTAAGTGATTGGCGAGTGCTAAAATATTTATTGTGATCTGCCATCGTCTCATAAGGTAGAATTACCGTGTTTTCTGCACATTTTGTTTTCAAATTAAACTCTGTATCCTTCATAACAAAACATTGTTTTTAACATTTATTCATCCTTTTTAGTACAATTAAACAATTGTATTAATTGTGGGTAATCTTATTTGGGAGTAAGAGGGCATCTTTAAACATACAAAGCATTTTGACAGGCTTTCAAAATACATGGCTACACAGTTCTATATTCTAGAACGATTTAGAATCAACCTATCCATCACTTAAACATTTCCACTGCTACCCAAAACACGTCATTTTACATAACTATTATAAGTGTGAGGGACTTCAGGGAGAAGCATTATGTTTATTATGTAACTTACATCATGTTACCCTGAGGGGTCACTTAAAATTTGAGTTATGTGCTCTTTACCATGGTAACAAACAAAGCCCGTTTATTAAGCATTATTTTAATGTTCGTTTCTGTATCGTCTAGTAAAAATGATTGAGGACGTTAAACTAAGGCGCGTATGTTTAAGTATCGCGGTTCATTGGTGTATGGAAAAAAACGTGTGGAATTCAATATGCAATTAACGTCAATATTGTGGTCATACATCATTGACTCCATTCACTGAATTGGTCCGTTATTTATTTAGAACAATCCGATTAGCTACATCGTTCAAAGACCCAATTAAGACTTGTTTTGAATACAACCTCAGTACACAGTAAGTGATATCTGAATAATAGTAAATAACAAAATCGGTTTTAATACAATTGGCTAGTTTCATAACAGTGTCTGATTAACCTATTTGTAGTAGGCAAAGAAAGGCAGCGTTAATAAGTCAACAAATTTCCATTTTTCTAGAATTATCTATACTTACCTATAAGTATCACCAATATTTATTTAAGATTCTTTTGCTTGCTTTTAAATTCACAGTAACGTTGCAATCTAATAAACGTATTGAAAAAAGAGTGTTTTTATTCACAATATTTTAAACCGAATAATTCCATGTTTTCCATTTTGTAACCCCGGCGCATTATATCTAAAGCATGTCAAAAAGTAGATGTGACCATACCTGATTTCGATTTGCGGTAACAAATTAACAGACATTGTTCAGAATGCTATAATTAGAATTGTTGTTGCAGTGTGAATATTTTATGTTTATTTACTGATTTACATCGTCAAAAATTGTCTTTTGGTTGATAGAGGTACTTTTACACACGCATTTTTGCTTTGCGAACCTGTGTCAGAATTGCGCAATCGATGATGTATCCCTTGTCAATATATTATATATAACGGATTTTTGTTCGAGAGAAACCCCTGTGATTCCGTCTACTAGAAGCCATTCGATTATGAAAGAATATTTAAAAGTGGGTGCTTATGTCATATTACTCTTTCTTGCAGTTCTAAAATGAATGTAGGGGTTTCTTTTTGAATGTTGTTGAAGTCTGTGTTGCAGGTTCCGGAGTTGTTGGAGTTTGCGCTTTAGGTTCCTTAGTTGTTAAAGCATCCCATGTAGGTACCTGAGTTATTGGTGGTTGCGTTGTAGGTCCCTGAGTTGTTGGCCATTGCGTTGTAGATCCCTGGGTTGTTGGCCATTTCGTTGTTGGTCCCTGGGTTGTTGGCCTGTGCGTTGTTGGTCCCTGGGTTGTTGGCCATTGCGTTGTTGGTCCTTGTGTTGTTGGCCATTGCGTTGTAGGTCCCTGGGTTGTTGGCCATTGCGTTGTTGGTCCCTGGGTTGTTGGCCATTGCGTTTTAGGTCCCTGGGTTGTTGGCCATTGCGTTATAGGTCCCTGGGTTGTTGGCCATTGCGTTGTTGGTCCCTGGGTTGTTGGCCATTGCGTTGTAGGTCCTTGGGTTGTTGGCCATTGCGTTGTTGGTCCCTGGATTGTTGGCCATTGCGTTGTAGGTCCCTGGGTTGTTGGCCATTGCGTTGTTGGTCCCTGGGTTGTTGGCCATTGCGTTGTAGGTCCTTGGGTTGTTGGCGGTTGCGTTGTTGGTCCCTGGGTTGTTGGCCATTGCGTTGTAGGTCCCTGGGTTGTTGGCCATTGCGTTGTTGGTCCCTGGGTTGTTGGCCATTGCGTTGTAGGTCCCTGGGTTGTTGGCCATTGCGTTGTTGGTCCCTGGGTTGTTGGCCATTGCGTTGTAGGTCCCTGGGTTGTTGGCCGTTGCGTTGTAGGTCCCTGGGTTGTTGGCCATTGCGTTGTTGGTCCCTGGGTTGTTGGCCATTGCGTTGTAGGTCCCTGGGTTGTTGGCCATTGCGTTGTAGGTCCCTGGGTTGTTGGCCATTGCGTTGTAGGTCCCTGGGTTGTTGGCCATTGCGTTGTAGGTCCCTGGGTTGTTGGCCATTGCGTTGTAGGTCCCTGGGTTGTTGGCCATTGCGTTGTAGGTCCCTGGGTTGTTGGCCATTGCGTTGTTGGTCCCTGGGTTGTTGGCCATTGCGTTGTAGGCCCCTGGGTTGTTGGCCATTGCGTTGTAGGTCCCTGGGTTGTTGGCCATTGCGTTGTAGGTCCCTGGGTTGTTGGCCGTTGCGTTGTTGGTCCCTGGGTTGTTGGCGGTTGCGTTGTTGGTTCCTGGGTTGTTGGCCATTGCGTTGTAGGTCCCTGGGTTGTTGGCCATTGCGTTGTAGGTTCCTGGGTTGTTGGCCATTGCGTTGTTGGTCCCTGGGTTGTTGGCCATTGCGTTGTAGGTCCCTGGGTTGTTGGCCATTGCGTTGTAGGTCCCTGGGTTGTTGGCCATTGCGTTGTTGGTCCCTGGGTTGTTGGCCATTGCGTTGTTGGTCCCTGGGTTGTTGGCCATTGCGTTGTAGGTCCCTGGGTTGTTGGCCATTGCGTTGTAGGTTCCTGGGTTGTTGGCCATTGCGTTGTAGGTTCCTGGGTTGTTGGCCATTGCGTTGTTGGCCCCTGGGTTGTTGGCCATTGCGTTGTAGGTCCCTGGGTTGTTGGCCATTGCGTTGTAGGTTCCTGGGTTGTTGGCCATTGCGTTGTAGGTTCCTGGGTTGTTGGCGGTTGCGTTGTTGGTTCCTGGGTTGTTGGCCATTGCGTTGTAGGTCCCTCGGTTGTTGGCCATTGCGTTGTAGGTTCCTGAGTTGTTTGCCATTGCGTTGTTGGTCCCTGGGTTGTTGGCCATTGCGTTGTAGGTCCCTGGGTTGTTGGCCATTGCGTTGTAGGCCCCTGGGTTGTTGGCCATTGCGTTGTTGGTCCCTGGGTTGTTGGCCATTGCGTTGTAGGTCCCTGGGTTGTTGGCCATTGCGTTGTAGGTCCCTGGGTTGTAAGCCATTGCGTTGTTGGTCCCTGGGTTGTTGGCCATTGCGTTGTAGGTCCCTGGGTTGTTGGCCATTGCGTTGTAGGTTCCTGGTTTGTTTGCCATTGCGTTGTAGGTTCCTGTGTTGTTGGCCATTGCGTTGTTGGTCCCTGGGTTGTTGGCCATTGCGTTGTTGGTCCCTGGGTTGTTGGCCATTGCGTTGTAGGTCCCTGGGTTGTTGGCCATTGCGTTGTAGGTTCCTGGGTTGTTTGCCATTGCGTTGTAGGTTCCTGTGTTATTGGCCATTGCGTTGTAGGCCCCTGGGTTGTTGGCCATTGCGTTGTGGGTCCCTGGGTTGTTGGCCATTGCGTTGTTGGTCCCTGGGTCGTTGGCCATTGCGTTGTTGGTCCCTGGGTTGTTGGCCATTGCGTTGTTGGTCCCTGGGTTGTTGGCCATTGCGTTGTAGGTCCCTGGGTTGTTGGCCATTGCGTTGTTGGTCCCTGGGTTGTTGGCGGTTGCGTTGTCGGTTCCTGGGTTGTTGGCCATTGCGTTGTAGGTTCCTGGGTTGTTGGCCATTGCGTTGTAGGTTCCTGGGTTGTTGGCGGTTGCGTTGTCGGTTCCTGAGTTGTTGACAGTTGCGTTGTAGGTTCCTGAGTTGTTGAAGCCTGCGTTGTAGGTTCCTGAGTTGTTGACGGTTGCGTTGGGGCTTGATATGAAAGCGGTGACGAATCAATTTTTACCAAAAATGTCTCCTTGACCTCGACAACTTTGTATCTGCAATAACGACAATTTCATAGTTTTACTACTCACTAAGTCTTTAAAGGTCTCATTTCATCGATAGTTTGTTTATTTGGCATGTCAACCGGTACACTCACATTATTTCTATAAGGCATTTGGCACAGAGGGTATATATATACATGTGTACACATAATATATATATTTTCATTGTAACAAATGTAAAAACATTTGGTATGAACAATTATTTTGACAGTCGTGTTCATTCACTTATAACGTACTACGTTCCAGTATATAAATTATTTGTAACGTATCGGGTTATAACATTTTATCTGTAACTTAAACATGTTTCCAACACAAACAAGAAGTATTTTCGGCCATAGTAGACCAGCAGGATGACCAGTGTCCAAATGGTTAGAATGTTCGTCATGAAATAGAGATTGTTTTGGGTTTAATTGTTGTTGGATCATTCCGGAGTCTGCGCAGCTTTTTGAAAGGAATATCATAAACATGCACAGTATTACAGAGTATTGCCATGTTTGACTAAACACGTGTTTTTTAATGCAGATATACTTTCTACTCTTAAACCTGCACTTTCACAGATTGAACGTTTCGACAAAATTCATTTTATTTTTGTCTTAGAACGAGCCAATTCATGCAAGGAAACCAGTGATATAAGACTTCTGACAAAAATCAGATAGCAGATTTTCATATTGAAGTTCAATTGATGTGTTATGCTTTTTTTAAATCGTTAGTAACGCTTTTAGCTGTAACATATTAATTTTAGAGTGGAAATATGAAAATCTGCAGTTTGATACGTGAAATTTGGAAAAGTTGTCAAAACGGCAAATCTGTGAGAGTGCAGCTTTAAGGTTTATATTATTTAGCATTTGACAAAATAAATACGTACAATAATCCGACATCGAATGAAGGCGCTTTCCAGAAGGAGGATGGCGAGATTCTGTCCTTGACCATATTGAGATAACCCAGTGCAGTATTCTGGAAGTAAAGCAAGTATAAAATATCAGGCTGTCACTTATGTTGGCCCTAGTCACGTAAAAATTGTCACGTATAATGAGTTTAGTCACGGTTGTAGGACTACACGTCACGGATATAGACGAGCATTTTGTAACCAAATTTCATTATTTCTTTCTTTCCGTTTTTTGCGGTTTTTGGAAATCAATTTTTATGGATATACATGTTATGAAATGTTACCTTTGAAAATATAAGTTATTAATGAGGTACTAACATTTATACATATCATTTCATTTGAGTCAGAAGTTATTTTAGAAATTTAAGGTGGGAGAGCTGTTAATATGAAGAGCTTGGTAGATCAAAACTTGGATTCTATTGTTTTTCACTGTAATTTTCAAGTTTTCTTTCTCATTTATATAGGATCGGTCATTGGGGCGTTTTTAATACACACTTTTATTCAACGAGTACATGTTAGCTTTTGTCATATTTCCTGGACCATTGTGTATAATATGATAACGAGTATCAGATTCTTTTTTATAACATGCTTTTTCCAGTAAAAATAGCTACCTGTTTCACCTGCTGAAGTGATAAGCCGAATACGACAAAGCAATATAATTTTCCGCGCTACATGCATTACAGAACTATAGAACCCGGAATACTTTAAAAAACACATATACATCCAATTTTTTAATCCTGTTTATAAGTAGAATTCATACTAAGATGATATCCAATAAGAGTTACATCAAAACACAACTCTTTTAACGACACTTTGTTGTCTTTGAAATTGTGACGTAATAACCGGAGTGATGACGTCATAATTTGTGATATGTTCATTAAGTAATTCTCAGTTTCTATAGACGAACTACCGACGTCTTTAAAATGTTGTTTTTTTTCACGAAAGCATGACGAACTACCATGCTTTACTCTTTAGATTTCTAAAGAAGGAAAATGTACAGCTGTATTCATCACAAATATAAGGTTAGAAATACGCGGATGACTTGCTGGAGTGTTATAAATTAAGCAATTGTTTTTGTCCATTAATTTGTTTACAAACTTGCGAAGTGATATATTTTCTGACCAACAAAAAAAGCAATGATATATTTTATATTATAATGTAATATAAACCAAAGAATACGTGATTGATATATTAAACCGGAAACACGGTATAGCATGTAATACATATATGTATAATTTAATAAAATGATCTACATTGGTCTTTGTTCTTACACCATCAACATAATTAGTCTTTAAATGATGTCACAGTTTTGAAATCGAGCCATGGTTTATGGTAACGGGTTTCGCCTACAGGTTCAATATGTTTTGTCAAGGTTCGACCAAAATAATTACATTGTATGTCGCATATGCAGCTTTATTGACATTGTAATTTCGTGCTCAATTTGTTTTGATGGACACAGGATGACAATCAACAATAATTCTACGTCGAAAGTCGAATATTTTGTTCATCAAAGAAAACGAAAATGAATTTGCTATTGACCACGGAAAATTGAATCGTTAATGGCAAACCGATTTAAGTTGTAATGATTTTAACTACTTAAAATTTATTGTTTACTAGACTGGCTATTATGCTTTTAACAAAGAAGCTGGCAACACCTTAAAAGTAAAATGCACGTATTTTAACATGTAACCAACGGTTACGAAATATGGGGATACACCAAGTTGAAAGGCATTAAAATAATTCAATTAAAATTTTGCAAACACCTGTTAAGTGTTAGGAAAATGGTGTTTAAATATGAATAGCTTAGTTGATATCCTCTAATATGTATATAGAGTTCTTGGAATTATAAAATATTGGTGAAAATGTTATTAGGCACTGAACATATCCATGTGTGTATACCACGTGATAAATTGCGTCATAGATGTTTTGTCGGAAGGCAACATTTGGCTTCGAATGAAGACTTTATAAAAGTTACAAACTTACTAAAACTTCCTATTGTTCACCATTTTAAATGAAACCTACTGCAGTCTATGCCGCGTTCAAGGCCCCATCTTTGGTCTTTTACCAGAGTTTGATTGAGGGTTAGGTTCTTCGACAAACTTTCTAACTACCGCCTGGCGGAGCACTGTGAAAACGTTATTTATAAAACAGGTTTTCGGAGTGTTTGGGGAAGCTAAGCAACTTATCAAAATAATAATAAGGGCATTCTGATAAGTACGCAGACGCAGACGCAGACAATAATGAATTCAATTGACTTATTTAGGTTCAAACTAAAGAAACTTGAATAAATGATCTTATAGCCAATTAACATGATGCGGAATGTAGATCAAACTAGCCGGCCGATACTCGACTGAATCAGCGCTAAGATTAGGCAGGGCTTATCAGTTGCCTCTGGCAATTCGCCATGACCTCTGACAATATTCACTTATCATCAAAAGTTTGCAGTTTCGCTGTGTACTATATTTTACTTAATACATATTATGTTTCTCATAACTGATCATAAGATAAGACAAAAAAAAGCAAAGCCGAAATGCTGAAAATACGCGTTTTTTTGTATTTGTTAAATAACAAAATGACCATTTCGAAGACTGTATTTTCACTCAAAATATATTGTGTCGCGTAATGCCAACGCTCACTTAACTTTCGTGATAGTTCGTTCAGTAAACAACCAACAACTGTTCAAGTGTTCTAAGTCTTTATTGTTCCACGTTCTTTCTAAGTATAATAATCAGTATATAATACAGCATGACATTTAAGGTAATCCCGCATCCTAACTGCCGTCCATTAAGGACCCAAGGCCGCTCTCCTTGCCTTGCCTATCCCAACTCTCTAACATTATAATCATGCGTCTATATATACCACTTTTTTGTCTAGCTAGTGACAGTTGTGCATATTTAATTTCTTGTTTTATACAAAAAGAACGTATTCTACAGTCATGAACTGTCCAGCTAATTGGACTAATAGCCAGCGGCTATCACGACTGTCACCAGCTAAGTACATCTAAATTGAATAATTATGATGAAGTATTTGCTTTTGTTACAAATAAACTTTGAATTCTACTATTGATTTTTGTTATTACTTTAAAGTGTTTCATACGTAACTTTTATGTTACGTGACACTTTAAAGTGTTTATACTACGTTATGCGACAATTGATTGTTAATATAACTGTACATAGTAGGTATATTTTTCGTTAGTCTTAAAATAAGAAATATCATTATTAGTATATAGACGGAATCAATTAAGTGTTTAATATCGATATCATGTGATTTATTTTTATTTTGAAATTTGTGTAAAGTTTTAAATCCGAATCATATACTATATATTAGCTGGGACCAATTACGAATCCTACACTTAAATATTAGGGGAAAAACTGATCAGTTTAAAATGTTTTGAGTTACACTGTTTTTTTAGATAACAGATATAATATTATATAACTTAAGGTCACAAAAAGTATGTAACCATCTATAAAAAACAGTTTTGCATTGCATTTAATATGGGTATAAATACATTGAGAGAAACATTAAGGTAGTTATATAAATACTAATATAATTCATAAAAACGGATGATTATTCATGGAGAAAGGAAAAAAAAACATTGAGTTGTGACATTTGATCCAAACAAACGCCGTTTTTCGTGACTTTCGTTAAGGAAATTAACCCACGTTTTGTTTTCCTCAATTTGATTTTTAAAAAAGAGATTGCCTTTCTACTGTTACAAAATTCCGATGTTATTTAGAAATAAATTATTGTACAGTTTAGACATTAAGTTATTTCTTCTTGTGCCATACATTGCATTCAATTAATATTAATGAACTAGTTTAATGTCTTGCTTGCTAGTTGTTACGTATTTCCATGTTCCATGCTATTTTTATCTGATAGTCGAGTATAGTTTCTGTAATATCTTTATATTTGAAATGCTTTAATATGTTATTTGACGCCTTTTATAACATTTTAAGCAAGCGTTTACATGCCTTCTTTTTGTTTGGGTCTGTTTAAGTGAATGTTTTTTAAAGAAATGCAAATGCAATACAAACTATACTGGTACATAAGATTCAATGAAGATATCCCTTTTTAAAATGCTCGATCTGAATGTTAAGGATAGATTTCTTTCAACTGAACTCAATCATTCCCGCTTGGCTCTAATTTGCCGACACTCGAGGTTTTTACGTCGGTCCCTCGAAGTTCGAGCCATCGGGGTTCGACTGTATGTGCAAGAAGACCAATGGGTTGAAATGGTGCTTTGAAGATTGATTAATGTTAGGTTCAGAATATATTTGATTGAAAACATTTGATTTCTAGTAACACTATCTTTGATTATAAAAGTGCAATTAAATTTGCATGGTGCTGCGCTGTGAAAAAATAAAATGTTCTTAACTTCAAACCTGCATCGTCCAATTTGATATATAAGGGATATTATGAGAGGGCGTTTTTCTGGTAACCTGTATCACGTCGCGTTCGGTGTGTAAACACATATCCGTCGGGACCGCATATACCTGACAATTAAATAAGTCATGTATATTTTTCGGTTTCAACTTGATTTAAATGTGCCGCTATTTGTCAAATGTCCAGAAATGGAATGGCTCGCGCGTATAAATATGTAACGTACTTTTGTGTATTGAAATCAAGGGAGGCTACTCCAGCGAAACGAAGTCAGATTTTACAAAATTCTCTTTATTGAGCAAAATGATAAGACAATGTTTTACATCTCTGCAAAATAAACAAATTGCTAATGCGAAAACAATTATTAGTTGTCTCAGCACAAAAAAATAACAAAAATAAACAGTAATTTTTACGAGTATAAAGTAATCATGAAGACGTAATGCGCCCATTTTAACAAAGTGAATGTTTTTAGAATTTTTGAAGATCATTATTTGCAGAATTCAGGTAAGTTCGTGATTCAATCGATGACGCGAATTCGCCTTCTTCTTTGTATTGGCGAGCTGTTCATGATTAAGATAATGTTAAAAGACATAAACTTTGAATTGGCACACAACTAGCTGTCTGGATAGATGGAAGTTTTCTCTGCTTCGTGCTTATCCTCATGTTTCTTTGAAGAATTATGTTCCTGAATATTTACATGGTTCTGGTGCCGTTAGTAAAATTAGGTATTTGTATGTATCTAAGATTTGACAGGTTCTAACAGTCATTTTTGTCACGCTATTTAAAGCGACGCGAAGGTAGTTCCTGGACCAGACATGGATGGATGGGATGGATGGATGGATGGAATGGATATCGCATAGCATGGCATAAGGGTAATACAGAAAAAAAGATAAATTGGAAGAGTTCATAATGAAAAGAAAAGACCATGGACAGTTTGTAATACAAATTATTGTTTCTATCAATTTAGGGTTATGATTTTACAGAGGAAGCGAAAGAAATGCAAAAGAGGATTATTGTTAACGTTTTGTGCCTAATAAGCTATAAACTGTTCATGCCACTTATTCAGCTTAATGTTTATTATTGAAACTTAAAAGAATATTCATGAAGGTGATGTAGTCTTTTCAATTTATGTAAAGGCCGTCAACCCTGTCTGATAATTGTTTAGGTTTGTACCCTGCGTGCTGTTGTTGTTACTAAAGAAAGATGGCGACCTTCATTGGGTTTTAATCAGGTATAATCAGCGTACATTACACACAAGAAATACCTACCAGATTCTCTTGTATTCTTCGAGTCTCTGTTTTCGCCTGATTAAGATCTTGCTTAGTTTGTAATTGTTCGTGTCTTAGAAGATCCAATTCTGAATTGATGGAGCCAATCTTTGATGACAAATCATGATGCATGCTGTTATTGACGCCCGGCGGTTGTGTAGGCGCACATGTTACAACGCGCACACATATTGCGCATGAAATCAATATTAAGAAACGCATTTTCACAATCCAGTAGTTCTAAAGTCAAAATAATTTGTAACCAAGAAAAAGGGACGATTTTTATAAACTAGCACAAATGCAATTAACCACCGAATATATACACTTATTTCGCTGCGAAGTATGTTCCTTCTCCAGTTCAGGCTAAATACACTGCGACGTTAATTCTGAAGCAGGTAAATATTTACGTTTAAGGAAGTTTCAAATTCCAGGTTGCATTTAATTTCAAGGCTCCATAACCTCTACGTGACATGAAATAAACAAAAAAAGTATCAATAAACAAACAAACTTTGTTGGAATTTAAGAAACAAGAAGGTTGCAAGGTGACCTACTTCCGGCAGTTGGAATGTTTTCTTAATTTTAATACAGAATTGTTTCCGCTTCCAAACATGTCAAAATCAAGACATAGCTGGTGTTCAAATGTTGAAAAGTAAATTGCGTATTGCACAGAACAACTCACATTAGTTATTTCTTTATTCAAAATATCATTTTCACATATAAAGTATTTGGTACGCCCCTTTGTTTACAATCTTGTCCTTGTGTGTTCAATTTTATTTTCTCAAATACATATGTAAATCATACATATATTGCAAACGTATGTAAAAAGAGTTTTCTGTTTTCACTTGACGTTATTAGAAGAGGTTGAGAAATGTGAGTTGGTAGTAGTAGAATGAAAATTTAAAAAAAGCAAAACATCCTTTTACCTTCAGTAAATTTATTAATCTTAACCTCGGATGCAACTATCGTTAAATGTTTCAGACATCAACAATTAAGTATATTAAAGTTATGACTAAATCTGCCGCCAATATACGTCAATATAAGTCAAGTCATTGCATCGCGGGAGTTTACAACATCTTTTAATATAAAGGCAATGAATGAGAAAGAAATGATTTGATGTTCTGTTGACTGCAGTATGTATGTGTGTTCTGGATGTATCGGCACCCATCCAATACCACGACCTTTCCAAAATCATGTAATGAAGAAAATAGGCGAGCTTGAACAAGATGAGACTTAGTCTGTAGAATGGATGACTAGATTAAAAGTAAGAGGTTGTACAGTTCACAAAGCTACAGATATCACCAACCATGTAATAGGCATCATTGTTTCTGCTGTGAGCACCTTTTGTCGGGGGAAAACATATGTCATAGCTAAAGACATGACTGCAGGGAAAGTTGAGCGGAATGATAGTTTCATCACGTTTGGTGAATGGACTATTGCACTTCATATACACACGACTCAATGAAAGCACATGGACTGTCTTGAAGGGATGGGGAGATTTGTGACACCGCTTTAGGTGACTTCACCATTAACCGTATAAGGCGAGACGATGTTTCTCGAATATCGTTTGTTTCGCCGCACTAGAACAGATGAAAGGGTGGATATCAGACATTGACAGTGGTAAGTAACGCAGAATTTTAGCAATTATTTTACGAGTTACAAAACGCAATATAAATAAGCAGAATCCACAAAGTTTCAAAATGAATGCGTACTAAATCAAAATATACATGTATATATTTTGGTTAACATTTTGGCCACGACTGGGGAACTAGATACTATCTGTTAAAATTAAATCTGGGACATCAGATTCGGATAGGTTTACTCCCCGGAAATTAACCCGGAGAACTCGATAAAACCCGGAAATGATATTGGTTGTATAGAAGATGCAATTAAATACTCATTTTTGACGTAAGATATCAAAACCAAAATGTTTTAAATGATTTTTTTTTTTACCCTATAATCAGTTTTTTTGTGATTGTAATTCATTAATTAGAATATTTTTTAATTTAAAAATAGCCTTAATCGGCGACAATTTTGATTGTAAGTATGTACTAACACAAAATGAATGGTTATGCGACTGTCACATCAAACAATTTGCTAGTGTAAGTACATACTAACAACCTTTAAACCTTACTATATGCATATTTCAAACTTTTACAATTAAAATCAAAGCGCTGAAAACGTCGACAGGCTTTCAACCTGCTACAATTTGTGAATATAGTCATGTAATGTCGAATGGATCGGAAAGTTTGTGAGGATTTTTCAGTTTGTCTGAGTAATTTCAGCACAGAGTCTTGAGCACGTTGCATATGAATATCTATTCATCACTGATATGAATATGTTCATTTTGTCCGCGAGTGACATAGGTCGAGGCCAATATTCATACATCTATACAAACAGGGATTTACTTGTATGTGGATGATTCTATCCAGACATATTTTGCGCGAGTATCCTGTCATTGTAGACAGAAACCTTAAAAAAACTCGTCCAATGCATTTTGTATTTGAGTATTCCACATATTCAATGAGTATTTCAAATGACTGGTACACTATGGTTTTGGTTATATTGAGCATAACAATCCTAAAGTATTTGCGGAGGATTTTATGAGCATGCATTTTCTGTCCGTATGTGTAAAAGGTTAATTTGTTTTACAATTTCATACCTATACGCACAAAACGTGAGAGTCCGAAAGCCTTTCGACGCTTTAAGCGCTTTGATTTATCCATAGGCAATATGCATTGCACAAGCCCATTAACCGATATACATTAAACTTACTCATAAACAATTAGTGATTATGTGCGTTCACTAAAAGCATGGTAACAGGTATGGTGTACTATAGGAAAAGTTGTATATGAAAGTATCTTTTTGTATTTCCAGATTAGAGGACATATCAGACGAAATTTGGTTCTACTATGAAATATAGTTACCGCTACCAAAATCATTCCTTCTGTTGTCGAGTTAAAAGAGAGTATTTCAAACGTGGACAATATCCCGTTTAAACTGTATTTTGGAAGCAATACACATGAACATACATTCATATGGATCGTAAGAGTTTTACCGTTAAACCTGATGCATAACACATTTTAAGTATGTGCTTTTCTTTTTTCTGAGGTGTTCTTTGTTTAGGCTTAAAATTTATTACAGATTTTAATTATGTTCGTACATTGTTTGTAGAAATCTTTTATTTGGGTATTTTCAGCGCAAAATCTAGATATTGTGCAATATTTCCTATATAATTAATATAATTCTTGATAATGTTTCATTCGTGATAAGTTTCAAACGGCGCTTTGCTTTTCCACAAAAGTTATTTTAATATTTCAGAGCAAATACACTATCTGAACAAAATATTTATGAGTACAATGTTTTTGAACGATTTGTTAATGCACCTACGGGTGCCATAAAGGCTATATTTCGCTTTCTTAATATGTTAATTGGTATCGATCAAAATGGTAAGTGTTTGTACATATGTTAGTTAATTTTTTGATAAATTTCGGTGTAAGCTTTTGAGTTGTATCATTTTTATCGACGCACTGTAATTTGTTAACTATACACATGCTAGTACAAGTGTTGTTTTTTACTTTCAGACGAAAGATTCGATAACTTTCCGATGACATTTCTTCGTGTTTGTGAACTTATATATTTTATATACTTCCAGCATTTTATCATCGTAGGACTTATAAATACAACGGGCAATCTGACTTAAAACAATGTTAACCATATTATATTATTTTTGATTAATTTTAAAACCTACATATTATTTATTCTTAAATGCTTTCAGTATTCCACATCTTTTGAAAATCTGATGCATAGCTTTCCAAAAATGTCTCACAACTGGACATCTAATAAAGAAGTGTTAGTAATCTTCTACTTCATTACAATGAATACTGAAAGGAATTCCTTGCTACAAGATTATGTAATAACTTTATTTTAAACTGTTTGTTTTTATTATCCACTATGGCCATATGGACAATATAGAAAGAGTTCCAGCAAATATGATCATGTAACCGTCGATCCCGATAACCATGAATGTAAGAATTTCATGAAATGCTTAATATAGATTATATACATTTGCTTATTCTCTTTGAGAGGTTTGAATAGGAATTTTGTACTGACCTTTGTATTTGTAGTTACATCTGATCTAAGAGCTTCTTTCCAACTGCTAGGAGTTGCTTGTTTTGAAGTACTGACTTGTTTTTTGATGAGCTAATGAAGAATACAATTCGCGGCTAAGTTGCCCATATTCGATAGTATATTGTATATGTAAAGTTTTTGAATATATTTTTTTATGAATTTACTATCCCATATTATATTTTCTCTAATATTGTAGTAACTGCTGGTTGTTTTCGTTTAATTAACTGGAAATTGGGTAAACTGAATCCATATTAATAACAACTACTTATAGAAAAAAGTTTATTTCGCTTGCTTTGATAGGTAGAGATTTAATGTAGTCTTCATTCATATGGAATTGGATAAAATTATTTCCAAATTTGTCTAATATTACAAATGGTATACTTTTCATGTTTAATTCAACTGTTTTAGTCAGATTGTTCACCCATTTTAATGTCATTATTTTAAAATAACCCATTTACAGTTTTACGATAAAATAAATCCATTCCAAAAAAATATTGAAAACATGGAATTTTTTTTATTATTATTATTGGATCAGGCATTACTATATTTTTAACAAGATATTCAAGTTTTTGTAAAAGTAAAGGTTTTTAAACAGTTATTTATCCAAAGACAGTTAGATTTCGTTTATTCCAATTATTTATCAAATCTACATTAATCTATTTTTTCATTCCAGTAATGAATCCATTTATGTTAATCATGTCCAAAACACACTCCAAGTATTTTAATGTTTCTTGACGTAAGCTGAATGGTATTCATAATATTAACTTCATTACTTTTGGATTTGCCAATCCAAAGGATATTTTCCCTATTTAATGTCCATCAAGAATAGTTTCCAAACTGATCGATTTCATCAAGAACGATTGGTATTTCATTGTTGGTCTCACAAAATAGAGTTGTGTCATCTGTGAGTTGATTAACTTAACTGATGTTTCCCTTGTAATTTTATACCTTCATATGTATCACATTTTCTTAACGGAGTTGACAAGACTTCAGTTACAATAATAAAAAGCAAAGCAGAAAAGGGACAACCTTGCCGTTTACCAAGCTGTAGTCTAAATACGTCTGTGATCCATTCATTGTTTTCAATTGTAGATGTTACGTAACAGAACAGTGCTCTCACCGAATGTATCCTTGTTAGTCTTGACTTATAATGCTTGGTCAAACGGATTATGGACGTTTTGCTTAATAGTTTGGTGCTTATTCATCATCAATATTAAATAGACAAATAGGTCGCAAGTTTTAAAGATTTTTTGAATCTCCCATTTTATATAAAAACAACAACAATAAATACACTTTGCTTTTGAGTAAAAGATAATTGACCTTTTTCGTTATTTTGATTTAAAGCTGAAATAACTAGATCTCCAATGATATGACAAAGCCTTTCATAAACTTTTACTGTAAGACCATCGATTCCAGGACTTTTGTTTTGTTTCATAGCATTAAGTGTTCTTGTAGCTTATTCATCATTGTTCTCTCAGAATTTTCTATTTAATTAGAATCTAATGCAAAATCTAAGTCAATATCATTTATATACTAGTTATAATGCTCGCCGTCGTTTGATGTGTATACTTCCTTATAAATGTCGACCTCAGCATTCAGTAAACTTTCATATTGAGTTTGATTTTTACTGACTCCACTATCTGATATGAATTGTTATTTTCTTACTGGCGTTAATTTCAAGATTTAAGAACTATTTAGAACTAGTTTCTTCTGTTTTAATGAAATCTACCTTTGACTTGTATGCGTGCGCCTGTGGCCTTTATTTTATTTGGATTTCGTGATCTTCTCTCTTCATCCGAGTAATAAGGGAGGAAATTTCAACGTTCGGGTGAAACTTGTTCTAAAATTCTAAATGCATTATGTTGTCTGATGGTTTAAAAAAGCACTATTCCTTACGAAATTTTCTTGGCACACTTGTTTGGTAGCGAGGCTTTTTAAAGCGGCGAACTAAATGGCGATTTCATAGGAGTGAGTATTAGTGTCAAACCTCCACTTCGACACTTGGATGGTAAAAAAGTGTTATTTATTTTATGTTTTTTTAGTTGAGAAATGTATTTTGTTCAGATGAAGATTTGTCTTGCCGATGAAGCGACCATGACACAAATCCTGTTTGTATGCACAAAGCAAGGGCCCAAACGACACTGAACTAGGAACACAAACGTATAAACACGACATCCACACTGTTTACAAACAACACTCACATACCATACATGCATCCTGATATATTTATCGATAAATGATGGGATTAACGCCTTGACACGGTCAGTCTATATGGGGTTAACTAGTTCATAACTGGCCATAACTCACACTTGTCTCATTATTTATTATTAATTACACAGTTATAAACATAAGCCTCATCATAAACTGGTTACAGATCGCTTGCACAAAATGTACAACAGACCAAAAAAATGGACGGAAAGACACGGTCTCACACGAGTAAACCATATCGTAGCGTCGCGCCTAAATGCTTATGAGAGCGACTATCCCGCATTGATTCATATATGAAATTATAACTTTGATGCTACAGCAAAAACAATCATCAGTTAAACCTTACTGTGATAAGAATTTAAGTGGCATTTCCCTTCGAGTCCAGTACTGAACCTGTTAATGCATGATACTATTGTAAGTCTGGTTATTTGCATACAGTCGAATCCTGTTGGCTCGTACTCCCAGCGACCGGCCAAAAATACCTCGAGCCTCGGGAATATTGAGCCAAGCAAGAATGCTTATATTAAGTAGAAAGAAATCGGTCCTTTACATCCAATTCGAGCCAACGAGAAAGTCGAGCCAAGCGAGCTCTAGCTAACGGGGTTCGACTATATATTAAAGGATCTTAGTCGTAACTACAATAATCTGCCACGTAGAATTTACTATATATGATACAAATTGCATCAATTTTATGTTTTTATTTCTCTAATCTGTGATAAGTTTTCATAAGGTTTTAAGTTCAAATTCACGCATTTATGTAGCAAAATAACAAAAACACTGAAAGACAAAAAAAATATACTCTTCCTAATTTCCCGATCTTAGTGTAATTTGAAAAGGAAACACTTTTTTTCGGATTTGTAACAAAAGGCAAAAAATCGAAATCTAGTCTCGATAAGAAAATGCGTTTTCAGCAAAATAACACCGATATATCGTTAGTAAACTGCATTTGTTTTTAATCGAGGCTGGTTTAAATGTGTTTTATAATAGTAATTTTCTAATGTCGGTTACCTTTTTATGACGTCATCAACAATGGCCTGTCACTTTCTAAATGTTTCTACACTTAGGTTTTTGTTCTGTTACATATACTTAACAGTTTAAAAATACGCCGCGCCGCGTAGATATTTGTTTGCAAACGTATTTCATTATTTAAATTCAGCAATATTGTTAACGATTAAGTTTAAAATGCAGCTTTAAAACTTAACGCGCAGTAGTGAAAGTCAAGGAAGTTAAAAGTTAAAGTAAAAGTTACAGAAGTAAAATACACATGTAAAATATAGGACTCATGACCTACAAACAACTCAGCAAATCTTAAAGCTATTCAATACCTAACTAACCATTCTGATGATTTACATTCGATTTAAACGTTTACTTCCTTATGAAAAAGAAAGTAAAACTCCATTTCGCCATTCATCACAGCTTTCAATATCGTTCGTTTATAGGATTAAAAAGAGATTAACTTATAGACACGAATACAATATTTACAATATGTTTTGACGGGAAAGTTGAACATTATGGTGATATTTAGGAATATACTTTTAGCTGTCTTTTTCGCACATTCTTCTGTTCAAGGTAAGTAATGTATCATATTAAGAAGAAAAACAACAGAGTAAATGAAACACCCAAAAAATAAAAAAATAAAAATGTATACCTATTTCAAATTAAATCGTAATTTTCGATTGATTGAAGGTTTACCTGTAAGATATTTTGTATTAGATACAGGTGTGCCAGCTGGCTGCTAAATGATATATTGATGGTTTACCAGTAAAATATTCCGTTGATGTGACAGTCGACTGCTGATTGATTCATTGATCGTTTACCGGACCGGTGAAATATTTAGATGCGTGTGTGAAAACACTGCACATTGATTCTTTGTTGGTTTACCGGTAAAATATTTAGGTGTGTGTTGGAAGACTGCACATTGATTCATTGTTGGTTTACCGGTATAATGATTTGTATTAAACACAGGTGTAACAACCAACTGCTGATTGATTCATTGTTGTTTTACCGGTATAATGTTGTGTATTAAATGGAGGTGCGACTTTCGACTGCCGATTGAGTATTGTTGGTTAATTGGTAAAATTGTCCGTATTAAATACAGGTGTGTCAGCCGACTACTGATTGATTTATTGTTGGTTTACCGGTACATTTAGTTTGTATTATATTCAGGGGTGTCGGCCGACTGCTGTGATGCCTTGAACATCATAACCAGAGCAGAATGGGGAGCAAGAGACCCGAAATCCACAGAGAATATATCAGTGCCAGTGTCGACGTTTTTTATTCACCATACAGACACCAATGGTTGTGAAACTCAGGATGTCTGCTCTGCTCGAGTTAGGAGTATCCAAAAATACCACATGGATATCAAAAGTATCAATAATATGTTTCTTTCTTGCTTTTTGGTGAAATATGGTGTTTTATCATATACTGCTGGGTTGCAAAAGGGTATTCCAAAAAAAGGATATTTATAAAAATAAATTGAATTTAAGAAAAATAACCATAAAAGGAACAGAAACTCTTGGTCATAAAAAACACTATATTTTCACTCGTGGCTAATACGTTTTTCTTTGACAATCGTGAATTAAATAAAATCATACATGCAAATCAACAAATATCCTCTGTATATTACTCTACATAAAAATAAGGTTCATTCATTTTAGAAAGTGTTTTTTCGACTTCTTGATTTCTGAAAGCGATCTTAATTTATGTACGTTTATAATCTAAGTATTCTAATCAATCCAAAATTATTATATAATTTCTACCCGAAAAGCTTAAATGTTAGATATTTATCATATTTGCTCGCTTTCGTACCCCTTTTGAAACTATTTTTTCAGATTTGAAACATACTTGTTTCTAAACAACCCTGTCCAATAAACAACACTTTCCATATTTATGCCAAGTTCACTTTCAGAATGGGCAGATATCGGATACAGCTTTCTGATTGGTGGAGACGGTAATGTATATGAGGGCAGGGGATGGAACTCCGTTGGAGCGCATACCTATGGGTATAACAGAGTTTCATTTGCGGCGTCTTTCATTGGAAATTTCACAAGTCTGCTACCAAATGCCAACGCAATTAAAGGTAATGTTAAAGACAACTAATTTACGTGTGCATAGAGTGCAATGTTAGAAACAGAATATTGAAAGGCTATTTTGAAGCTGACAGAGCGAAAATAACCATCCAAACATAACAAAGCCTTGAAATGTAGCCTTTGAAACAAACATATGTGGTTATTTTTTTTTATAAAATACTTCACCCTATAATACCAAAAAAAAGTTCTTGTAGCCATGCACATAAAACCGAAAGATGCCCCCTGATCTTAATATAGATATCGATGTGTAAATCAGTCAAATACTTTCCCACTGATTTTTTAAAGCTTCACTCTCTCTATAAGAGTTGAAAATGAACATGTCCTAGAATTGGTTGTCCGGTTTGCGCAATGGTTAACGCACCCACTTGTCACTTTGGCGACCCTGGTTCGATTCCCGGCCTTGGCGCATGTGAGTTTGTTATTTGGTCATTAAGCCGGACAAGTAGGATTCCTCCGGGTACTCCGGTTTCCTCCACACGCTCGCGTAAAATCGTGGCAACGAGAGGGATTAATATAACGCTGTACTTACTTGTTTCTCAATCGTTGTAAAATACATAAGTTTAAACTAACATGTCCTAGAAACTTTACTTTAAGTAACTTGCAATTCAACTGGTTACAGCTGTTGATAACCTGATCGAATGCGGTGTCCACCGAGGAAAGATCAAACCTAACTTCTGGGCCATCGCGATGCGAAAGGATCGGATACAAAATGCCCAGGTGATGCATTGTACAAGGAAATTCAAACATGGACAAACTATCCAAACAGCGGCAAGACGGTCGACAAGGACATTTGTGAGAGATCGCAAGGACCACCTGACCAAGAAGGACAACTAGACCTGTGTGATGCAAGTGGAAAGTTTTGCGGTTGGCACCAGGATGGTCCCTTGTTTTGGTCCAAACAACGTGGCCAAGCAGATAGAGCGGGGATTACTGGTCCCAGTTCAGACAGCACAGGATCTTTGACAGGTATATCACACACTTACAATTTCTTTTGTAGTATTTGTACTTTCGTATGATTTAAAACCGGTGCAATCTTGTAAACATTATAAAACACAGATACAATGACGACATGATAATGAAAACAATATTCAATGATAAATATTTCTTTAACGCCATTTTCCGATGATGACATACGTTCTTATATAAAGCCTAATAAAAAAGCCTACATACCCTACCTGTTTCTTGACACGATGTAATCCTAACAAAACAAATTTTGTTTGGCCGTATGGAAACAAAATTCGAAGCTAAATATATACTACAACCTCAATCTTAACAATCTTCCTGAGGGGTAGAAGCCGATTCTTATACTGAAAATATTTCAGGTTACTACCTCCTTGCCGACGCCACTGATAATACTGCTTACAAATCAGTCAAAATGTATTCCGACCAATACACGTACGACTCCTCTGATCACAGCTTCTACTGTGTTGATTTCCAATATCACATGTACGGGGACGATGTCGGAACGCTTAGTTTAAAATTAGTTCTGGACGATATCTGGTTCCAACGGTACCGGGAAACAGTCTGGCACATATCTGGTGACCATGGCAACCGATGGATACGGAAACGTGTAACAGTCAAAACTGCAATCAGCATCTTCGAAGGAAAAATGCATGTAAGGGTTGCCAATTTGTTAGATCTTGTAACGACCGCCCCGACATATATTTGTAGAGCGTTCGCTTCGGGTGCGGAAGGTCAGGGGTTCGAACACCGACGCCTCAAACCGAAAGACGTTAAAATATGACATCAGTATCTCCATTGCCTATCACTTGGCTTTTAAAGGGTAGTACTGGGAAAATGGTACTCAGTACTAGTTCAACACCGAGACGTCAAAGAACCAAGAGGTGTCTACGCAAAGACCTAGCCATCGCACCCGGATTTATTGTATCTCACTCTGTTTCTTTAAGTCTTACAATGTCTGGATTTGATTGCGAATTGCTGTCACTTCTTTCTCATGTCACTTATGGCTTTTAAACGCAATTTAAGCCGCGATGACGTCACGGCGGGGCCAAGCCATAGTGCAGCTGGCAGACCTTGATAAACCTAAGTTAACTTACAAACATAGAATGTGTAACTCCTGTTTATGTTGTTCATGACGTTTGTCGTACCAACTCAAATAAGTTTAGTTTGTTTCATAAGTAGAAAATAGTACTTGTGTCCATTTTTAGAGAAGGTTTCGCAGGTGGTAATCAAACCTATTTAGACCACTCTCAACCTGTTGGAAATAGAACCTACAACCTATTTAGTGAGAGGTCGACACCTATATCACTAGACAACTCTCACCCTATGTGGGATAGAACCCTCAACCTCCTAGGTGACAGGCGGACACCTATAACACTAGACCACTCTTACCCTGCTGGGGATAGAACCCCGAACATCTTAAGTGAGACGCAGACATGTATGCCATAAGTTTACACTTACCCTGTGGGCGGGATAAAAAACCCAACCTCTTGTCAGAGGCAGATACATATACCACTAGACCACACTCACCCTATTTGTAATAGAATCCACAACCACTTAAGTTAGTGGCGGACACATACACCATAAAACCACTCACACCGTATTTCGGATAGAATCCACAACCTCTTTAGTAAAAGGTGGACACCCATATCACTAGAACACATCACCATATTAGGGATAGAACCCACAACCTCTTTCTAAGTGATGGACACCATTATCATTAGACCACTCTCACCCTGTTTGGAATAGAACCCACAACCTCTTTTGTGAGAGGTGGACACCTTTATCACTAGATCACTTTCACCCTGTTTGTAATAGAACCCACAACATATTTAGTATGCGGTTGACACTTTTATCACTAGACCACTTTCACCCTGTTGGGAATAGAACCCACAACCTCTTTTGTGAGAGGTTGACACCTTTACCACTAGACCACTTTCACCCTGTTTGTAATAGAACCCACAACATATTTAGTATGAGGTTGACACTCTTATCACTAGACCACTCTCACTCTGTTAGGGATATAACCCACCACATATTTAGTATGAGGTTGACACCTTTATCACTAGACCACTCTCACCCTGTTAGGAATAGAACCCACAACCTCTTTTGGAGAGGTGGACACCTTTACCACTAGACCACTCTCATCCTGATAGGGATAGAACCCACAACCTCTTTGGGAGAGGTGGACACATTTACCACTAGACCACACTCACCCTGTTTGGGATAGAACCCACAACCTCTTTTGTGAGCGATGGACACCTATACCACTAGACCACTCTCACCCTGTTAGGGATAGAACCCACAACCTCTTTTGGGAGAGGCGAACATCTATACCACTAGACCACTCTCATTCTGATAGGGATAGAACCCACAACCTCTTTTGGGAGAGGCGAACATCTATACCACTAGACCACTCTCACCCTGTTAGGGATAGAACCAACAACCTCTTTTGGGAGAGGTGGACACATTTACCACTAGGCCACTCTCATTCTGATAGGGATAGAACCCACAACCTCTTTTGGGAGAGGCGAACATCTATACCACTAGACCACTCTCATTCTGATAGGGATAGAACCCACAACCTCTTTTGGGAGAGGTGGACACATTTACCACTAGGCCACTCTCACCCTGTTGGGAATAGAACCCACAACCTCTTTTGGGAGAGGCGAACATCTATACCACTAGACCACTCTCATCCTGATAGGGATAGAACCCACAACCTCTTTTGGGAGAGGTGGACACATTTACCACTAGGCCACTCTCATTCTGATAGGGATAGAACCCACAACCTCTTTTGTGAGAGGTGTACCCCTTTACTACTAGACCACTCTCACTCTGTTAGGGATAGAACCCACAACCTCTTTTGTGAGAGGTGTACCCCTTTACTACTAGACCACTCTCACTCTGTTAGGGATGCAACCAACAACATATTTAGTATGAGGTTGACACCTTTATCACTTGGCCACTCTTAACTTATAACGGATAGAACCCACAACATACTATTTAGTGAGAGGTCGAAACCTAAATCACTAGACCAACCTTACCCTGTTTGGGATAGAACCCACAACATACTATTACGTGAGAGGTCGAAACCTATATCACTAGACCAACCTTACCATGTTTGGGATAGAACCCACAACTTCTCACAAAGAGATGGACACCATTACCACTAGAACACTTTCACCCTTTTCTGGATAGAACCCACGTTCCCTTTTGTGAGAGGCGGACAAATATACCTTTCGACCACTCTTACACTGGCTATAAATTCCATTCCAGTATTAAATAAAATGTAGTTAAGTTTCATTCCATTTTATTCTTTTAACATGCGTTGCTAGTAGGTCAGAGGTGTAATTTAGTATTGTTATCTTTAATAGTATGTCATTGTTCATATTAAACATAAACTTCTTTTTCTTAAGTGAGTAATACATACTGATTGTGTCTGCTTGATGTGTATCGTAACGTTTTTTTCTTCCTTGTTTTATTCTGCTTACGCGGGCAGGCAAAACGGTTACAGTGTTTGAACACTTAACACCGCACTCTTGTTTACTTCAACTTTGGTTTATTAAATTATTATGTTTTCCGATTTGGTCTATTGCAGTTTGAATTCATCGCAACGTTTGGAGGAAGTTACCGCGGCGACATTGCTTTGGATAACATCCGCATAGGAAAGGGCCGGTGCGAAATGGTATATTTATTTGTAGTTATATGAATATTTTTCCAAGTATATTATTGCAAAATTGTACGTAGATAATAATGTTGATAACGACTATGTAATACGTACCAACAATAGTTGTTTTCGTACATAGGTTAACGATGATGATATATGTATACTGGTCTTTGGTTTGTATACAATATTTACTCTATTAAAAAAAAAAAAAATTGCCAGATACGTCGAGTTTTAGAATAATTAATGATTTACTACCGTGTCAATAATACTAGTACATTGAATGATAGACAAATAATATACACATTAATCACAACATCATTAGAAAGGAAGCTTTGCATGGTTTAATACGGCCCAAAATGGTGTGGTAAGCGGTACATATTGTCCAGTAACAGCTAGGCTAAGTAGGCTAAATTTTATTATTATTAGTAGTAGTTGTAGTAGCAATAGTAGTAGTAGTAGTAGTAGTAGTAGTAGTAGTAGTAGTAGTAGTAGTAGTAGTAGTAGTAGTAGAAGTAGAAGTAGTAGTAGTAAATGATTGTTAAGCTTTATGTCAGAAAGAAATCTTCAATATAAAGCTTTTAAGCTGCACTCTCATGGATTAAACTCTGACCGTTGTGACAACTTTTTTATTTTTTTTGTCTTGGAATAAACCCAATTTTGCGTTAATGTCTGGAATCCAGTGATATAAGACTGCTGATTAAAGATACGATCCTAGTTTAAATATTTACCCTTAAAAAGTGTTTTATGGCAAAAAGCGTTACTAACGCTTTAAGAAAAATCAAAATCAAATCGGCAGTTTTAAAAAACAATTTTGATCTGTTTTATTGTGAGTAATCTTATATGACTGAATTGAAAGCATTGATTCCCAAATCAGTTGATTCTGTGACAAAAAAATAAAAAGTCGTCAAATCGGTCAATCTGTGAGTGCAGCTATAAAGGTTATTTTGCTAGCGGTGTTTAAGCTACTAGGTATAATTTCCGCGTCAAGTATTTTTACAATATTTTGTGTAATAATACTTGTAGCAAAAGGAACACCCATACTTAATGAAAACGTTTTATTTGCTACCAAGATAAAGAGCAGATTCAAATTCAAATTCAAATTCG
The DNA here is from genome assembly GCF_026914265.1 of Mya arenaria. NCBI lineage: Eukaryota > Metazoa > Mollusca > Bivalvia > Myida > Myidae > Mya > Mya arenaria. The sequence goes on along the minus strand of NC_069125.1, from coordinate 14,335,820 downwards.
GAAGTGAATACTTAGGTTTACGTGCTGTAAGTTAAATAATAAACACCAATGTTGTTGTTGTTCGGAAATGCCTTACACTTATAGTAGTTATGTAAAATTACGTGCAATAAAAGAAGCTGAAGGGTTTAAGAGTCAGTAAGTAAATGGATAATTTGTGTCTAAATGAGTAAATTGTTGTAGAATGAAAACTTTGTAACCATGTATTCCTACGCGCAAAATAGCGATCGGTAAAGCGTATCAGAATGGTATGTATGGTAAAGTCTAAAATTCTAAAAATACATAACATAACTGTTTCCTGATGCTAATCTTTTGTAAGTTTATAACCCATTATTTTAGCAATTGCGTGATTATCGGGGCCAATCATCATTCAGCCATGATGACATTTGACCAAATATTGACCTATTTGTATAAAGTAAAGACGGGTGAATTTTTTAAAGTCTGTAATCTAAAAAATGATTTTTTTATTTTAAGGCAAGTACTGACGAGGCAACTTCGTGGCTAAGCAGCTCACAGATACAAAGTCTTAAGGAACAACTCAAGATAGACGAAGGAGTTAAATACACAGTCTACAAGGACTCTTTGGATAAGTTAACGTTTGGTATTGGTCATCTGATAACCAAAAATGATCCGGAGTATGGAAAACCAGTCGGTACCCCTGTGAGTGAGGAACGGGTGGACGCGGTATTCAAAACTGACGTTGCGGTATGTAAACGAAGATCTCAATGATGCATAAGTGGATTTAACATACATGAATACAACCTTATACAATACAAATTCATTACAATATTAAACAATACAGTACAGTACAATGTAGAACAGTGCAGTACAGTACAGTACAGTACAGTAGAGTACGATGCTATGCAATGCAATCAAAATGCAATACAATAAAATACAATACAATACAATGCAATTAAATACAATACAGTACAGTTTAAAACTTACTAAAGTAGATAATTTTAAAGTGTCCCCAAGTCATGAAATGTGCAATTTTTCAATAAAATAAATTTTGAGTCTTTTATCTGTAACTCAGACTCAATGGCGGTATTTAGGTACGTCTAGAATTCACTTCTTTCCTAAGTCTGAGTCTCAAACTAATTCTTAAGACGTTAATAAATATGAGCTCGTCTTTTACTTTGAGCAAATAACAAATTCGTTTCTCTTGATGTGTTTGTATCATTCATTTAGATAGATATATGGGTTCACACGAGAAGAACGCTTCTATTTTTGGTAAGAACCAGTTGGATTTTTTACAGGATGCTGTAGACATAACCCAGAGGATATACAATCCGGGGTATCAGACCTGGCCAGGCGAAGTGAATGAGATTATGATCAACATGGCCTTCAACCTGGGAGGAAACCTGAAGAAGTTCACGAATCTCAAGACGGCTTTGGATAACAAGAACTGGCAGAAGGCCGCAGATGAAATGAAGGACAGTCGGTGGTACACACAGGTCGGAAAGAGAGCGGTGCGACTCGTGGAGAGGATGCGCAACGTGAAGGAGAAATAAACCCTCTGAGAAACGAAATTAATATAAATGTCTATACGTATTTTCAAGAAATACATTACCTTTTTATTCGTTCACAGATTCTCTATTTATTTCAAAGGGAAAATAGCACGATTTTGGGGAAATAAATGAACACTTTTTCGGAAGAGGAAACAACCTTTAGCATGCAGGAAATTGCACCCTAAGTGACATATAGACTTTCATATCATAGTTATATTTTATACAATTGTCTATTGAACCATGAAACGATTGTATTTTATCTATTTTAAGTACTGCACGTATACATATTCTTATTTTCTTAGCTTTTGACACGCCTGCTACTTGTTTTATATGTTAAACCTTTCAATTTCGCAACACTGTGAAACTTATTGGTCAAAAATATATACCTCCTTTGCCTTCTTTCTGTAAAGGCGTCTGTTTTTGACCATGCTGACTCAAACTAGTGATTACGGAAGTTTAGAGACTTTTTATTTTAATTGGTTATTCATTTTATGAAAAATAGCGGGGGGGGGGGAGGGGGTGTAGGTTGAGCTTGCAACACGCGAGTGCAACACGCGAGGACACGATTTGAGCACATCTTAAACAGAACTGTTTTATTTTTATTTATTATCACACGTCGTATAAACTACCAGTCTTTTAAAAATATAAAAAGAAATAACGAGTTTGAGTGTTGTTGTTTTTATATTAACATACCAACTCATGAGTCAGAGTCAAAAAAATCGAAATCTAGACATAGAAAAACGCATTCTTAAATGCCATGAATTATAAGATTATAATTAATATAGATATTTTCGATGTGTAAATAATTATAAACCATTGTGTTTACAACATATATTGCCAGTTGGTCCATCATTGCTTTTCTAATAATGATTAGCATTTGAGTGGCTTGATCGTTCCTAGCCTAGACCGTTCCAAGGCGGTACCTAACAATCCTTGATAAACATACCTAGTTTTTAGCTCACCTAAGCACAAAGTGTTCAAGGTGAGATATTGTGATCGCCCTGTGTCCGTCGTCGTCCGTCGTTCGTCGTCCGTCGTTCGTCGTTCGTCGTCCGTCGTCAACAATTTGACTGTTAACACTCTAGAGGTCACAATTTGGGCACACTCTTAATGAAACTTGGTCAGAATGTTACCTTCAATAAAATCTTGGACGAGTTCGATAATGGGTCATCTGGGATTAAAAACTAATTCACCAGGTTATATTAAAGGAATTTTTTAACACTATAGAGGTCACTTTTATGACTGTATATCCAGGAAACTTGGTCTGAATGTTTATATTAAAAATCTCTAGGTCAAGTTCGAATCTGGGTCATGTGCGGTCAAACACTAGGTCACCAGGTCAAATCATAGGAAAAGCTTGTAAGCACTCTAGAGGTCACATTTATGACTGTTTGTTCAGAAAACTTTGTCAGAATGTTTATATTGATTAACTCTAAACAAACTGCGCATCTGGGTAATGTGCGGTCAAAAACTAGGTCACCAGGTCAAATTTTAGGAAAAGCTTGTGAACATTCTAGAGGTCACATTTATTAATGTATCTTCATGAAAGTTGGTCAGAATGTTTATATTTAAGGTATCTTAGTCAATTTAAAATCTGGGTCATGTGTGGTCAAAAACTAGGTCACCAGGTCAAATCATAGGAAAAACTTGTTTGCACTCTAGAGGTCACATTTATGACTTTATGTTTGTGAAACTGAGTCAAAATGTATATATGGATTAGTTCTAGATTAAGTTCGAATCTTGGTCATGTGCGGTCAAAAACTAGGTCACCAGGTCAAATTTAAGGAAAAGCTTGTTAACAATCTAGAGGTCACATTTATGTCTGTATTTTCAGAAAAACTTAGTCAGAATGTTTATATTGATCAGCTCTAGACAAAGTTAGAATCTGGGTTATGTGCGGTCAAAAACTAGGTCACCAGGTCAAATTGAAGGAAAAGCTTGTTTACACCCTAGAGGTCACATTAATGACTGCATCTTCATGAAAATTAGTCAGAATGTTTATATTAATAATCTCTAAGTCAAGTACAAATCTGGGTCATGTGTGGTGAAAAACTAGGTCACCAGGACAAATTTAAGGAAAAGCTTGTTAACATTCTAGAGGTCACATTTATAAATGATTCTTTATGAAAGTAGGTCAGAATGTTTATAATAATAATCTCCAAGTCAAGTTTAAGTCTGGGTCATGTGCGGTCAAAAACTAGATCATAAGGTCAAATCATAGGAAAAGCTTGTAAGCACTCTAGAGGTCACATTTATGATTGTATGTTCAGAAAACGTTGTCAGAATGTTTATATTGATTAGCTCTAGACAAATTTCGCATCTTGGTCATGTGCGGTCAAAAACTAGGTCACCAGGTCAAATTTAACGAAAAGCTTGTTAACACTCTAGAGGTCACATTAATAACTGTATCTTCATGAAAGTTGGTCAGAATGTTTATATTTAAGGCCTCTTAGTCAATTTAAAATCTGGGTCATGTGTGGTCAAAAAATAGGTCACCAGGTAAAATCATAGGAAAAGCTTGTAAGCACTCTAGAGGTCACATTTATGACTTTATGTTCATGAAACTGAATCAAAATGTAAATATGGATAAGCTCTAGACTAAGTTCGAATCTTGGTCATGTGCGGTCCAAAACTAGGTCATCAGGTCAAATATAAGGAAAAGCTTGTTAACAATCTAGAGGTCACATTTATGACTGTATTTTCATGAAACTTTGTCAGAATGTTTATATTGATTAGTTCTAGACAAAGCTCGAATCTGAGTTATGTGCGGTCAAAAACTAGGTCACCAGGTCAAATTTAAAGAAAAGCTTGTTTACACTCTAGAGGTCACATTAATGATGTATTTTCATGAAAAGTGGTCAGAAGGTTATATTAATAATCTCTAAGTCAAGTTCAAATCTGGGTCATATGTGGTCAAAAACTAGGTCACCAGGTCAAATTTAAGGAAAAGCTTGTGAACAATCTAGAGGTCACATTTATGGCTGTATGTTCATGAAACTTAGTCAAAATGTATATATGGATTAGCTCTAGGACAAGTTCGAATCTTGGTCATGTGCGTCAAAAACTAGGTCCCCAGGTCAAATTTAAGGAAACGCTTGTTAACAATCTAGAGGTCACATTTATAAATGTTTCTTCATGAAAGCTGGTCAAAATATTTATATTAATAATCTCTAAGTCAAGTTTGAATCCGGGTTATTTGTGGTCAAAACTAGGTCATTATGTCATATCATAGGAAAAGCTTATAAGCACTCTAGAGGTCACATTTATGACTTTATTTTCATGAAACTTAGTCAGAATGTTTATATTGATTAGCTCTAGGCCAAGGTCGAATCTGGGTCATGTGTTGTCAAAAACTAGGTCACCAGGTCAAATTTAAGGAAAATCATGTTAACGCTCTAGAGGCCACATTTATGACCATATATGTTCATGGAACTTGATCAGAATGCTATTCTTGCTGATTTTTAGGTAGAGTTTCAAAATGGGTAATCAGAGGTCAAAAACCTGGTCACTAGGTCAAATCATAGAAAAACTTTGTAAACACTGTAGAGGTTACATTCTTTCTTTGATCACCATGAAACTATGACAGAATGTTTGTATTTATTTAGTCTCATATGTCCACTTTGAAACTAGGTAACCTGAGTTCAAAACTAGGTCACGAAGTCAAATCATAGAAAACATTGTTAAAACACTATTGAGGTCATATTTCTACTTTATCTATATGAAACTTGGTCAAAATGTACTTATTACAGCAAAGTAATTGAATTGGATCAGGCGAGCGATACATGGCCTTCAAGGCTCTCTTGTTTATATATAGTATGTATGCACTGTGCTGTTTGTGGAGTTTTGTGCTGTTCTCTTATGTTTCTTGTTTGTGATTTTTTGTTTTTGTGTTCTATGTCTTTGGCGTTTACCCAGTGCCATTAAATCGGGTTTATGTTTTAACTTTTTGCTACTTAGCTTGTTTCTGTAGTTTTTCACATAAGTTTTGAGTCTACACCGAATGACACAAGATGTCAATGCAAACGGACCATACTTTTTTGTCATTTACTTGCATATGATACCATTATAAAAAAATAACGTTGAAGACATAAGATAGATTTGCCAATGCAAAGAATATGTATTATAAATGATGCTTTAAGAATTTTGCTCTCTCAATAGTGTGTTAAAAGGACGACAAACCGTGCATAAATGAATTTGTTACTTTTACCTATTTAGTTGCCTGTAGCCTGTGAGTAAACCCTACGGCATAGTTTGGTCAAGTCACAGTTACTGTTATATTAAAGGTCACAGAATACTCCTTTATGTTCTTTAGACAATTGATCGATTTGCACGCAAAATAATACCGATTTCTACTGCTTCACGACCCCAACACCATATATTGGGAGCATTTCCCACATGTATAGTAAAACATTAAACAACTGTAGAAAAAAGGTAACGTTTCTTATGAGAAAACGAAAGTTGGACGTAATCATTTAATTTTCGATAAAGTGACCGAATCCGGTGTAGTTGTACAAACAATGCTGTGAAATTTGAACAAAAAATAAGATCAAGTAGATCCAGCGATTTTAGCCTAGTTTGAAATCACAAACCATTCAGCCTCAAGGCAAATAAATATGGAAAATAACCATTGGTCTGAGATGGTTAGCCATGCATTGATTAACTGGTTTGTGTCAATTAAATGAAATTAGGCATTTGACTCATACAGCGTTAATTCCCCTTTCTGTACAGTTTTTGATATTTGCAAGAATATAATCATTTCGTTGGTCCATGGTATTGTTCATTCAAAGCACCGTTATCAAATTAGAGTGGACATGCTTAAAATGGCTTAATTTCTTAACTTTCTATACCTTAGTTTCGTCTCCAAGTAACGGTATTATGTTAAGCGTTGGCATTTCAAAGATCAAGGTAATAACTTGGGCACTGTCGAAAGAAATCAATACAACAACGTTTAGAACACGTTTATATGCGATTATAACACTATTTTGGGCACTTCGGAATACGTTAATTCTGTTAGTGATACATTTTTCTTTGAATTAAAAAAACATATAAAAGTTTCTGATTTTCTTTTTTTCCAGTTTGTTTTTTAAGTTTAGTAATAAAGCGACGACCCCATGACTACTTCGATAATCTTAATAGGGGTTCCTTCCCTTGTATCGTTTAATGCAGTAATATTGCCTGTAGTTCATTTAATTAAACACGTATACAATAACAATTTTTTTCAATGCTCTTTCGATTTCTTTGGTCTGATTCAACCAACCTCGGTTCTCTGCCAACCCATAACCTATTTGGGCAACCTGAAAAAAACGACTTCTTTTCTGGTCGAAAGTAGCGAAAAGTTGCTCTTAATAAAGTTTAATAGTCGTGTGTGCTATAATAGAGACGTTTCGCCATTATCTATTTATAGATTCGCTTATAGTCGGCAAGCCGTGGTGATTGCCTATAACCAATGAACAAGATATTTATCACTATCAAGCCTCTTATAAATGAGAATGGCGGCCATATTATATCACCCCTTTATGTAACAAAAAACAAAAAGCAACCTGATTTTTTTTGCTTCATGTATTTTATTTCTTAACTAGGGAACCCAAACGCAATCCACTGAAAGGTATCCATAAACTCTTCATATAGACCAAATTTGGTCAAAAATATGTCAACTCTAACTAAAGATATTCAGTTTAAACCGTTTTTCTATTTTTAGTAACAGTGATCTTGACCTTGACACTAGGGACCCCAAACGCGATCAACTGAAAGGTATCCATAAACTCTATATATAGACCAAATTTGGTCAAAATATGTCAACTCTAACTAAAGATATTCAGTTTAAACCGTTTTTCTATTTTTAGTAACAGTGACCTTGACCTTGAAACTAGGGACCCAAACACAATCCACTGAAAGGTATCCATAAACTCTTCCTATAGACCAAGTTTGGTCAAGATACGTCAAACCTTACTGTTTGTTTGACGCAGCCCAGCCGACGGCCCGCCCACCCGAACAACGTCATTCGTCAATCTATTAACCAGGTTTCACTTCGTAAAAACCTGGTTAAAAATACACTAACGTATTTGCTTCACATATTTAATTATTTCAAAACAGAGTATTGCTAACAACTAATTTACAACTGTTACTACTGGTAATATTGATAAAAGCCATACAAATACATTTAGGTTGTTATTGATTTAGTTATTATTTAAATTGACTTGTTGCTTTCGAGGGTAAAAATATTTATATCTCAGATATATTACAAAAATGTGATATATGCACGTCGGTAACTCAGCCAAACAATATTTCTAAACTATTCAATAAGTACTTAACAATTAATGCCTATTTTTGTCTACTGCTGTTATCGTAAATTGTTATTTTGTAAACGTGTATAGCTTGAACTTTACATGTACACTGTATGAAATGTTACTGATTATAAATGATGTTATGGCCCATAGGGGGTGGCTCCTACCCATTGGTTCCTATTACGGGGTAAATAAATGTGTCTTCGAAGCCTCAAAAAGAAAAAAAAAAACATGTCAGGACTGTTGAAAGGTTTTGAAAAGCTTTAAGCCAGAAACGCAAGTTTAAATTTAAGATATGTAACGCATACAAACTAATGATCAGACAAAAGCCAACCTTCTCATAAAGCGATCAATGCATACCTTGATTTAAAGTTTAGTTCACCAGGAAGTAGAAGAAAACAAATACATTTCGCAATTGGTCTTAGGTACGAAATTTCGTAAGGGCCATCGTAAGTAAATGTGTTGATCTGATACTTGATACTCGACAGAACGATGATGATAACGCGACATTACGATGACGAAAACGCGATAATACGACAGTACGATGATGATAATGCGACATACTATCGTGTTTTCACCATCGCACTGTCACGTTTTCACCGTCGAAATATCGTGATACCGCGTTTTCGTATCGTGTATCGTACTGTAACATTATCATCATCGTACTGTCGCTTTTTCGTTATCATAGTTTCGTGATTTCGCGTTCTCATCATCGGCCTACCGAGTATTGCGTTTCAGATCAGCACATTCACAGGCGATGGCCTTAACGGAATACCGTACATAGCTGAGTTAATTGTTCCTCTATTGGATTTAGAAGGGAATAACTTATAGAAACGAATCAATATTTACAAGCTATTTTGAATGGGACGTGGATCATAACATGGCGATATTACGGAATATAATTGTCCTTGTGTGTTTTGCTCATTTCTTTGTTCAGGGTAAGTTATATTCACCGGCACACAATACACTTTATTTACATAAATCATAATAAATGTCGTTGCTATACATGACATACATTTAACGTTATTAACACAAATGAAACAGGTACTTTCAAGTTTATCATAATTAACATCAATAGCGCGTATAAATGCATCACTATTGTAAGCTCAACTGAGCATGAAGTGTTCATTGTGAGCTTTTGTGATCACCCTATGTCCGCCATTTGTCGTCCGAAGTCATCATTTAAAAACGTCTAAACCTTCTTGCGTGAATCAAGAAGGCCCATATCTTTGATATTTGGCCCGGATCAATGGCCTCAGGTTTTAGATATATTTATATAGTAAACCCCTTTAAAAAAACTTTCTGTCTGAAATCGCAAGTCCCAGATCCTTGATATTTGGTATGTAGCCTCGTGTAAAAACTTCGATATACTATTTTATGAAATCGTGAGGCCAAGACATTTGATATGTTTTCAAAGATCGTTTAAATTATGTCTCTTTGGTCAAAGCTGGCACCTCCCTTGGGGACCCAGGAGTTCTATTTACTTATATAGTACAATTTAGAAAAATATTATTATCTGAAATTGCAAGGTTCAGATCTTTTTTATTTGTTGTGTAGCTTTTTGCAGTGGGTCAAAGCTGGCTCGCCCCGTCGGTCTTATGCTTTCTATATACTCATACAGTTAAATCCTTGAAAACCTTGAAAATCCTTCAAGGAGCCGACCATTGGTGTTTGGTAATGAGCTTTATAAACTGTTTCTTTACAAAAAGGTGTTCAAATCATGTCCCCTGGGTCAAAATTTGGCCCACACCCGGGGTCAAATATTTTCTTTATAATTATGTAGTTTTATGTTTGAAAATCTGCTCGGAAACCGCAAAGCAATGAATCTTGCTATTTTACATGAGGCTTCATTTTGTGGCCGTTTACATACATAATGTATATTATGTCCCTTGGTTTAAAGCTGGCCCCGCCCAGGAATCCCAGGTTTTTAATATACTTATAGCGTAAAATGTTAAAAAGGTATTCTCTTAAACTACTTTTGATAATTGGGTTGTAGTGGCATCTTACCAAAATTGTTCATATAATGCACACGGGGTCAAAGGCTCAAAACTGGCTTCGTATTGGGGGTTTTCTTAATACTTTATTGTAAGATTTACTTTAAACTGCATGACCCAGAAGCGTGATATTTGTTATGCAGCTTCATGGTTAGTAACTTTCAACAGCCTTAGCACTTACTGTCTTTCTAAGCAACCAATTACTTCCTTAGCCACTTATGACTTCCTGAGCAGCCACTTACTTCCTTACTACCAATGACCAAAGATTTCCTTGGGAACCACTTTCTTCCTTAGAAACTTCCTACATCAATAGCATCCAATTACTTCCTCATAGGTGATGATATTCCTAGCAACCAATAATTTTCTGATTTAAAAATCACAACCTTATCTACTACTTACATTTATATCAAACAATGACTGGGTAAACAAACAATGACTAACCTAAAAACCAAACAATCCCTGGACATCCATTTACATTCTAAGAAACCAATGACTTTCTCAGCAACCATTGACTTTCTTGGTAACCACTGACTTCCTCAGCAACCACTTACTTCCTATAAACTACCTTGCTAGCAAATGACCTTCTTAGCAGCTAAAGACTTCCTTAGCAAACAATTACTTCTTAAGAAACTCCCTATATCCTTAGCAACCAATGACTTCCTTAGCATTGATATCTTTTTTCAGCAACCAATAAATTCCTGAGTTAAAAATCACAACCTTGGCAAATACATACATTCATGACTTTCTTAACAAATAATGCCTTCCTAAGCAACCAATGACTACCTTAGCAACCGTATCATTTCCAGAGCATCCATTCACATCCTTAGAAACCAATGAATTTCTCAACAACCAATGATTTTCTTAGCAACAAGTAACTTGTTATGAACTACCTACACCCATGGTAACCAATAACTTCATTGGCAACTTATGACTACATTTACAACTTAAGACTTTCTTAGCAACCACTGACTTCCTTAGCAACCAAAGACACCCTTCGCAGCCAATGTCATCCATACCAACTACATTCATACATAGCAACCATGGCTTATTTTGGAAAAAATGACTACTTTCTGAGCCACCAATTATTACCTAAATAACTACCTTTGTCCATAGCAGCCAATGAATTCTTTTTCAGCTTAGAAAATACCGACATTCAAAGCAGTCCCTTACAAACCGATAACTTCATTAGCAACCAGGTGATTCCATAGCATCCACTTTCTATCTCAGTTACGATTGACTTCCTTTGCAACCCATGGCATTATTGGCAACCAATGATTTCTTCATAAATTACGAACGTGATCCTCTTGTATTTTATCGTATCATCATTTTCGTATCGGAACCAATTAAATATTTAAAACATTAAAGATTTCAAGCTGCATTACAATTTAAAAGAAATATACCTACGAAAACAATTTACATGACAGAAATACGTGATATTTACGTTCAATAAATGTCCTGTTGTGTTGATTCAGACAACTGTAATGGTGTGTTGATTCAGAAAAAAGTATCTCATTTTGCGGAGTGTTTAGATATCTTCCAAGGTCAATTTTATCTATAAAGCTATCGCACGTGACCACTTCAAACCACAAAGAATGTCATCATTTCAGTGATTTCATTTTTAATTAAATACAAAGTATTTGTACATTGCGGTCAAGCACTGGAGTCTTTGTTATGCGTAGAAAAGGCTAAAATGTGGTTTCGGCGCAGTGCCAATGAGTTTCTACGGTACGTATTGAAAATATTTAAGCCTAAAAACGCAGACAAAGAGTTTACATTTAAGATATTTGACGCATATAAAACCATTTACCCACAATTAACTTAGATTGGCATAAAGGAATTCCTTGCAGATCTTGATTTAAACGTTCAGTTTACTAGCAAATAGAGGAAGGAAACAGATCGTCATTGATTTTAGCTTCGCTATTCGTTAGATAAGTTTATTTTTCCCCAAAGGGATTTAAAAGAGAATAACTTTTAAATTAGAAGTCGATCGTAACATGGCGATATTGAGGACTATCATTTTTGTTTTGTGTTTTGCTCATTTCTCAGTGCAGGGTAAGTTATGTTCACCTGCACACAGTGTACTATATTTACATACATCATAATAAATGTCCTTGCTAGGCATTAAATATGCATTGACAGTGATACACACAATTGTAGCGTGTACTTTCAAGTTTATCATATTTAAGTTCAATAACTTAATAACAGATGGTACATATAAATACATCGCTATTGTTAGCTCAACTATGCACGAAGTGCTCATGGTGAGCTTTTGTGATCGCTTTTGTCAGCCGTTCGATCTATATAGTAAAACCCTTCAAAAAGCTTCCTCTCTGAAATCGCAAGTCCCAGATCCTTGATACTTGGTATATAGCCTCCTTTAAAACTGAAATAAAACTGAAATATTATTTTATGAAATCGTAACGCCAAAACATTTGATAAAAATTATGTAGCATCGCGTTGTTGATGTTTGCCAAGATCGTTCAAATTATGTATTCTTGGTCAAAGCTGGCACGCCCTGGGGGATTAAAGGAATTCTATATACTAATATAATAAAATTTTGAAAATAATACTATGATCTCAAACCGCAAATCACAGATCTTTGTTTTTTGTGTGTAGCGTTATGCAGAGATTCTTCAGTAAAATTGTTTGAATAATGTCCGTAGGGTCAGAGCTGGCCCGCTCCGTGGGTCTTCTGTTTTCTATATTTTACACAGTAAAATCCTTTAAAACCATCTTCTTTAAAGCTGCAAGGCGCAGACTATTGGTATTTGGTATGTAGCCGCATGTACTGTTTCTTTACCAAAGGAGTTCAAACCATGTTAGTATGGTCAAAAGTTAGCTCACCCCTTTGTTCAAAGATTTTCTATATACATGTATTTATAAAGTTATATGTTTGAACATCGTCTTCTCTCAAGCCGCAAGGTCAAATATTTTGATAATTTGCAAGAAGCTTCATTTAGTGGCCGTTAACAAACAAAGTAATTTTTATGCCTTCGCTTCAAAGCTGGCCCCGCCCGGGGATCCAAGGTTTTTAATATACTTCAATATACTCATGTTGAAAATATTCTTTTCTAAAAATGCATGACCCAGACTATTGATTTGTGGTTTGTAGTGGCCTTATCAAAATAGATGTAATAATATTCTTGATGTCAAAGCTGGCCTCGTTCTAGGGTTCAAGGCTTTCTAAATACTTATTTCGTAATATTTTTGAAAAGTTACTTTAAAACTGCATGAACCAGGCGTCTGATACATTTTTATGCAGGCTTAGTTAGAAAATACCTTGGCACTCACTGTCTTCCTAAGCAAACAATGACCTCCTTAGCAACTAATGACTTCCTGAGCCACAACTTATTTCCTTTGCAACTAGATATTCCAAAGCATATATTTACATCCTAACAGACTAATGACCTTCTCATCAACCAATGACTTTCTTAGCAACAAATGACTTCCTTAGCAACCACTTACTTCTTACAAACTATCTACCCCATGAGCTTTCTAGCAGCCAAAGACTTTCTTTACATTTTTGGAAATTTCCTACATCTATAGCAACCAATGACTTCCTTAGCATTCATGACTTTCTTAGCAACCAATTACTTCCTGAGTTACATATCACAACCTTTTCAACCATTTCAATATTATAGACAACTTGTGTGTGTGTGTGTGTGTGTGTGTGTGTGCGCGCGCGCGCGCGTGTGTGTGTGTGCGTGTGTGTGTGTGTGTGTGCGTGTGTGTGTGTGTTCTTATTGTGTAGTTTGTTTGTATATGTTGAATAAAATGTGTTTAAATCAAATCACAACTTTGGCAACTACTTACATTCATAGGAATCATTGCCTTTCTTAACAAACAATAACATCCTAAGCAACCAATGATTACCTTAGCAATAAGATAATTTTAGAGCATCCATTTACATTCTTAAAAAACAATGGCTTTCTCAGCAACCATTCAATTTCATGGCATCCATGCCTTCTTTAGCAACCTATCACTACCTTAACAACAAAATACTTCCTCGGCAAACATTGATTTCCCTAGCAACCAAATACACCCTTTGCAATCTATTACCTCCATACATACAAACAACTTCATATGTAGCAACCAATGAATTCCTTATGTAAAAATGACTTCTTTAAAAATGACCTTTTAAGCCAATGATAACCTTAGTAATTACCTTCATCCATAGCAATCAATGACTTCTTTTTCAGCTGCTTTAGCCATCAATGACTTCCTATGCAACCTAAGACTTTCTTAACTACAAAGAAATGACAACCTTAGAAATTACAGACATTCATAGCAACCAATGATTTCCTTAGAAACCAATATATTCTTTAGCAACCAGATAATTCCCTAGCATCCACCAACTATCTCAGTTACAATTGACTTCCTTTGTAACCAATGACAATATATGCAACCAATGATTTCCTCATAAACCAGGCAAAACCTAGCCACTACCTACATCTATAGCAATCAATTACTTCCAGTATGACATATTACTACCTTAAGATTTTTCTCTGAAACCGCTTACTTACTTAGCAACCAATATATTTCTTTTTACCAACAGTAACCATAACAACCACCTTCATTCAAAGCAAGAAGTAATTTCCATTTCAACCAAAAACTTTATTTGCGACCATTGCCCACCTTGCAACCAATAACTTTCTAAGCAAACAATGTCTTCCTTAACAACCAATTACTGGCCTTGCAACCATTCTCTCCCTTAGGAACTACCTACATCTATAGCAATCACTGACTTCCTTAGCAACCATTGCATTTCTAGCAAAAAACGTCTTCAATTTACAATATATCATCTGTACCTAGGAACAACGAGCTGACACCGTCTTGACTTCCTTAGAAATTATATAGATTTGCTTTACAAGGACCAACCTCCTTATCAACCAATTACTTTTTAGTTTCGTTTCAAATACAAGAACTTTATTTACTGTATTTGGAGCACTAGGCTCTTTCTTGTGAATGTTGTGGTGCCTTTGAATACTGGAAAAAAAATGAAACGAAATTTAAAGTGGAAAGTGATCATGTTAAACGCTAAAAAGGTTTAACGTAAAACAGTCGTTGATCTTTTATGATATGAAACAGAGCCTTTTTTCACGGGGAAAGCAACTCATCTAAGTGTGGGTAAAAAAAAATATTTTGTTCAGCAACTTATGTTTTAGACTTACAGAACGTCTGCTGATTATTCCTATTGCGTTATACTATCAATTTAATTCCAAGATAAAACCATTCCAAGCTAAAACGGTGAAGTTTTGTCGGTTTTGATTCATTATCTCTTAAGCGTGCGTTCCTAGTTTGGTTAAGGGTTTACCTTAATCTTGTTAACTTTGTTGTTATACTAAAGCATGTTAGATGCGTGTAGTTTTAGAAAGGTGAAATTATGTTTCATTTCCTTGTTTTTTCTATAATTCAGCAGATGTAGGCAAAATGGTTTCAGTGTTCGCAGTGTTAACATCAACTATGATTCAATATGTTCACATGTTTTGTGTACTGCAGGTGGAGCACAAGGCAACTTCGATCTGAACGACAATTACAAATGGGTATGTTAAATGAATATTTTTCAAACTCTATGTTTACAAAATTGAATGTGGACACTGACTACGTTAAACGCCCCAAGGTAATTGTTTTCATAAACAGGTTTACGATGATAATTCATATATACTAGTCTTCTGTTCAAACATTATTGCAATAAAACTCTTTTAATAAAAAATAATCACGACGTAAATCAGAAGAAATATTCCAATATTTGCAAACGTGGTCTACTGCGGTACACGTTAATGCTTATAGTAATAACTTCAACATCTGTTTACAAACTATTTCAACAGTATTACAAACAGTGTGCAATTTGACAATCATGATGAAAAAGTAATTGCAATTATTAAATGAAAGGATATTGCAATATATGTACATATATATGTATATGTTTAATGTTATCATTTAAAGTTATCATGGAGAATTCCTGCCTATTAAAATCAGCAAACAACCCCCAATTGCAAATTGAAAATACAAACATGAAACAAACTCATGGAAAACCGTTTCTTATGGAACATTAGAATACAATAACGTTAAATGAGTATCAAAATTTAGGCAAAATAGGCAAGAAAGCTAAACGCATATGCGGTGTTTCTATTATGTCACTCCTTCGATCTGCTTGTGAGTGTATTTTTTAGTTTAAACACACGAAACTTCAGGGACATGTTTGGCATGGCGGTTTTGATCTACATGTATTAGTATTTGAATGGCATCAAGACCACAACACACATGAAACAGCCACATTTCAGTGCAATAATTATTGAAATGTAAAAGAGTTTTGGTCGAACCTCGGACTTCTTTCATAGAGTAATAAAATTATTATTTGTTATCTGGTTATTCGTGATCACTAAATAATATCAATGGCTTCTCTTGAAAGTAGAATGCCACTTCAACCAGATCTTTGAGAGCGTTGTCATTTCATTTGCTGTCAATGATATTAGTGATATGGAGATTTGTTTTAATCGAAACGGTGCTGATGATATGCTTAGTGTATTGACTCCACTATATTGCAGTATTTACACTCATATTGCACTTCCTTGAATGGCGGCATAATAATATAATTGAAAAGCAATATCTTCGGTAAACCCTCTGATTTTAATAAAAACGACGCTTGTGAGTGGTAAATTACATTTCAGTGTGGTAAATGTATGTGACGTCCATAAAACACGTGACGTAAGTATCTGTCATTGTCACGCAATTCATAATGCCGTATTCATAAATTCATAAATTAACAAACATGGTTATAAATTGTCAATAAAAATGTCTAACGATCTACTTTTATTAAATGGACGTCTTGGTTATGATGCCAAGTCTGGAAATTACACATTTTGTTATAGTTCTGTTATTGGTTATAGTATTGCATCAACTCATTTACTCTGTTCCATGAATGATTTCGAAATAATTGAAGTCGATCCATTTTTTCGGATGGTCATAGCTTACTGTCAACAATTGTCATTATCGAAATTTCACAAACAAATGTAAACATTACCTCTTCCTCGCGAAATCCAGCCCATCATCCTAAGAGGAAGCATGAAACACACGAGTTTAGGTGTCGGATCACAACGAAAATGCCCTTTTTGTTCTATGTAAAATCACTCCAGTTCACCACTTTATTATGATTTTGCAGAATATATTTGAGCTATGACACTATTTTTCCACAAATAATGAACACATTGTCTGTTGATTTAACACCAGAAACCATATCAAGATAGTTCTGTTTTTCTGCTATCTTCTTTTCTTAAAAGTCACTATCTATAACGTCCATGTGCCACAGTCATGGCCGCATCTCTGGGGTCATCTTTGAATCCATCCACCCAAGAAAGAGATCCTGCAAAACATCATTCAAAACCACATAATTATCTTCAAATATAATATAAATCATGTGTAAACTTGAAAATACATACAAGAATACAATGTACACATCATCAAATGCTACCTGAATGAGGAGAAACATTTTTTAAGAACTACTTGAAGGGGTACTACGACCTACGCATTTCGTTGTGTGCCGACACCTTTAATTTAAACAGTGCCGACAAGGAAATTATTGTTGACCGGTTGTGTAATCCCCCCAGAGTCAATTACGCGATTATTACTCAATACAATTAGAGCAGATTTTGTTAAATTGTTTAAAGAAACGGCTTTTAAAACTTTATTTTAAAAAGAAAGTAACAACACATATCAAGTAAAATAAAACATAGAACGCATAGGCCGTGGTTTGGTCTACAGAGCAAGAAGGCGCGGTCGCTATACAATAAAGCACGGAAAGCTTATAGTATAAATACATCGATTTTGAACAAAGGAAAATTGCACACTGCGTGTAAGCATTATAAGGTTACAATGAAAACGTATGTCGCAAAACATAAGCATTCAGCAGAATAAAAAACTCCATTCAAAACATTCTAAAGACCACACCAGTTGTGTACAGATTAGGGTCAGAGAACATTGGTTCTTTTTGGTCGTACTAAATTTTGAGTATATTCAGCACATCAGAATACAATATGTCGGTCTGAGAAAGACAATTTTTGGACTAATTTAAATGTAATAAGGTTCAAAATAGACAAGTAGTGTACATATACGTGTCAGAGAATGTTGGTTCAGTTTTGACATATTAGGAGGAATATAAAATGGGCTACTGGATTTCCTCAACTATTTTTAAGTGACGATACAAAAATAGACATAGGTTTGATAGTGTATACTAGTATTTGTATCTGAAAGAAAACCCATACCAAACGAATAGGTGTACATAAAAACAGTCTACTGCTGATCTTTTGCAAGTTTTAACCCATGCTTTAAAGCAATGTTTGGTTATCAGGGTCAGTATGTGTAATTTAAGACCAATTTTGACTCACATCTATTTGCATAGGGTAAAGAAGGATTCCTTTTCTGTAACCATAAAGATGGAAATCTAATTTTCAGTCCGGTTATAGCGAGAAGCCCTTCAAGTTTAGAAACTTCGAGGACACTGAGGACGCTGGTTATCGTTACCGGATAACCCAAAATGGTCCAGAATATGGAATACCAATCGATACGCCTGGCAGTAAGAAACCATTCGAAGGTGCATTCACTTCCAACGTTCCGGTATGTTGTGTTTAACTTAAACATGCAATAAAGGCGTTGCATCGAATGTGCAAAATCCAATCAATACATAAATTTGCAAACAATTCAATATATAGAGAATACATAATTTTCCTTTTATTATATACCTTCAAACTATTTCTGAATAAAATAAGCAAACTACGTTATCTTTTTAACTTCATCGCACCCACAGACACGTTAGCAACTAGACAAAGTTGTTCCGAGTATACATGTATAATACAAGATATGAATGGTGTATGACTTTAAGTAATTCACGTTCAACGTGTAACGTGAAATATTGCAAAATTCACAAAGCAGCAGACTAATAGAATCAAAATTCAGAATAACAGCGGGTGTTTAAAGTTCAAAGCATGTTTTAATAATCGACAAAAAAGCAGATAAAAAGTATCAATGAAACACGAAAGCCGCACACACGTGATACATTAATCGAAAATTCTAACAACACTTATTGTTGTTTAAAGTCAGCTAGACTCTAAAATTACCGGTTGGTGGTAGTTGACTCATAGCCCATCCATATAAGTTATTTGCATCAAGAACAATATGTTTTGATCATCTTTATTCTCATCTTAATAAATCATGCACTTTTTTAATGCTGGTTAGCAATGTAGCTAATACCACCTCTAAATCCCGTTTCATTCATTGAATGAATATAAATATCAGTAATTAAATCTAGTACCTGTGTCATTCTTAGGCATGAATCACAAACAAAACTTGGAGAATTAAAGAAATGACATGGTTCGTCCTTGTAGTAATCACTAAAAGTCTTTCTAATGTTTTGAAATATATCTGCTTATAAATATGTTACAGTAAAACAGTGTCCAAAACATCCTGCTTGTAATCATCATCAGGTTCAACTTCATCTTTTGAATGATCAATTAAAGAGTTTTTGGTCGTGAAGAAATTTCATCAAACATCCCAAAATCATTTATTTATTTATATGGGTACACTCCTTTCTTTTAAGTAAATACACGTTATTTTGCAAATATTGTCTTGTAAAACAAAATGCCTCTGAAGGTAAATTATTAACTAAATTTGCAAAAATTTAAAGAATTGTGAACTGTCAATAAATGGTATGTACTTTTCCAAAGTGATTGGAGTTACATTAATTATTGTTTTGGATCTTTGTTCTTGTAACTTTTTTTATTTTTATTAAATCCCCATCTTATTCAACCTTTTCCAAATAAGCCTTTTCTTCTTCAGTTTTTCTTGCATTATTTTACCAATAGTTTGCATAATCAAGTAGTTCTCCTACCCACATAAGTAAGGGAACACTACTTGAATACTTTTAGTTAATACGTAGGGCGTGTTGCATAAATATACGTGTCAGAGAATGCTGGTTCATTTTTGACATGTTGGTAGGAATATAAAATGAGTAACTGCGCTATGGTCGGCATATTGCATACTTCTGCCGTTAGTGACGATGGCCCTGTGCAAACAGTCGATTTTGTAATACATTCAGTTTTATAGGAAAAGGTTTTTATTAGCGCAGTACCTTGAGTATCCCAAAGAAATTTGGCAATTAATGAATGTGAAAATTAGCATCATTCCTTAGTAGTTATACTTCTTCAACTATCTAAAAGTGACGATACAAAAATGAACAATTGTTTTATAGTGTACATAGTATTTGTAGCTGAAAGAAAACCCATACCAAACGAATAGGTGTACATAAAACAGTCTAGTGCTGATCTTCTGTAAGTTTAAATCCATGCTTTTAAGCAGTGTATGATTATCAGGGTCAGTAGATGTAATTTAAGAACAAATATTGACTCACACCTATTTGAATAGAGTAAAGAATGATTCCTTTTCTGTAACCATAAATATGGAAATCTATTTTTAGACCACCTCTCTGCCTAGCAGCTCACCAATGCAAAAGTTTGAGAGACATTTCAAGATAGAAGAAGGAGTTAAAGATTCAGGCTACATGGAATTTGAGAAGAAGAACACAGTTGGTGTTCGTAATCTGAAGGCCCAAAATGTTCCAGAATTTCGAAAACCAGTCGATACGCCTGTCAGTAAGGAACAGGTAGACGCTTTTTTCAAAACCGACTTTGCGGTATGTTGCGTTTAACTTAAATATGCAATAAAGGCGTTGAATCATATGTGCAAAATCCAATCAATACCTCAATATGCAAACAATTCAATATATAGAGAATACATATTTTCTATTTTATTAAATACCTTCAAACAAACAGCAAACTATGTTAACGTTTTAAGTTCATCGCATCCACAAACACGTTAGCAAATAGTAATTCACGTTCAACGTATTACGTGAAATGGTGCAACATTCACAAAGCAGCAAAGTAAAAGAATCAACATTTAGCATAAATTAGCGGGTGTTTAAAGTGCAAAACATGTTTTTAATTATCGAAAAAGAACAGATAAAAGTATCAATCAAACACGAGAGCCGCACACACTAGATACATTAAAATAAAATTCTAATAATACTAATTATTGTTTAAAGGCAGCTAGACTTGGTGTATTCTGTCCTGAAGTTGAGAATTCAATAATGGTATGCAAAGAATATTTAGAGATGTAAATAATTTCGACCATAAACTGAATGGTAAACATACAGAAACATAAATAAATATATCAAATTTCTAGAGTTGGTTTGGTTGAATTCACATCAATCTGTAATATAAGAGGGTGTTTTTCAACTCGTCCTTGCCCAAAGCAAACCGTTTAAAGATTTAGACTAAATAGTCAAACAGGAGCATATTACAAGATATTTGCAATAATTGCTTACGATGAAAGGGTTATCATCGATACAGTTGGAAACGAACTTGTCATATTTTTAAAAAAAATCATGATAATTTAATGAACTACAAACAATATCAAATACAAGTATCAGAGGTTCAAAAACAAAGCATATCACCAAAGAAGTCCAATACTAGTAACTCTTATTTTGAAACATCAACAGTTGGCCCGAAACGTTTCACTTACGTTAACGGAAACTCAAAATAATAATATAAACAAATCCAAGAGAAATTCATCATTTCAAAGACTCAAAATAGTGCACAACTAAAGAAATGTGGATTTTTATTATTCTTTCGATTGATTTATTTATTTATTTTATTTTATTTTTATTTTATTTTTTTATTTTTTTTTTATTTTTTTTTATTTATTTTTTTTTCTTTTGGGGGGGGGCTTTAGCAGAATAATATAGCAAAAACAGTACTTCCAATGGCAGTTGCAAACACCTCAACTCCAATACCTACTTGTTTGTTATGTGAGTTGGCAAGTAAAGGAAGAGGTAAACCATTTGGTAAAGGTATGGTAGACACTGTTACTATTGATAAAAAAACTTACTTATTTACTTAGTTCGAGAATGGTTCAAAGCAGTGTCTATTAAGAGATAGTTGTTGTTGTTTTATAATTCTATTTATTACAAATAGATTTTCGTTAAACATTTAAGCAGAAACATGCTATCCCTTGCTGCATACTTTAAGTACCTTTTTCATCGTGTGTAAGTTTACGGCATACTCTTTTACGAAGATTTTATAAATACTAAGTTATTTATTAATTTAAACTTAAATTTTAAAGAAATCTTTTTCAAATGCGTTTGTTCTGTTTTGTTTTATCTTCTTCACAAAATATTCTTTAAATCAGACTCTTTAATCACTTTGTAATATTTCGTTTAATTTTGTACCTTCTATTCCAACGCTGAGATACGAATTAAAAATTATTTAATGAAGTACATACATTTCTTTGTTAAAAAGTATTGGGATTACTTTGCTGTTTTATCACTTGTGAAGTTAAATTTTTTTTCAATGTCTGCAATGTAAGAGGATAACAATTCATCTTTTATCACGAACTTTTTGGGTGCTATTGGATAATTAGAATGTAAGTAGTGTACCTCTTTAGGGTTTTCGAAATCACAATCAATGATGTAATCATTTTTATTTTGATCAAAGTCTTTTTAAAACTTTAGTTATTTTGAATACTTTATGTTTTTTGGATTCACCCATCTAAAGTTACCGATTGGTAGTAGTTGACTCATAGCCCATCCATATAAGTTATTTGCATCAAGGATAATATTGTTTTATCATCTTCATTCTTATCTCAATTACTCATGCACTTATTATTTATTTTTGAATGAGTGTTAGCAATGTAGCTAATATCACTCATAAATACCTTTCCATTCATTAAATGAATATAAATATCAGTAATTAAATCTAGTACCTGTGTCATTCTTTGGCATGCATCACAAGCAAAACCAGGAGAACTAAAGTATGACATGGGCCGTAATCACTACAAGTATTTCTAATGTTTTGAAATACATCTCCTAATGAAAGAAAGTCCGTTTTAGTAAATGTCATGATAATTTCCCAGTGTTGTACAGTTAAATAGTGTCCAAACATCCTGCTTGTAATCATTATCAGATATAACTTCATCTTTAAATGATCAATGAAAGATTTTGGGTGGTGAAAATGTTTCATCAAACCGCCCAAAATCATTCATTTACTTATTTGGGTGCACTCCTTTTCTTTTAAGTAAATGAACGTTATTTTCCAAATCTTGTCTTGTAAACGAAAATGACTCTGAAGGTAAATTATTAACTTAATTTGAAGAATTTAAGAAATTGTGAACTGTCAATAAATGGCATTTTCTTTTCCATAGTGTTTGGAGTTACATTAATTATTGTTTTAATCCCCCGCCAACCGAGTGGGGAGGGGTTATAGGATTGCACTTTGTCCGTCTGTCAGTCTGTCTGTCCGTCCGTCCGTCCGTATGTCCGTCTAGCTGTAACATTTCGTGTCCGCGCTATAACTTACTTACACATGGATGGATTACCATATTACTTTGTACAAATGATGTCCTCATTGAGACGATGTGCAGTGGCCTTGACCCGGGTCCATACCTCAAAGGTCAAGGTCACAGAAGAGATATTTAAAGGTCAGAGTACACATGCTCGTTTCCACGCTATAACTTACTTATGCATAGATGGATAACCGTATTGTTTGGTACAAATGTTTTCCTCATTGAGACGATGTGCAGTGACCTTGACCCGGGTCCAAACCTCAAAGGCCAAGGTCACACGAGACATTTAAAGGTCAGAGTTCACTTGCTCAACCAATCATTTTCCTTCTTTTTTTAGCCAAAATAACCTTGATATTGATCTTACCTACACTATACACAATATGGATAACTTTAACAAATATCCATTTATAGTATGTTCATATATCCAAGAATATTTAGGTTACCGATCAAACAACTTGTTTTTCCTATATTCCCACTCTTGACCAGAGGTTGTGTACAATTTTGGTCAGATTCAACGGACCAGACAGGTTGCGAGAAAAACAAAATATACTAAATAACAATGGCGGGGGATATAGCCGTCGTTTGGACTGCCTTGTTCATCTTTGTTCTTGTAACATTTTTATTTTTATTAAATCCACATCTTGTTCAATCTTTTCTAAATTTGCAATTTCTTTTTCAGTTTCCAAGTTTTCCTTCTTTTTCTTACATTATTTTACCTTTATTTTGAATAATTAAGTTGCTCACCTTCCCACATATGTTAAGGAACACTACTGGAGTAGTTTTATTTAATATGTAGGGCGTGTTGCCTAAATGGTGTGCGGAACCTCTGTATAACCATATGGCGGAGCAATATGTATTTGTGTATTTCTTTTTACTTTATGTGAGGGAGTGGCTTTTTAAAAAAAGTATTTATGTTTAGTTAGTATCATTGTGTTATATAAATGATTTTTCATTACTTTAGCACAATACTTTCATCTTTTGACATCTTTTTTATAAAATGATATATTGAGTCAGGACCGCGATACATTTGCACTTGATTAAAATAGTTTTTGTCTTAAGTACAGACCAACTCATATCCATATTCACAAGCGACACTATTTTGATAATCAGTAAGTTATCCGATGGTTCATTAACTACTTTCAATATTTATTCAAACTTTGCCAAAAGAACAAATGGAGCCATTAATGGCTTATGGTATTTTTGAACCTTTATTTCCTGGAGTTGGTTATTTAATATTGTGCATACCTTTAATAGTTATTTTGTAAAATGTCGGATACAGGTTTTACAAAAAACAATCGATGGGTTTGTTTCGTATTCATTAAAACCCTTTATCCATATATAATGATACATGTATGTTGTTTACATTCTTTTAACATAAGATCACAAGTTCCCTTTTTTAAATGTATAGTATTTAGTGTAGAATGGATAAATTAGGCTCTTCATTAAATAAACACATCATTGAGTTTTTTTTCTATTTTTGGGATGTTCTTATTTTTTGGAAACGCCATACCTTTATACCTCAGTTGAGTCTGTGGAACGTTCTGTACAGGAAACATGTATGCTAAATGACACAAACGAAACCAGGCATTGTCCTTTCCATTTATGATATTAAATAATCCTTTTCTGTTTTAGACTGCCGGTTATGACAGATTATGAAGAGCCACATCTAGGTTTATCTTTACCATGACAGGGGCGTAGCTAGGCCGTTTCGAAGTATACGCACAATTGCGGTTTAACTGGGCGGAATGCCCTTATGGGGGGTCAGGGGGGCACATAAAACACCAAAATCCCTTCGAACACCACCATTTCATTCCGCATCACACATTTCCCTCACTTAAAATTCGGAAAACACAAAACCCCCTGTATCTTAAACTGTCCTTTATCGTCCTCTAATATCAATTGCTACGGGGCACTACACATTTAATTATGCTTCACAAATAACCTAAATAAAATGTACCTCCTTGGGAAAGAAAACTCATAGAAATGTTTCCATTTTGCTGCTTAAATGTTTAGTTTATCAGCTTTGTCAACTGTTTGAAGATTATCTTTGAACTTGTCAAGATGAGGAGGTTCAAGGGCGTTTGATATTTTGAAACTGGCCGCTTTGTAAACATCGTTCGGATGTATTCAGTATTAATCGACGATTCATTCATGACTGAACAATAAGGGTTTTTTTTAAGTAGTTTTATCTTAACTAAACGGTAAACGAGGCTCTTTTAGATTTTATTGTCTCACATGTTCAAAATAGGCGGCCCTTCACCCCCTTACCCTTCAGTTTTTATTGCATTTTTGGCCCCAAATATTTTCTGACTTGTGCGACGAATTGTACGTTTTGTGCGTAACGGCAGCTACGCCACTGCATGATATGATTATCAACACTTGTAATTGCCCAAACAGATCCTTCTGAAGTTCAATCGTTTATTCTGTTCAAAAGTTCGTTATTTATCATTCAATGTTTCAACTGGTTCATTCTCATTAATAAGTTCTTTAGTCTATGATTGCAAGTTACCAACTTGTTCTTTATCTTCAGTTGGTTTGATAAATGTATTTTAGTGCAACAGTTTTGGCACCCATGATGTTCTTTGGTTATTATATTAGGAAAAATAGAAAATAGTTATACAGTTTCCTACAACTGTATTTTAGGATCGCGTTTACACATTATAATTATTCATATTCAGCGTATGTATTATCCTAAGATACAAGTACGAGAAATTAAGAATATGGCACCACTTGTCCGCAAACGTTTCATACAGCCCTCGTATCGGTGTTAATACCATCTCATTAACGATTATGTTTGCTTGTTATGTCATCCTTATAAATTTCAAAAGAAAATATACAAACGTTTAGGTATTCAAATATCAAGCATGCTCCTTCATTTTTAGAAATAGCACTTATTACTCTGTTAGATCCAACGCAACACATTTTAATTGGTCCTGGCTTTATATCTAAATAATTCCCAGTGACATACAAATAATTCTTTATTTTTGTTTTGGTTTCATTATTTCTTTCAAATCCATTAACTGATATTGGAGTATGTCTCAGGTTTTCCGGGGAAATGAATTTATAAAATATATGTATTTAAGCACTTTACTATCTGGTGGCGCAACACTTTTAATCGCTTTCATATTCTTTTTGATAAATTTTGCATCTTTTCTTATATTTTTATTTCTGCTTTTTTCTCATCGTCGCTCAAATTAGTGCATGTTTTAATATTTTGTTTAGTAGAAGCTACAGTTATAATCAAAGTACTGTGTTTTACCCCATTCTCCCTTTTATATAATTGCTTATATATTATTTAAAGTTTTAAACATATTATTTATGTTCTCCATACCCATTAAGTTTATATATTTTATGTACATGTATCTTTCAAGTGGCACAACGTAATCAGCTTGTTTTTCAAGTTCTAATATTGCATGAAAACCAATTTATTTATTTTGTGTTCATCAGTATCTTTTTTACAACGACAGTTTTTGTGTGTATGAAAGAAGCAGCTTAAATAACTATGTTGAACTTTCGATAATGCCTTTTTCTCTTCAATATGAGTTTTATTTTCCAAAACAGTTATTCCTGTAGAAATAGCACCAACAGCTGCAACAACAACTGGTATGGATGAAACTAAAACGAATCGCATCCATTTTGATCGCTGGTTTCTTTTAAAGTTGTGCTTATACTTCCACAATAGTTTATAATTGTCACTAAATGCTGCGACTAATTTGGTTAGATGAGTTAAAAGCTGTCCAAATCTTTCTATTCTAAGATCTGTAATTATATTTTTAAAAGGTAGCACTTGCGGAAATTGGTGATGTGTGCATCACGTAATACTATTTTGGAAACCACAGTTTCGATTTCATATTAACAAGGTTATGTTAATCATTGTTATTGGGAAACAACAATTGTACAATCATATAAAGAGTGTGTATCATTCAACGTTAAAAAATGATTTTATCAAATTAATATTGACAAGCGAAGTGATTGCTTTAAGTTTTCACATCACTTTTTATTTGTTAAACCACACCAGTTGTGAACAGTTTAGTGCCAGTGAAAGTTGGTCATTTTTGGTCCTACTAAATTTTGAGAATATTCAGCACACCTGTAAACAATATGTCGGTCTGAGAAAGATAATGTTTGGACTTTTTAAAATGTTAGTAGGTCCAAAATAGACAAGTAGTGTACATATACGTGTCAGAGAATGTTGGTTCAGTTTGGACATATTAGCAAGATCTTAAATGGGCTAACTGCGCTATGATCGGAATATTGCATACTACTGCCGTTATTGACGGTGGGTTTTGCAAAATGGCGATTTTATACTACATTCAGTTTTCTAGGAAGGGTTTTTTGTTAGTGTAGTAGTTTGATTATCCCAAAGACATTTTGCAGTTAATGAATGTAAATATAAGCATCATACCTTAGTTGTTCCTCAACTATTTATTAGTGACGATACCATTGGTTTTAAAGTTTACTTGTATTTGTAACTGACGGAAATCCCATACTAAACGAATAGCTGTACATAAAACAGTCAGTCTAGTACCAGTATGTGTATACCACGTCATAAATTGCGTTATATATGCTACGTCGGAATGCAACATTTTTGCATAATATGAAGACTTCGAACAAAGATAATTTTTCTTTTACTACACCAATTTAAATAAAACAAAGGGCAGTCTGTGCTTAAAGTTTCCTTAAACACTTCAACAAACCTGTTTCAAATATAATATTTTGAAAGTGCTCCGTCAGACGGCCGTATTGTGAAAAGGTTTTTCGAAATTTTGAAGAAATTAAACACTGAAACAAACAAGCGTAAAAGACCGAATGCGGAGCTCCGTAAGAGGCGTAGATTTTTATTGCGCTATTTTTCATCTAAAATGGTGAAGAAATAGTTATCTTTGTTTTAAGTCTTCATTCGAAGCAAAATATTGCCTTCCGACGTAGCGTTTACGAAGCAATTTATCACGTGGTATACACACACTGAGTGCTGATCGTTTAAACCCATGCTTTTAAGCAATATACACTGAACGCCTTTAAAACGCACCACTTGGCGAAACCATACATAAATAATGTTCTTCAACCAGTGCTTTTGCCGTTTGTGCGACATCAATTTCCACATGGACGTAAAATGTTTCAACATAATAATGCTCCCGCCCATACAGCCCGAATGACCACTCATCACAATGTAACTGTATTGGACTGGCCGTCGTTGTCTCCAGACATGGATCATCTCTGGGATGAGCTTGGTAGGGCTTATGCACGAAATCCTCCTCTACGCAATGTTGCAGAATTACGCAATACTCTTGTGCATGGGTGGGCCATCATCCCACAACCCTGCATAGCAGCTCTTACACTGTCCATGAGGCGTAGATATCTTGTCTGTATACGGGTTATACACTCCATTAAATAAAACTGTGATTTGCGGTGTTCAATTGTGGCTTACGTTTACAGTTGTTTTTAGCTAATACCACATATTTGGCAATGAAATTTGCATACAATATTTATAACAAATTGTTTGTTGTTCCTAGAAATTTTGAATACATTGGATGGACTGTTTTTGTTTATATACAGTAAAGGAGGACCATAAAGATCAAAATCTTATTTTTCAGACCCGTTCTAACGTGAAGACCTCTCTGCATAGTTCACAGATGCAAAGACTTGAGAGACAACTCCATACAGACGAAGGAGAGAAACATTCAATCTACCTGGACACAAAGAAGAACCCAACATTTGGTATTGGTCATAAGATAACCCGAAATGATCCGGAGTATGGAAAACCAGTCGGTACCACTGTGAGTGAGGAACGGGTGTACGCGGTATTCAAAACTGACGTTGCGGTATGTTGCGTTTAACTAAAAGATGAATAAATGCGTTGCTGGGATATGCAAAATCCAAACAATACATAAATATGCAAACCATACAATATATAGAGAATACATATTTTTCCTTTTATTATTTACCTAAAAACAGCGAACCATGTTAACGTTTAAATTTCATCGCACCCACAAACACGTTAGCAACTATACATGTACAATAGAAAATATGAACGGCAAATGAATATAAATAATTCTCGCGACTCTGCGTGACGTCACTTTTTAATTGACAATAACGAAAGTAAACGTCCGCCATTTCAAAACAAGTAAACGGTTGAACTGATAAATGTGAGTTTTATGTATGCAACTAATAACTTTAAGGTCACTCAATCACTGTCAGCATCGATAACACGAGTCCGTCTACGTTTATTGTTCTGTGGCGATCTTTCGTAGTGGTTGAAAGTGATGTTACAGTTGAGTAGCCTAGTTACTTCGGCCATGTGGTTTGTGAAATTGGATTGCATTAGGGTGGCGATGTTATCCGATCGAGCCGGTAAAACATTACTTTAATTCATGAAGAATTGCTGTCATACAACTGAACAATAATACCATTTCAACGATTTATTTGTATTATAAGTTAACCAAATCAATCTAAAAAAATAGAATCGGAATGGTGGAAATAACCGAACATGTACAATCA
This sequence comes from Mya arenaria, assembly GCF_026914265.1. Taxonomy (NCBI): domain Eukaryota; kingdom Metazoa; phylum Mollusca; class Bivalvia; order Myida; family Myidae; genus Mya; species Mya arenaria. The sequence continues at coordinate 14,306,150 of NC_069125.1, read as the reverse complement.
TAAAAGTAGCCGCGGTCTAGTGTGTAATACGGAAACAGAAAGCTGCAGTGTGTAATACTGGAATGTTTGTCAAATCATTTGTATTTTTCAGTTAAAAATGCAGTATTTTTGACAAAATGTTTATAAAAGAAGATACCATATGATAGGATACAAGTCAATACGATCAGATTCGATAAAATGCAATGCAATATAATAGAATAAGATGCGATACAAAGCATGCTTATGCTACGTTTACACTATGTTCCCGTAGCCACGGCAGCCCCGTTTGCCCGAAACGTATTGCGCCGTGGGATTTTGGCCATATTTGTCTCCATAAACAAGTTTTGTTAGGTTTTGCTAAGTTTCCTCACGTTTTATCAAGGTAACCGTTACAAGCCGTAGGGGCGAAAAAGTGGTTCGTCCAAGGCGCACTAAGGTCCGGGCGCGGTCTACCAGGGATGCATGTACGTTGCGTCCCGGTCCGATAAGTTCTGATGTGATCCCTCACGTTGTTCACGTCTTCATCCAGGTCTGATGCGTTTTCCACGTTTTGTCAAGGCATCCTATGCATCGAACGCGAACACCGCAGAGCTTTGGATTACGTTTGTGTCCACGGTATAAAGAAAATCTCCCAAGCAACAGCAATCACTGTATCAGAATACTTCGACAAGTAAACATGAATTCCCAAGATGAAGAAGATTTTGTGTTTTCACCGCAAATGAAACGTAACGAAACGGCTATCGTCCACCCTAGCTTGCCGTGAAAACCGTGACAAAACGAAGCACAACGTGACAAAACTGGAAAGGAACTTCAGATGCCGGGGATTACATATGATTCCCGCCCCCCTACGGACGATTTATAAGTTGTGTAACGGCCTATTACGTACTGTCACGTACTGACACGTGTCACTGCGTTTACCCCGTTTTACTACGACCTACTACGTTTCTCATCCACATCGTGGCTGCCGTGGCAAATTTTTTGACAGTTTAAAATTCTGGCCCGGCATGCACGGCAATAACGGTCTGTCACGTTTGCATATCTCGTTCCCCCGCGCTGTCTCACGTTTATACCGTTTTCTCCACGGTGGTCTGAAACGGGGCTGCCGTGGCCACCGGAAACATAGTGTAAACGTAGCATATGTAAAAGTGTGAACACATGTCATGAAAACGAATGGGCGATATTTGGCTGTTATGTATAGAGACAACTTGTGACAGTATTTAAAACCTTATCTAGCCAATACCTACGTCAACATCCCAATATTCACCAACGACTAAAGGCTGAGATTGAAATTAAGAAAACCGATATTTTGAATATAATGTAGAATAATTCTTATCTTTTTATCATTCTTAGGGTATATTTTTGTGACTTATAGTAAGACCTAGACTTAGACGCAATACGTAAAGGAATATAAGCGCCGCTCATTTGCACCTCCTCTTCACTAAGCAAATAACAAATTCGTTTATCTTGATGTGCTTTTATTATTCAACTACTGAAATATATGTGTTCACACGAGAAGTATACTTTGCATTTTGTAACAACCGTTTACAACCGTTTGGATTTTTTACAGGAAGCTGTAAAGCAAACCCAGAGGTTATATGGCTCGAAAGGTCTGACCTGGCCAAGCGAAGTGCAGGATATTTTGGCCAACATGGCCTTCAACAATGGAATAGGAAACCTAGAGGGGTTCAAGAAGATGAAAACGGCTTTGGATGACCGTAACTGGCAGAAGGCTGCAGATGAAATGGAAAAAAGTAAATGGCACAAAGATGATCCGAATAGAGTGGGTCGACTCGTGAAGAGGATGCGAAATGTGAAGGAGAAATAACAACCCTGAGAAACGGCATTGTTATTTTCTAACTTGTGACATCATTGACTTTCAAATCATATTTCTATTTTGTAAACTTTTCTATCGAACCGTGAAATGATTTAATTATATATATTTATAGTATTGCACGTTCTTTGGTTCTTGTTTAATCGTAAGTTTAATATATTTCTTAATATCTTACACGTTTTTATTGTGTGATATTGTAAATCTTGTAAGATAGAAAATCGATTTGCTTTGCTTTCTTATTGTAGGATTCCGATTGAGATCTGACCCCAATTTCTCGAAAGTTCTTGAGCTTAATTCACTTAAGTATCTTATTTCATTTGGCAAATTTATTAACTTAAATATGAGTTTATGAAACAAAGAGTAATTTATTCTTATTCATCTCAAACATCATATCCTTTAAATGCCTCAAAACTCTTTAAAATACGGAATATTACAAAAATTATACCAAATAAAAAACAGTGTGCTGAGCTTGGTCTTGTTATAGCTGACATCAGATGTGTTTCGAGAAATTTGGGCCCGGCTAATTGAAACACAGCGATTTAAAGATTTAGATGGGTAATTCTGCTTAAAACAATAAATAACATCTTAAACAGAATTAAAATGCTTAGTATGTACAACCAGACTATGTGATACTAACGACTTTATCATTTGAATATTCATTTCCGGTATGTGCCTTTTTTATTTCTTTTCGCAGAATACATTGGAAATTTGTTTCGTCTATACTTTACTCGTACAAGTAAATAAATGTTATACATGAGAACGTATCTTTGTCATTGCCAATGAAATCTGGTTATAGTGCTAAGCCTATGACTCTGTCTTGTTCAACATTGTGTTTAAAGGGAAGCAATTCGTGTATACGTAATATTTCTGTTAATCGTTTAGTTGTATGTAGCCTGTTCTTTACCAATACGGCATAGTTTGGTCAAATCGCAGTAACTTTTTGGTTTTTTTTTTCAATTTTAACTACACACAGAGTTAATTCCCGTTTATGCATCGTTAGGTTATTCATTGCATCTGAACGATACAGGTAATATCAAGAGTAGTGGTATCGACATCCTCGGCAGCCACGGTACTCTCTTCCGTAACACATTTTATCGTACACAACGAGGCATAGCGCAGTCGTGTATCAGGCGTATCCGACGATGAAGTATCGATAGAAATAAAAACAATTAAACATGTACGATTATATAAAACGATATTTTTTCTTAAAGTCCAGAATACGACAATGCGTGAAGTAATACATTTTAAAATAACTGACCTTTGATTCATAATTTCTGATTTTCCAGTTGTTTTCTAAATGACGTAGTGAGAAAGCGACGATCCCCGTTCGGAATTCCTCGGCCATGTTCCATCGAAAACGACTTCAGATGAATATGGACGGTTAACAATGTCAGAATTTTTTTGATTTAACTACGCTGCAAGTAGATCGCGAAGTAATTCAAATTAGCAGTTAACTTGTGACTTACTGACTTTACCCTTGGGAATCTTAAAGATTCACTCTTACTCCCAAATAAAATAAACCACAATTAATAATATTGTTTTAATATTCCAAAAAGGATGAATAAATGTCGAAAACAATGGTTCTTTTAAAGGATACCGAGTTTAAACAAAACGAAATGTGCATGAAAATGGTTATATATACCTTATGAGACTAAAGTAGATAACAGTAAATCGTTTAGCATTCATCAATCATTTAATATTTTTGCGCTTTCTGCTTTTAAATACACGGTTACAATCTTGTTATCAGTAATTAATATTAATAAGTATGTAGTTGAAGGTTTGTCAGTCAAACTTTATGTGTGTTATACATGTGAATGTATTGATTTTGAATAAGAGTGTCACTTTAATTAGTTATGCTATTATACACTTCACTGGCAATCAATTTAAACTTCGATATGATAAATTCACGTTGAATAACTTCATTTAATCAATGATATCATTGAAAAAATGCTACTTCTACTGATACACCGGCATACATCCGAGGTTGTTTTCGATGGAAAATGACCGAGGAGTAACGAATGCGACGATCCCATGACTGTTTCGATTCATCTGTCAAACTTTCAAACTTTCAATAGGAGTTGCTTCCCTTGTACCGTTAAACGTATAACCTAGCGCTTATTTCATTGTGAATGCGAAACAGTCAACTACCACCTTGCCAGTATACTTTAGTTTCATGTTGTTGTTGTTTTAAATTAAACATTTTTCGGGGTCTAACAAATCTCAGTACACAGCCAACGCATTACGTATTGAGTAAACGCAAAATAACGATGAATTCAATTTTAATTTCTCATTGAAGATGCACTCTTACTACCAAATAAGATTTACCACAATTAAGAATATTGTTTTAAAATTCCAAAAAGGATAAATAAATAAAACAATGGTTCTCATGAAGGATACCGAGTTTAATCGAAAGAAATGAGCATAAATATGGTATTTCTACAGTATGAGACTATAGTAGACCACAGAAAATATTTGAGCATTCACCAATCATTTAATATTTTTGCGCTTTCTGCTATTAAATACACTGTTACCCTCTTGTTATTAGTAATTAATATTTTCCATAAATGCATTATTTAGTAAGAAGTTAAAGGTTTATCAGTCAAAATATATGTTTGTTATACATGTGTGTGTACTGATTTTGACTGCTTAGAAAAACGTACAGAGTCATTTACTTTACAAAGACAAATACCCCTTTTCTGGTCAAAAGTAGCGGAAATTTGCTTTAAAATAGAGTTAAACAGTCACGTGGGCTTACATAGCCCTGTGAATTATTGTACAAAGTAATGTGACGAGCAGCTAGCGGTCATGTAACATCACCCCTAATGTAATGAAACCAAAAAGCCCGCAACCAACCCAAGAGACAGTTAAAAGACATTTTCTGTCAAGATGAAATATCTTGGAGTCATACTATTCTGAACTCATGAAGCTTGTTAATGGTGTAATTTGTTATTTGAGAAAACATTACGTTGTTAATATCTCGAGGGAGGAATCAGCGATATCGAATATCTACTGAAAACATTCCTGTAAATGAAACTTTCTCAGAAAATGTTCTGAAGTAGTGTGGTACCATTTCGCTGTTGATGTCGAGACTTTGGGCAATTTTGCAGACTTCAGCCTGGAACTCGTCTTCATCGCTTCTTTTTTTCATCGTAAGACTGGCGAACATAAATTAATCCGAACGATATAATGCTGGTTTTAAAGCTGCAGTATCACAGATTGACCGTTTTGACAACTTTTTTTTTCTTTTTATATTTTTGTCTTGGAATCAGTCATTTTTTCGTAAATGTCTGGGATTCAGTGATAAAAAATGCTGACAAAATATCAGATCGCAGTTTTTCATGTCAACGTTCAATTGATGTTTGATGAAGTATCGATAGAATAAAAACAATTAAACATGTACGATTATATAAAACGATATTTTTTCTTAAAGTCCAGAATACGACAATGCGTGAAGTAATACATTTTAAAATAACTGACCTTTGATTCATAATTTCTGATTTTCCAGTTGTTTTCTAAATGACGTAGTGAGAAAGCGACGATCCCCGTTCGGAATTCCTCGGCCATGTTCCATCGAAAACGACTTCAGATGAATATGGACGGTTAACAATGTCAGAATTTTTTTGATTTAACTACGCTGCAGGTAGATCGCGTAGTAATTTCAAATTAGCAGTTAACTTGTGACTTACTGAGTTTACTCTTGGGAATCTTAAAGATTCACTCTTACTCCCAAATAAAATAAACCACAATTAATAATATTGTTTTAATATTCCAAAAAGGATGAATAAATGTCGAAAACAATGGTTCTTTTAAAGGATACCGAGTTTAAACAAAACGAAATGTGCATGAAAATGGTTATATATACCTTATGAGACTAAAGTAGATAACAGTAAATCGTTTAGCATTCATCAATCATTTAATATTTTTGCGCTTTCTGCTTTTAAATACACGGTTACAATCTTGTTATCAGTAATTAATATTAATAAGTATGTAGTTGAAGGTTTGTCAGTCAAACTTTATGTGTGTTATACATGTGAATGTATTGATTTTGAATAAGAGTGTCACTTTAATTAGTTATGCTATTATACACTTCACTGGCAATCAATTTAAACTTCGATATGATAAATTCACGTTGAATAACTTCATTTAATCAATGATATCATTGAAAAAATGCTACTTCTACTGATACACCGGCATACATCCGAGGTTGTTTTCGATGGAAAATGACCGAGGAGTAACGAATGCGACGATCCCATGACTATTTCGATTCATCTTTCAAACTTTCAAACTTTTTATACCTTTAATATCTCGAGGGAGGAATCAGCGATATCGAATATCTACTGAAAACATTCCTGTAAATGAAACTTTCTCAGAAAATGTTCTGAAGTAGTGTGGTACCATTTCGCTGTTGATGTCGAGACTTTGGGCAATTTTGCAGACTTCAGCCTGGAACTCGTCTTCATCGCTTCTTTTTTTTCATCGTAAGACTGGCGAACATAAATTAATCCGAACGATATAATGCTGGTTTTAAAGCTGCAGTATCACAGATTGACCGTTTTGACAACTTTTTTTTAAAATTTGTTTTGGAATCAGCCATTTTTTCGTAAATGTCTGGGAACCAGTGATATAACAGTTGAGAAAATATCAGATCGCAGTTTTTCGTGTCAACGTTCAATTGATGTTTGATGCCTATAATTTCATTTTTCTTAAAGCTGCACAGATTGACCGTTTGACAACAATTTTTTGTCTTGGAATGAGCCAATCTTTAGTAAATGTCTGGGAACCAGTGATATAACTGCTGACAAAATATCATATCGCAATTCTTCATATTTACGTTCAAAAATTGATCTTTAATGCCGATAAACTCATTTTTTTCTTAAAGCTTTTGTAACGCCTTTAGTCTTAAAACATCAACTTTCGACCGTAAATATGAAAATCTGTAAGAGTGCAGCTTTGACATACTTTGATACTTAAAGCAAAAGAAACACACTTTTTGCGTAACAATTTTGCATCAAATCTTTGACAAGTTCTTTATGATGGTGGTACCTTTCAACACTCAGAGGAGAGATTTGTTCAACAATTTAATTCAGAGAGTTTTTATCTAGGAGAAATTCGCCAGCCCTGTTTTGAATCAAATTAGGTGAGTGGGTATAGTGGTATGGGTCTCTCAATGAAGAGGTTGTTGGCTTGATACCCATCACGGGTAAGTTTTTATAGACACTAAAAATGGACATAATGGCCAGTTTCTATAAAGGAAACAGACTCGATGGTGATTCTTTAAGCTACCAGCTTCCGTCACAATCGAGCTAAACCAAATTAGTATAAACTTACTAAATCAGAAGGGTTAAGTTAGTGTCGCCCGCTCTTACTATTTTACGACCTAAATCCATAGAACAAAACCATTTATAAACAGGTGGCGGGTCCGTGGTTGAGTGGTAACTCACTTGACATCGAATCCAGGGGTCGCAGGTTTGATTCCCCGCCGCACCACTAAACATGCTCATCATCTTCCGGGTCGGATGTTAAATGGGGGACCCGTGGGACAGTGTTATACACTGGTGCATGTTAAAGAACCAGGGTAGCTCTAACCTGGGCTACATTCTGTCTGTGCACTTTGCTCCAAAAAATCTAATAGGACTAACAATCTTATCGAAGCACTCGCCGAATGGACAAGACCCGGGTGCGAGTATAAATTAACTCAAAATCACCCACAGCCAAACACAGTTGGCTCGAATTCCACGGAACCAGCAAAATACTTCGATCCTCGAAAACATCGAGCCAAGCGGGATGTTTTACCTTCAGTACAAAGAAATCGGCCATTTACATCCAGTTTGAGCCCACGATGAATTCCAGCCAAGCGAGTTCGAGCTAACGGGTTTGGACTGTATATATAGACCCCAGGATGATAGAGAATTGCCGAAAGTTGATGGGGACCAGATGGCAATAATTGGTTTAAAAATTTAAAAAATATCCATTATTGTAAGTAATAAAATCATATTATATAAGAACTTTTATTTTAATTTCGATGATAAAATTTAACTCGGTGGATTTAATAATCAATTAAGTGTTATCTTCAAAGCAAATGAACTATTTCCAATTGACCAAATCTTAGTTTTTCCATGAAAAACTGTCACCTTTGAGATATTTGTAGCCACTTCTCGGACATATTTTCAGTTTCGATTATGAAATCGATGATTTATCGAAATAACCATTACGATTACTTCGATCATCGAGTTCCAATCCATAATGCAATACAACAAAAATGGCGACATAACTTCCGTAAATAACCAACAGAATCCGTATAGTAGTATTGTCATTATCAATGTCATAGAACTATAATTTATAAATTGGGGGTCAAACAATGATTCTACGTTCCGCCAATCATGTTTAATGACCTATAATAAAAACTCTCATTACGAGATTATTTCAAACCTCACCATTACCCGTAGTTGAAAATTAACTTGTCCGGTCAACCTTCAATAGTTACCGAAGCACTCCAAATGTCAGCATTACGTCACACAAATTGGCTCCGTTTTATATGCGTCATCCGAGATTTGGAGGTGTCGCTTTTCACGAGATTGTGCGATATTTTAAACAAAACACAACGGTTTCGATCATCCTTAAAATCGTCGCCTTCAGGCAGCAAACACCTTTGAATAGTTTGATAAGATAACGTAAACTGACCATTGAAAGCTGCCAGTGACCTTTAACACGGGTGTGAAAGTTGACAGTGTTGATGCTATATTATTGGGTGGGAATAAAGGAATTACTGGTGTAAATACAACAAGATTATGGGTTGAGGATGGCAAAAGGCACGACTTTAATATCTTTTCTTCTCCGCCATGCTCCATTCAGTAACATCTGACACTATAAGACTTCTTTATGAAGCGGTTGTTATGCCATGCACTGACAACAAGTAATACAGCTTAAAATCCAAATTTTGAGGGTCAAGGAGATTATTTTTATATTTTGATCTTAATTCAGCTACTTTAATTGCCATAGTGGCACGGGTAACGTGCATAACATGCGATTTTCTGCAAATTATATTACTTCTTTGGAAAAAGGTTTAGAAATTAGAAAAGTTGCGAAAGACTTGGTCTAGGATATCTTTCCTTCTCCGCTATGGTCCATTCAGTAACAGCTGAAACTATAAGACTTTTTTATGAAGCGGTTGTTATGTCATGCACTTAAAGAAGTAATAGAGCTAAAACTCCAAATTTTGAGGGTCACGGTGATTATTTTTATATTTTGATCTTAATTCAGATACTTCAATTGTCATAATGACATGAGTAATGTGTATTAACGTGCGATTTACTGCAAAAAGTAAAAGTATATTGCTGCTTGAGAAAAGTTTAGAAATTAGAAAAGTTACGAAAGACTACTTGTACGGGTAAGTGTACGCGTGGGCTATTTTTTGTGTAGTACGTCATTCAGATATGTGTACATTTTACGCGTCTAGAATGACATGAACTAAAGCACGAGCAAGTGGCTTCTTTTTGTGCACTACGTCATTCAGATATATTACATTGTACACGTCTAGAAAGACATGAACGAAATCACTAGCAAAATGGTATTTTTGTGAACTACGTCTTTAGATTTAAATCATATAAAAAAGTGAAATATTTATATAGTTTGTAACTTTGTTCCCTTTTCCAACCAGCTGATAAACACATATATGGCAAATTGTCAACAAAACTATAAAAAACACACGATAAACTTTGTGTGAACGTGTGAAATGTAAAGTCACAACACTTAATAGTCAGTGCATCATGATAACTCACAGTCAATTCCTTACTTGATTAAGACGATTATGAACTGATAAAATCATAAGTGCATTTACATTCCCAGCAATTATGACGTGTTGTACTAAGGAGTAGAGGTTAAACAACATAATCACAAGATAATATCAAGGAAATTAGATTGGGTCACCATACGCTTGTACAGTTGCTAATTCGGCGTCCATGCTTTTTTAGTCAATTAGAGTGATTTCCCTTGTTTAACTAGGCAAACGATATTTGAGCGGAAAAGAGCGGAAAGAGAAAATAAAACAAACGGAGAGATATAGAACGCGGATTCGCACCTTAGTTTACGCTACCGATTCTTCGATTAATCGATACCGGCAGAACGTCGTCGTCAATCGTTGACTTTTGGCACTTGACGACGATTAGCCAACCACCGATATTCGGCCTACCACAAGTACACGCGTACGTAGTGTTTCGCAACCATTCTTTATTAAAGGCGCACAATACAGGTTGGCGAACTTTTTTTTATCTCAATGCAATATTATGTTTATTTCAATTGTCTTAAGTGAAGTACAGATGAAAATATTAGTTTAATTAAGCTACTTAATTGTATTTAGACAAACTACTGCTGGCGCCCCCTTTTTCACACCTTCTGGTCATGTGACCTCTAATGGGTTTTTCTGGAAGCCAATTCCTCGCTCCATGCTAGTTATTACATGCGCGCTTTCATGTAATTGTTTGCCATATTATATTTTTCCTGTGCTTTATATATGTATTGTTCGCGCGCTTCTGTAGTTTGGAGCAATAGTTTAGTTTATGTAATAAAGCTCCCTTTAACCCCTTATGCAGTTGTTTGTTTAAGTTATTTTTTGGCTTTTGGAACTTCGGATTTTTCGGCCACGTAGCTATTCATTAAAAATATAAAGGTTTTTATCTGTGTCTGAATAAAATGCTTTCTAGTCTTTAAATTATTAAATGCAAATGAGTTAAATATGAACATCCATTTAAAACAATTTGATGGATTAAGCTATAGTGTGGGTCTTTGAGTCCTGCTACTTGATTTACTACTATCATATACATTACAAGGCGACAGTAGACAGACTATGACTTAACCAGATAAAAACAATATTGTTTCAAATATGTGTATAGATACTCTGTATAAAAATATTTCAATATTTATTGCGAAATTTGCTCGTATATAAACGCACTTTGATCTTTTAAATTGTTTAACTTCTTACAAAATCAAAATAAGTATGCAAATATTGAAAAAGAAACAATTGCTTAATCTTAAGACGAAGATTAAACACTGTAACTGTCAGTAGTCAAACGTGGAGTATCCTTAAATAATCTATGAAAGAATAAGTAAACATCACCTGAAAATATTTGTTCAGTGTGGATATCAAAGTTCACATTGGCGATTTTATGTTGATTCTTGTGGTCATCGGTGGCGATTTTATATTTTCATTTCTCACCATATGGGCTATGTTTTCCTTTGTCGGCGCCCTGTGATCCAACCTGTCGCTGATTTCCAATGTACTTGTACTAATCGAAGTTCTCCACTGTACGTATTAACACAACAGTGATTCTCAACAAACTGTGCCAATCTGTGCTTACAGAACTTGAAGTCATATGGTTGTCATTCTCAGTCATCAGAGTTTTGATAATGATAAATCTAATGCATCTTTATATCTAAATCTTTCTTTCAGTTGCAAGTTGTAAGTGCTAACTAGAATGTTAGTATATTGGTCTCAGACAACCATCATTCTCGTGCACCAAAGTGATGATAAAATGCGTACCATTACAGGGTGAGAAATCACGTGACTTCAACGGGGTTCTCACATGTGTCACCACGGTTTATCCAACCATTTGATCGATTTTAAAATGTTAAATTTATGTTCTAGGTATTTAGGAATTACTGTTACTTTCTTGCTTGTTTACATCGGTTTTGAACCGTGGTGACACATGTGAGAATTGCGTTGAAGTCACGTGATTCCTCACCCTGTAATGGTACGCATTTTCTGATTTTATCATCACTCTGGTGCACGAAAATGATGGCTGTCTGAGACCAATGCACGAACATGCTAGTTAGCACTTATGCTAGTTAGCACTTACAACTTGCAACTGAAAGAAAGATTGGCAGTATTTAACATTACTGAAATAACATTGTTCAATTGTTGTTGTTTTATTCTATTTTAATCATTAGTGCAATCTGGGAGTAGGATTAATTTGTTATTGGTCCCAGCTGTAATGCACGATACAAGGAGTATGTACATGGTATAAAATTTATCGAAATTATATTATGAAAGAGATTTATAAATGATAGTCTGAATTTTAATGTATGTGGTAACGAATAAAATTCAAAATCTTTGTTATTCTATATTAACTGTATATGTTTGGCCGAAGAGTTAAAGGAACGTCCACGATATTATGACGAACTCAAATATTTTTTGTTATGTATATTGTTTCAAAGTTTGGCGGGTTTTAAAATCCAAGTGATAAAGTGTGTGGTTTCAACATAAGACAAGTTTTTTAAATAAATCAATAATTACAATGATAAATAATTAATGAGGGGTGTTTGTTTTGCAACAGGGCAAAAAATACACGCCCAACGTGGGGCTCGAACCCACGACCCCGAGATTAAGAGTCTCGTGCTCTACCGACTGAGCTAGCCGGGCTATATAAATCGTTCATAGGGCATTCCGAAAAAATCAATAATTCCCACTTTCCCTCTTTGTTTGGAGAACATGCAAACAATGCAAACGCTATCACATACATTATATTACAGAAATGTACTCGAAAATGACATTTAAGTTAAAACGGTATTTTTGCCATGGTAACGTATGTTTCAGGATTACTTGACATTTCGTCACTCGTAACTGTTTAAACACTCTTATCATTTAAAACATACATGGTTTTAAAACGGATTACATGAATTCGTTTATAGTAGGTAACGTTAAAATGTTTAACTTAATAACGTTATATAGACATATTCGATACAATTAGCATGTGGGGACGGTTCTGTAATGGTAACGTATGTTTCGCAGTTGTTTGGGTTTTTATATCTTTTTAATTGTTTATGTTCCATCGATATATAAACGAAAACTGTTACTTGCAAAACACGTGTTCCGCGTTAATTGCATGCATAGTGATGGTATTGTCACCAACATGTAGTATAAATTCGTAACCTTAATAATGACAAACACAATCCGTTCGTTTTCCTAATTGAATAAAACGACATTAAAGTAAAAAATAATACAAATAAAAAATTCGTGGTTTATAGGTCCGTGATTGTGCCATATAGCCGTGGATCAAATGGAAAGAATGTGAATTTTGAAAACAATTTATAATTGCTATGTTTTTGTTTTTATGTTAATTCAAGTGTTATCATGTTTTCGGAAAACATATTTGGAAATGATATGCAACGATGTGTACAGTGCAATTAAGGGTGCACATGAAGGGTGTTTGATTAACAACAGGAGAAAAAAAATCGCCCAACGTGGGGCTCGAACCCACGACCCCGAGATTAAGAGTCTCGTGCTCTACCGACTGAGCTAGCCGGGCTATATGACGACATCGAGGGCATCATCAAAAAATCAATAATGCCATCTTCCTTTTTCGGGATAGTTTATATAAAGAGCAATTATTCAAACCGCTTAAAAATGTCCTTGAAGTGAATATGATAAATTGTAATGGTAACGAATATACCACAGTTATTTGGCATTTCGTTACTGTTTAAACCCTTAGAGACATGCATGGGTTTGAAACGGTTTTACATAAAATCGTTTATAGGATTTCACGTTAAACTAGATGATTGTTATAATGAAATATACGATACAAAAATGGTTTACAGATAGTTTTGTACTGGTAACGTATGTTACACAATTGTTTGGTATCCTTTTAATTGTCGATTTTCCTTTGATGTTAGAAAGAAAAATGTAACTCCATTTAAATTCATGGAAAAATCAATAATGCAATCTTTCTATTCTTGGAAAGTTTTTAACGTATGCAAACATTCAAATTGCTATCACATAAAAATATTTCTGAAATGTACATGAAAATGGCCCTGAAGTGAACATAAAACATTGTCATGGTAACGTATGTACCTCAAAATTGTATTTTTCGCTACGTATTAAACACCTGTTGACATTTGAGGACATGCATATATGTATTCAGGACATGCAACAAAATCAAATATAACACATACAGTACATAAATTTACAGAACTATTCTTAAAAACGTTCCTATAGTTAAAATGGTATTCATGTAATGGTAACGTTTTTTTGGTATTTAGTTTCTTCGTTCTGACTCTTAAAAAAGAGCATAGTCATTTTTATTCTAAAAACATGTTTACCACCTGATGTGATATACAATACACCTTTTGTGTAAACGGCACGTATATGACATGATTATGTTCTGTATCTAAAATGACTTTTGTTTTGTACTTGCATGAAAAAAGTTAATGTTATACCAGTGCCTGATTCGTTTTTGCGCTTTTGTTAAACAAAATCAGGAAGGTATTTTATCCAAACCCAAAGGTAAAATTGTAACGTAACGACTAATTACAGTCACCACTGATGTTTTCACTTCCGCAAACTATTTTATGATGTCTGTGAACGAAATGACTGTTATACGTAGTATTTTTACATTTTTTTTATATGAAAATCATATGCAAATACTATCATTTCAACACGTAATGTGTTCTGTCCCTACAGATTAGGCGCTACCAGTTTTGTTATAAAAATGAAAATATGTCTGTATGATATGTAACCCATGTCCAGTATATGCAAAATAAAAATTAATACAGGTAATCATAATTTTTTACAAGCTATCCCAAGTTCACACATGTATAGTACAATACACAAAATATCTAGAATGTCAGATCTGTCTTGCGCATATTTTAGCTGTACAAAAATCGACAGTGTAATAAATTTCGCCGTTATCGCCGTTCGTTGGACAACTGGCACGGCCCTTACCAGTACAGTCATGGCAGCAGATGTAACAAGATAAAGAAAATATTTACAACCGAGATGCAAGTCGGTGGATATTGACATGACATTTACACGTATTCGAGTTCATTTAAAATGGACTTGAAAATTGTGTATCTAAATATGTTTCGTATCATATAGGTCATTCTCAACAATAACTACCATTATGCTTCAAAGTAAGTATTATCAAATTAGATTTAATGTCACATGCAACCTTAGAAAGCAAGATATTGGACCAAATATCGGTACTTTTATCTTATTCTTATATATCTTGCTTAACACAGGTCGTTGCAATGAGTTTAAATCATAATAAAAATATGTGATGCTTTGGTACAGTTATTGAGGAATAGCTATGCCAAAACATAAACAACGATGTCTTATAAGAAATAAGAATTCACGCAAGCCAACAAATCTGTCACAGTTAATTTTTATGGTCATGATTATTTGTTTTACACCAAAAGGGAGGATAAACTGTCGAAGGAACCCAAGATAGCATCGTACCGGACACCTAAGGCGCTTATAGTCAGTGTTGACACGAGAACATGTAGAACGGTGGACCGGTAACCGGGCTATTGACATCTTCCTATCTTTTTCCGATCGCTGTGCAGTTATGGCTAAGATTGTCGATAATGTCCAGTCATGTTAAGTTTGAAATAATTATTACCCTGCATGGTATGTGAAATTAATTTGTCATGAAATGTAACGGACTGCAGTAATATTAAGACATTGACTTATTATACATGATTTTAACTCGAATTTGCCGATACGATTGATGAAAACGTACCAAAATTAGCATGTCGCGTTGTAGGCTTTCCACAGGGTATTGAAATAAAATAAAATATTTACAATCCGTTACGATGAAATATATATGTTTAAATGTATATTTAACCTTGCTAAACAACAAAATAAATAAAGCTAAATAAAGATTTAGCTGTAAAGCAAATAAGAATATTCTTTTTTGGTTGTCTCAAATGAAAAAAAAACACACTAGAATACATGTACATATACGAGTGTATATGTTACGCGTTTATATTCAAACAAAAGAAAATATATATATCATAGGAAGCAGACCCAGGAGGAACTGTCTGTTGAAGACCCCCCCCCCCCACCAAGCTGCCCACCAGAGGCCAAGCTGTACTTGGTGTTTGCCAACATGCTGTAATTTGTAAGTACTTCAAGATAATATATTAGAAAATGGTATCCAAACTGAAGTACAAAGTGAGACAGTTTGGTCATAAAAGCCCATTGAGACTGTTTGTTCCATTCCTAAATGAATTTCTTTCATGTTGTCAATCATTTCTGGTGTGGCTTTAATAATAATATTATTTTCTAATGAAACTGCTGACTTGTATCAGTCTTTGGTCTGTATTGTGCATCTATTCACACATTTTGTTTGCTCTTTTAAGCAAACATTACAATAATTGCAAATTCTATAAGCAATTAAACAAAACTTACTGCACATAGGATGCAGAATGATGTTTTATTTAGTGTGCATATGATTTTCAGCTTATGGACAAGAAAACATATACTTTAACAATCACAGCAACACAATGAGATCCCAATTTTAAAGAAATAATGCCACCTTTCATTAATTCATTCTATCAATCATTCATATATATTCATTAATTCATTCATTTATTCAATTTATTCATTGAAAAACTTGACATTTCTCAAGGCAAAATAAATAAAAAGTGAGCAGCTTTCATAAAGAATAGAGCCTTTTCCCTTAATGCATTAAAAAACACAACCTTAATACAGTATAAATGTTTTAAAAACCCTAATTTATTGTTTATTTTAATAGCCAGCCTGGTTGCTGTAGCCACAGAGGAATTTTCAAGGACAAGAACCAGTGCTGGTAAAACTGTGGTCTCTGTGGTTTTCCATACCGGCTCTCGGCAAGGATTTTCAAGAAAGGAATACCATCTCCAAGTAAGAAGAAATTCTAAGCATGTCTGGTTTGAATGCTTGCAAAATGCATCTGGGTACTCAATAAGATGAGGTTTACCTTTGAGTTGTTAAAAACTGATTGCAAAATGTCCAAAAGACTATATATTCTATTAAATTTGTCCTGAAAATCTTTGAATTCATGAACTTTTCTGCATATTTATCACATTTATGACTATATTAAAGGTTGTGTATGCCTCAAATGAGTGTTTACAGGCCTTTTTCAAACTTTAACAGTAGTGGCAGATAGTTTTATTTGTGTAAAACATTGCTTTTGTGTCTTGCTTGCAGATCATGATGTGCCAATAAGCTCCAGTTAGCTGCGGCCTTTTCCCCAGGCGGTAGTCCTGCAATCTGAATCCAGGAGATGCAGCTCTGAATCCAATATTTCAGAAGAATGAAGATGTTAGTCAACTCTGTAGTGCTTGTTTGTGTGTAAATGATTCCAATGAGTGAGATTTATAGCAAATCAGGTGTAAATAAGCATCTTATAGACAATAGTGAAGTGCTGTACTCTGAATTTAATGCCAAATCTAGCCTTCAAAACAGATTCTTAAAGTAAAATTTTTTTAAAAATGGGCATAATAATGCTATCTCTGCATTTTCTACATCATGTAGCCACCTCATACATGAAAACACTAGCAGTTGTCATGAATCTTTAAGTTTTGGTGTGTTTTTTGCCATTTCCTTTGTTGCGCCATTTGTCCCGGAAGCCAACAATTTGGCATATAGTGTTGTTTAGACTGTCTATTAACACATTATCACTAAATTTCTTGTGTTAAACTGAACAGTTCTGTTACCTTTGTATATAAGTGGACCAGAAAAGCAAAATTTTGACAAGTTGAGGCATTTCAGTTGGGCTCTATGTCATTTTTTATATAAAACACTAAGCCGATGAAGTGGAAAAACCTTATTTTGCTTAGAAAAAATCTTAAAAGAGTAGGCAGGCCAGTTTTGTGGTGCTGTTCTATAGACACCATTAAAAGCTACAAGGAAAACTTTACTTGGTCAAATTATTCCAATGCATAAGGAAATAATGGCTCTTCAAAGGTTTGCGGCTTAACATTTGAGGGAAATGGCTGTTTCTGCTTTTTATGAAAATACCACAGGTGCTAATACTTGTCTCATTCATTTAGTGTTTGATATATCATTGCCAAACTTTCAGTATGTGTTGCATATAGCCTGAAGCTGAACTATAGGAGTTTTGAAGTCTGTTTCTGAAAAAATGTTGCTTAAATAGGCTCAAGACCACAGTTATCTGCCCCCCGTTGACCAAGATCCGGATGTGAATACAGAAACAAAGAGTGCTTGTGTTCAAGTATCAATATTTTATTAAAATTGAATGAAAAAGAAGCAAAAAATGTTCTTTTTGCAGAGAACTTGACTGAAGTTGACACTCTATTGCAGAAATTGATAGTTTTCAATGTAAATATTGGAAAAATCATAGCTTGTGGAAGTCTGAAAATTAGTTGTTTGTAGCCGATTGACTCCCTGGCGGAAGGGTTATGTATTTGAACTCAATTTTGACAGTCGGGTCAATGGTTAACATGGTGTTTTCTTGTGATTATATTTTGTGTCTTGAATTGTTCTAGAGATGCCATGTCCTTGTTTTTCAATTGGGGTGTGTATAAAGTCAAAAGCCAGGTTAGTGTCTATATGAAACATATAGTAAAAATAACTGTGGTCTCACGCCATAAAACAATATTATAATTATCATGAATCGGCGAACGTTTTACTGGATTGGCAATGTCTAATTCCGGACAGTGCGTATACATTCGGACACCAATGAAACAAGTAATTACGCAATACATTTTAAAGTGAGCTTTTCTTTCAAACAAAATATATTTTATTATTGTTTATCAATCAAGATCAGAATATTAAAATTGTTTTATCAAATTACAGTGGAAACTCACTAAACCGGACAAGGTCCGGACTGGGCAAAATTTCCGGTTTAGTGAGGATTCCGGTTTAGTGGGGATTTGTTGTACGGGGTAAGTTTACTCAAAATATTAACTGAGTTAACCTTTAAAGTATTTCGTCCGCTAGGGACAGTTCAATTCTCCGACGTTTAAACGGAGGTTGAGACATGATTAAAGCACTTGCAAAAGTGATAAGCATAATTAAACTTTTCTGCGTTTTTACATGGACCTATAAACCATGGATTGGCAACTCTCATCTGTGTTAATGCGATAATCTCAAACTCACGCGTGCAGCGGGATTTCATTCCGAGATCTTACCGTGTGGTCATTTTCGAGACGTCCGACATCGGCCGAATATATACATGTAGGAAAACATTAATTAAAATTGACTCAAATGCGCGGTACTTTCATTTGAGTTGATAATAGTCCAATGGAATCTGATTAAAATCACAGTTATTAATTATGACTAAATCTATAACGAACAAGGCATTATTAGCAGAGTTGGCGGAAATAACCGAAGATCGCCGTTAATCACCAATTGGAGATTCGGCGGAATTTTCCGATATTTTCCGAGCGCGTGCTAAGGATTATGGGTAAATTATTATTTCTTATCGTTTCACTGATATGGGGCAGTTGCCAATCCATGGTTTATAGGTCCGTGGTTTTTATAATCATCTTTTTTCCAAGTCTTGAAATAAAACAACTCGCGTATTTTAATGCTTGTTTAGTATGTTTGTGATTTATTAAAGGCACCGCTCTAATTTGATTTAATCATAGAAGACTCTTAGATAAAACAATCCTCCAAAATGATCACTAAATATCCGTTTCTAGTTCTTTATTTTCTGCAACAAACAAATTAATGTTTCAATCAATTTTCTTTTCACAAGTTTGATTATCGTTTGATTATCGCGCGACTGTTAATCCACAGCGCAATCATCATTATGTAGTTAACACAACAACACAGGTGCAATATTTAACGACACACCGGCTGTCAAAACAAAGTGACACGCGATTCGCGAATTCCTAATACACAAAATTATTTTGACATGTTCGAACAAATAAACGTCCGGTTTTGTGAGGTAAAATTACGTTGACAACTCACAAATTTTCTCGATTTTTTTGTCCGGTATCCGGGGTTCCGGTTTTGTAGGGATTTTTTTACATTGAAAATCGAAGGGGAAAAACGGGACTCTGAAAAAAGTCCGGTATCCCAAGGATTCCGGTTTTGTGGAGATCCGGTTTAGTGAGGGTAGAAAAAATGGTCAAACATCACGTGGAAAAATAACGTAAATTATAAGCTTGACCTCAACGCTTCTTTTTTACTTTAAACTCTACACATATTTAAAGAACTTAAACGTCAATTGCTCAGTTCATGTTTCGCGTTTTGAAAGTGAAATAGTGTCCGGATTTAGGCAATGGTCAAACGTTCAAATGACGTTGACGCTTGACGTTATTGTGTTATTTTTCTAATATCGTGAATGTGGTCTAAAACTAGTCTTAAAATAAAGGCACGCTTGCTGCATAAAGTCAATATTAAAAAACGTTTTATAGATCACACAAGAATCTATAATAGTATTGAGCAAACATTTAAACAATATAAAACATGTCATTGTAATGTACCAGTCAATTGTAACCACGGCCCCCAAGGTCCGGGGAGTAGCGGAGACTTTCACTTTTGTTCCAGCCAAGCTCGGGTAAAATCACTATCCTGCGGGGACGAACTGCTGGTAAAATCCCCGCCAAATGCCCCCCCCCCCGCACCCCAGGGACCTTAGGGAAGACCCATTCCCCGCTATTTTTGGCGCGAAGACATTATCACCGCATTCACCCGGCACTGCGGGGCCACCTGGAAGGTAAAAACACGGTCCACTTCCCCGGCTATCCCCGTTATACCCCCGCCCCTTGGGGTGGGGTGGGTGGCGGGCGTGGTTACAATTGACTGGTGCGTAAGACTGACAGTGACGTGTCTCTACTACCTATCAGTTCGTGAATGACATTAAAAGTGCACTTGTAATATACATTGTAGTAAAGATAAAACCATATTATAAAACTAATATGAATTTTAAAACATAGTTACACAGATTAATCACCATATTAGTACACATCTGTGGGTGTAAAAAGTAAAACAACAATCACAGCCCAGTCAAATCGTCCCAGGAACAGTCGAAGCCCGTTGGCTCGAACTCGTTTGGGTCGAATTTCTGGTAGGATCGAACTAGATGTAAAGGGCTGATTTCTTTATACTGAAGATAAGCATTCGCGAGTGGCTCTAATTTTCAGAGGCTCGGGTTATTTTCGCCGGTCCCTGGGAGTTCGAGATAACGGGGTTCGACTGTATAATTTTCAAACCATATAATACTGCGGATATACGTAAACATTATTTAAAACAGTATTACGCATACAAACTTGTAGATCAAATGGTGACGCAGAGGCAATATGAAATTTGGCGGCCATCTTTTTTTTTTTTAAATGGCCGCAATTCGACCATGTTGCCTGATACAAAATAGGTCCAGTTTAACATATATTTCGAATGTTTTTAACAACGCTTCTGAGACGATTTGAATCAACTATTTAATTTAATACAATGTGCCGATTGTTCAGAACTTTGTTAATATTGTTGACTTGTTAACGTGAAATATTTGACCCTATGCTCATATATTAAAATATAAACAAGTACAGCTGAAACATTTGTCTCATTTTTTGTTAGAAATACACCAAACCACAAGTATACATTAAAATTCCTGAGCAGTAAAGATTTGAAAGTTAACAACGCGACGTTAACAACGTTGTTAACTTTAACAAATTTATGAACACTCGACCCATTGTAACATTCAAACAGCGGTTAGAGTTTGTTTGTATTTCCATTAATTTCTGTGGAAAACATAGGAATGTCTTCTGTTTTTTCATTAGTTTCCACATTTTTTAAAACCGGCACAGAACTTGTAAGAGGTACCGGCTTCCTATCACCGCTCGAATCGAATCCTTCGACGAGTTTGCTATTACTAACTGTCTTTTCCAGTTGCGCTTCTTGCTTTTTCCTCAGATCCTCGCTCGTTTCCGTGCATGAGGTATGGAATGAACACGTTTCAACTTCATCACTGACGTCACAAATACGACCTGCGACATCATCTTTGTCCGATAGCCCGTATTGCACGTGAGTGTAATACAAGACAAAGTTACTCACAATAATAGGTACCGTGAAAGCTATCATGAGCAGGCCGGATATTGCGCAAATTGAGCCTATGACGTAACCAAACCCGGTCACCGGAACCATGTCCCCGTATCCGACGGTCGTCATGGTGACGACCGCCCACCAGAAGCCGACAGGAATGTTACTGAACTGTTCTCCACCCTCCGTAAAATGCAGCAAGGACGCGAACATTACCATCCCTATCAGCAAAAACACAAACATGAGCAAAAGTTCGTTAAAACTGGCTTTCAATGTGTACAGTAAAATCCACAATCCGGGCACGTGACGGATTAACCGGAAGATACGACACAGTCTGAGCATGCGCAGTATGAAAATAAAGTCGACAAATCCGAGCCCGCCGGCTCTAACCTGTGGGCTGAAGCACAGCAGTATGAACTCGACGTAATCCGGAACTATTGCGATGAAGTCGATAATATTTTGCAGGGAGCTGCAAAATCGTCTCTTCTTTGGACAGAATACTAATCTTGTCAAGAATTCTATCGTAAAGAAAAGAACGCACATCAGGTCCATTATTAACAAAGCCGGATGTTGAATCGTCGTCTCATCCGTTTCCGTTTCCGTATCGCTGAAAATATTATTTACCCCGGTACTGTTTGTGTTATTTGAATCCGGAAGTGACGTCACATCTGACTTGCTGATCTCATGAAACACCTTGCTGTGCTCCAGGGTGAATAGTTTGTAGAGTGAGCGCAGACTGTGTACCTCTGAGGGCGGAAGTTGGAAATAGGGGTGTGTCTCCGCGCAGAACGAGAAGATTGACATACAGACGAAGATTATCGACACCCAGGCGTATATCTAAAAGGAAAAAAGGTCCGGTTTATTAAAAAAAATAACAATTTAAATGAACTATATCTTCTTTGTTAGTTAAATGTTCGTATTACATATAATTTAAAGGTTAATGCAGTCGAATCCCGTTGGCTCGAACTCGCTTAGCTCGAGTTCCTTGTTGGCACGAACTGGATGTGAAGGACCTATTTATTTATACTGAAGCCAGTGAAGGTAAGCATTTCTGCTTGGCTCAAATTCCCGGAGGCTCGAGGTACTTTTGTTAGTCCCTGGGAGTTCGAGCCAACGGGGTTCGGCTGCATGTATACTATATTTATAAACACACATGCGACCTGACCACTCAAATGTTACCGACCAGTAAAAAGTACAAAAGTATTATGGAATTTAAATGTATTAATGTCTTCAGTTTACATGTGTGTGTGTGTGTGTGTGTGTGTGTGTGTGTGTGTGCGTGCGTGCGTGCGTGCGTGCGTGCGTGCGTGTGTGTGTCATTTTTACGTCGGATAAACATTTACTTCGATTGAAACGCATGCGTTGGACATAAAATGCTTAACGATACGCAAGTAGTTCCATTTATACGTCTTATGATATATTTCGATCTGTTATATTCGGATACCGTCAGCGTTCAGGTTTACAAAGAGCATTAACCAACGACTCTGTAAAGCCAGAGACTACAGAGGCCAGTTCAATTTGTCGTTCTAAGATCCTTAGATTTATTTAACCCTGCATCATAAAGAATTTTGGGACAAACATGTCTCTATTTGCAGGGTTTCTTACTCTTAAGTACATAGACAAATGAGTTCATACATAATTAAAGCCATGACTTCTATACCTTTGCGGCCCTGGACGAGCCGGGATCCTGAAGAAACGGCCATATTACAGCGCGGATGCGGCGCCAGCAGCTCTTGCTGTGCCGGTCCTGTGCGAGGTCCGTCTGTGTGGTGGATTGCTTCCGGTCGTATTCGAGCTTCTCAAGGGATTTGGTTTGCGTCTTCCACGTATTGTACGGCTGGAAACAGCACCTACAGAAACAAAATTGAAACTTACTTGTACATGTGTTTTAAACTTTTAATGATGCAATCACTGGCCAAAATTTCAATTTGAAGGAATTTTGTACATAAAACGCTGCGACATTTTGCCAAGGATTGCAGGCCGATGCTTGCCGTAGATGGCCGAGTTATTATGATTGGTAGTTTTACTTCGTGCACTCGGAACACCTTGGCCATATATCATCGAAAAACACTCGGAATTAATTCAGGTGCATTGGTAGAAGTAGCTCGTAAAATGAATAATACTAGTGTTTCACGTGTATTTGGTTCCCTGTGCAGTGTTTTTCTCATTCACGGATAATTAAGCTTCCTAAAAGTCAAGTCCTTAGGCCCAATGAACATTAATACGCGATCTACCTGCAGCGTAGTGAAATGTAACAAATTCTGACCGTCCCTATACATAGAAGGTCGTTTCCTGGAATTTAGCCGAGGTGCTCCGATTACTTTTTCTGATGCTGTGGAACATTTCCACGTGAACTTCAGGCACGCACTAAGCAACCTGAAACTGTTTTCGCGCCTCTTTAGAGTTCAAAATCCCGGAGTGTCAACCGCATTCTAGAAACATCTCCACGTGAAATTCAGGCACGTGGTAAGCAACCTGAAACTTTATTCGCGCCTCCTTAGAGTTCAATATCCGAGAGTGTCAACCGCATTCTACAAATATCTCCACGTGAGATTCAGGCACGTGGTAAGCAACCTGAAACTCTTTTCGCGCCTCTTAAGAGTTCGAAATCCTAGAGTGTCAAATGCTTTCCAGAAATCGATAAAGGTTTATGTCATTTGAACAGTTTGTGACTGACGGCGCGATATTTACAACCAAAAGGTTCGCAATGAACGTCAGCTCGCGAATACTTGCTTGATAACACGGATCAGCCTGTCTGAAACATGTGTAGAGCTTTCACCCATCAACATGTGGGCAATTACTTTCCCCGAGATATGTCAGTTATTTGTTATGATGCTGACTGAAGTAACACACTTCTGTACAGAGAATAACAAAAACGTTCAATGCCGAGTGTTACCAATATATTTGTGTCAAGAGCGGTGGTGGTTTTCTGAGGCGAAATGTTTTGGCCTGTTGAGTTCTTAGGAACCGCCACATTTTTTGCCCACTTCATGTTTTTATTCAATACTTTAAGTACTTTATTGCTTTTTTTGCCGAAATAGAATGATTTTGAAAATATATGTTTTCCAGATTAAATTATGAAAACATGATTATTTTTTATTAACGGGCTCCCTCCCCATTTAAAATAAAGGTGTCTGAGACACTAAAAATACTATTTTCTTGGTCTAACAGCAATGTTGAATCTTAATATCTTGTTTTGTTCTAGAAAACAGAGACTTTGTTAAAGGTTAACCTTTATGCTTACTACAGTCTCATTTTCTGTTTTGTTTTTTTGTTTATTTATTTGAGTTTATCAAGGTCTGCCCGTGAACATCTATATAGTCAGTATTAGCATTACTGATAATGTTAAAGCTGCAACTCTCACAGATTGAACGTTTGACAACTTTTTTATTCTTTATCTTGGAACGAGCCAATTTTTGCGAAAATCCATGGAAAACCAGTTATATAAGACTGCTGACAAAATTTAGCAGGCATATTTTTATATTTAAGTTCAAAAATGATGTTTTATGCATTTTTCTTAAACCGTAAGTAACGGTTTAAGCCATAAAACGTTGATTTTCGAACGGAAATATGAAAATCTACGATCTGATTTTTGTCAGCAATCTTAAATCTTCGGTTTGCAGGAATTTATGTAAAAATTTGCTCTTTCCAAGACAAAAAATACAAAAAAAAAAAGTTATAAAAAATGGTATATCTGTGAGAGTGTAGCTTTAAAAGCCAAATCACTTTAGTTTTGACTTTTAAAAGAAAAAAAATCTAACAAATGTTCAAACTATTTCTCAGGGCAATTATTTCCTTCTAGGGAATGGGGCAGTTTTTTCGAGTAGGTCAGAGAAACCGGAAACAAACATTATTTGTTAAACGCCTTAATATTCTTTTGCCTGATAGTGAAGTGTCGACAAAAAACAAGATATCTTTATTCTGAAGTATGTTCACTTAAATTAATAACCTATATCAAAATATAAACATTTGAATGTTGACAATTTCCGCTGTAGTGTTGACTAAATCCGATATAATCATAAATTGTGTTACAATTTTTTTTTTTACATGCATGGAGTAAAATGTGTTACAAAAAATTCTTTACATGTAGTAAATTGTTTTTCAAAACGCTTGTTACATGTAGACGCCTCACTGGTCTAGCAATCTGGCAGGGTCGTAAACCGTATTTTTTTTGAAGTAGAACCCTGCTGGCTCGAGCTCCCATATACCGGCGTAAATACCTCGAGCCTCGGAAAATTCGAGCCAACGGGGTTAGTCTGTTCGCCCAAACGGGGTAACGCGCTTAAAGGCCTAGTTTAAGGAATGTTTGGCATGATAATCCACTGCTGTGCATCTCCTGCTAATTGCACTGGTGTCACAGTAGGGGCCAATTTCCTGTGTATTCGTTTATTGGCCCAGGGCCATTTCGGGTCCATTTTTATAATAAAACTTCCCAAACTGCACAGCAGGATACTCAGATTGGAGATTTGATAAGACAATTAGGCAATAAGATTAAGATCAATTAACAGAGGTTGTGTACAAATACACGTTTTTTTTTTTTTTTGGGGGGGGGGTCACTTATAAAAGGCTTAAACTAGGCCTTTAAGTCTTACGATCGTTATTAAAAAGGGACCGATATTTTCCACGGGATCGAATCCTGTTGTGTCGTTCTTAAAAATACTATTTTTTTTCTATTTCATTTGTACTTTATTATCATTAAAGTAAAGAATTAATATTGTATTTGATTTTTTTTTTCAATACCACAGCTTATGTGCCTTCAAAAAACTAGAAGTATCTTAATATTGATAGTATTTTTCTTCTGAGGCTACAACAACTATGTGAATGGATACCACGGATGGTTATAAACGGTTTTAAATTAAAAAATAATGAATATGTATATGTAAATAAATAAACAGACAGAGAACACATTATGTAAGGGTAAAATGTGATAATTTGATTAATGAGGCCATGCCTGTGAGCTTCAAGAGAAGGCATTTAAAAAACAAAACAAAAACATGTTTCATATATTGTGAAAACACTGAAATTTGGGTCAGAGTCTCGGATGCGCCAGAAATGGTTCCGACCTCAAACCGGTTTACAATTTTAACTGTTTCTTTGGGTAAGCCCGGGACCCCAAATAGCCATAAAGTACTCATTTTGGTGATTACCCTTTTAGGTACCCGCATGACCGTGTCACATGATTGTAGGAATGGGGGAATTAAAATAAAAACTGTCTAAGTTCATAAACATTTGTTACTGTTGAAGGGGATTTGTTACTGTTGTTACAAGATCATTTCGTTTAACGTGGAACGCTAAGAGAAAAGAAACTGTGAAAAGAAAGAAACTCCAAAACACGATATGTCGAACTCGGTTATCTATATGTAATGGTTATGTCTATTTGTTTCGAATATGTTGGGTTTAGTTATACACTCTTGAATTTCGCTTATATCGAATTTTCGTTATCTCGAATACATACCGTGGTCCCAACGACTTCGCTTAGCGAGTTTTGACTGTTCTATAAATATGTTGCAAACATGTACAAGCATTTACCTTGAGTATCAGATGAATTAAAAAAACGTAAGGAAAATGAACATTGCTTTTGTAACATAATATTTCAAACATTACAAAGATTATTTCAGGTAATTTTTGAAATTTTAATTAGAGGAAACAATTAAGAAAGAATGCGCGCCTGTTTGGCAGCGCTTAGACATGCCTCCTACCTTTCAATGTCCCCCTCGTCGATCCCCCAGTACTCGAACTCCCGCATCAGGGTCGGGCCACACAGGTTCGTGGGCAGGTGAAGATTGCCGTACCGCAAGTAGTTAATTATGATGTTAAACGCGTAGGGATCTCGGTCAAAAAAGAAGTCCCCTTTTTCCTGACGGTAATGTCTCATCATTTCCTGTTCACTCGCGAGTTTGCACGATCTCAATCTTTTTAGGGTAGATCTAAAAGTCTCAAACACTTGACCCCCAACGTTAATTATCACAGTTTCTTTTGATCTAATTTTATCACAGTTGCATTTGTTAGGGGTCTGGGAACCCGGCCATGACCTTGAAAGGTCTATCTCACTTGTATTACTCAGGGTCCATATGGTGCCATCCCCATGTTGGAGGTCAGAGACGGAGTAGTGGCTGTTACACTGCTTCATCCCGCCCCCGCCGTTGTTGCCCCCTCCACCGCCGCTCATCATGACGGCACTGAGCGCCATGTTTCCGCCGGCGTTATCTACGCCCGTAGTTTCTCTGTCACCACCATATCCAAGCACATTATCAGTATATCCGTCAGGAGATAATCCGCCATTGTGCTTATGGCCAACAATACTAAGCGTCTCTGAATTTCGGCTGCCTCTGTCGAAACAATCAGGTGTTCGTGGAGTGTATTCTGAATCACCAAACCGGTTCCGTTGTAGTTTACTTTTCTCGGAGCTGCCAAAAAACCTGCGGCCGCCTGAGCGCCCGGGGGACGGTGATCGGGATCCGAGGTTTGGACTGCGACAAACTGCGCTATTCTTCGTCCGGGGCTGTGAAATAGAAATCGCAGGAATCATTATCCGCTTAATCGTTTTAAATAACGAACTAGCTTTAAAAACAATAAACGTACATTGACGTCAACTGGAAACTGGAAATAAAAGACATGGTAAAAATCCTGCGAATCTGACTTTCAGCTTGTCAAAAGCAAGCAAGGCTGGTGTGCTGAATATGACACAGTGTGCGTCAAACCCTACATACATATATAGAATTGTATACATGTACAATACACACCTTTTCCTCACATTTGACACAGAACCTATACGCTATTGGCAATGCAATACAGTCGTATGCAAAATCGCAAAATGATAGCAAGTTATCTGGTTCTGTAACTAACGAAATACGATGTGATAAAGCTTCCAGGAATTATCACAAATAATATACCTGCTTCCATGGAGCTGACGAACCCGAGGAAAGTAATTTAACAACTTTATTTGATATGTATTGTTAATGGAAGTTGTTTGTTGTTTGTGTATTGATTATTCATGTACTTATTTCAACATTCACTCTTACTCCCAAATAAGAATTACCACCATTAATACGATTGTATTAATTTGCTATAAAGGATAAATAAATGTGAAAAACAATGGTTCTTATGAAGGACACCGAGTTTAATATGCAGAAAACACGGTATTTCTACCTTATGAGACGATAGTAGAACACTGCATAGCTTTTAGGACTCACCAATCATTTAAAGATGCACTCTTACTCCCAAATAAGATTTACCACAATTAATAAACATGTTTAAATGTACTAAAAAGGATGAATGAATGTCGAAAACAATGGTTCCTATGAAGGATACCGAATTCAATTTAAAAGAAAGATGCAGAAAACACAATTATTTCTACCCTATGAGACGATAGTAGAAAACTGTCAATCTTTTAGCACTCACCAAGCGTTTAATATTTTTGCGTTTTCAGCTTTAAAATATACAGTTACAATCTTGTTATCAGTAATTAATGTTTTCCATAAATGCATTATTTAGTAAGTAGTTAAAGGTTTACCACCCCAAAATTTATGTTTGCTATACATGTGAATGTATTGACTTTAAATAAGATTGTCTCTTTAAATATTCCGTTCTTATTTACTTCATCATACAAGTACTTGACTTTATCATACAAAATTGAATTAGTATAGATTATTTGAAGGTCTTTATGGGAGTTAAACGTTCAAGTGTAAGGGTAACGTTTAATTTCTACAAAGAAGGCACGCCGAATATACATTTTAGAATAAAATCTAATAGTCGCTTTCATAATTTGTAACAGCTTACTCATTTTGGTATTTCACAACCAAAACTCGGTTTCAATGGACACACGGACCGAAAAACGGAAGTGACAACAGATTGATTTAATAATGAACATATATAAATATGATGATGATGATGATGATGATGATGATGATGATGATGATGATGATGATGATGATGTCATCATGAATATCTGGGACAAGGGGATATTGACTGATAATTCATCATGGGTATGGGGGACAGGTCATTATGGGTATAGGGGCCAAGTCATCATGGATATGGGGGACAAGTCATCATGGGTATAGGGGCCAGGTCATTATGGGTATAGGGGCCAAGTCATCATGGGTATAGGGGACAAGTCATCATGGGTATAGGGGACAAGTCATCATGGGTATAGGGGCCAAGTCATCATGGGTATAGGGGCCAGGTCATTATGGGTATAGGGGCCAAGTCATCATGGGTATAGGGGCCAAGTCATCATGGGTATAGGGGCCAAGTCATCATGGGTATAGGGGCCAAGTCATCATGGGTATAGGGGACAAGTCATCATGGGTATAGGGGACAAGTCATCATGGGTATAGGGGACAAGTCATCATGGGTATAGGGGCCAAGTCATCATGGGTATAGGGGACAAGTCATCATGGGTATAGGGGACAAGTCATCATGGGTATAGGGGCCAAGTCATCATGGGTATAGGGGCCAAGTCATCATGGATATGGGGGACAAGTCATCATGGGTATAGGGGACAAGTCATCATGGGTATGGGGGACAAGTCATCATGGGTATAGGGGCCAAGTCATCATGGGTATAGGGGCCAAGTCATCATGGGTATAGGGGACAAGTCATCATGGGTATAGGGGCCAAGTCATCATGGATATGGGGGACAAGTCATCATGGGTATAGGGGACAAGTCATCATGGGTATAGGGGACAAGTCATCATGGGTATAGGGGCCAAGTCATCATGGGTATAGGGGACAAGTCATCATGGGTATAGGGGACAAGTCATCATGGGTATAGGGGACAAGTCATCATGGGTATAGGGGACAAGTCATCATGGGTATAGGGGACAAGTCATCATGGGTATAGGGGACAAGTCATCATGGGTATAGGGGCCAAGTCATTATGGGTATAGGGGCCAAGTCATCATGGGTATAGGGGACAAGTCATCATGGGTATAGGGGACAAGTCATCATGGGTATAGGGGACAAGTCATCATGGGTATAGGGGCCAGGTCATTATGGGAATAGGGGACAAGTCATCATGGGTATAGGGGACAAGTCATCATGGGTATAGGGGCCAGGTCATTATGGGTATAGGGGCCAAGTCATCATGGGTATGGGGGCCAAGTCATCATGGGTATAGGGGCCAAGTCATCATGGGTATAGGGGACAAGTCATCATGGGTATAGGGGACAAGTCATCATGGGTATAGGGGCCAAGTCATCATAGGTATGGGGCACAAGTCATCATGGGTATAGGGGACAAGTCATCATGGGTATAGGGGCCAGGTCATTATGGGTATAGGGGCCAAGTCATTATGGGTATAGGGGCCAAGTCATCATGGGTATAGGGGCCAAGTCATCATAGGTATGGGGCACAAGTCATCATGGGTATAGGGGACAAGCCATCATGGGTATAGGGGCCAAGTCATCATGGGTATAGGGGCCAAGTCATTATGGGTATAGGGGCCAAGTCATCATGGGTATAGGGGACAAGTCATCATGGGTATAGGGGACAAGTCATCATGAGTATAGGGGCCAAGTCATCATAGGTATGGGGCACAAGTCATCATGGGTATAGGGGACAAGTCATCATGGGTATAGGGGCCAGGTCATTATGGGTATAGGGGCCAGGTCATTATGGGTATAGGGGCCAAGTCATCATGAATATGGGGGCCAAGTCATCATGGGTATAGGGGACAAGTCATCATGGGTATAGGGGACAAGTCATCATGGGTATAGGGGCCAAGTCATCATGGGTATAGGGGACAAGTCATCATGGGTATAGGGGACAAGTCATCATGGGTATAGGGGCCAAGTCATCATGGGTATAGGGGACAAGTCATCATGGGTATAGGGGCCAAGTCATTATGGGTATAGGGGCCAAGTCATTATGGGTATAGGGGCCAAGTCATTATGGGTATGGGGGACAAGTCATCATGGGTATAGAGGACAAGTCATCATGGGTATAGGGGCCAAGTCATTATGGGTATAGGGGCCAAGTCATCATGGGTATAGGGGCTAAGTCATCATGGGTATAGGGGCCAAGTCATCATGGGTATAGGGGACAAGTCATCATGGGTATAGGGGCCAAGTCATCATGGGTATAGGGGTCAAGTCATCATGGGTATAGGGGCCAAGTCATCATGGGTATAGGGGACAAGTCATCATGGGTATAGGGGCCAAGTCATCATGGGTATAGGGGCCAAGTCATCATGGGTATAGGGGCCAAGTCATCATGGGTATAGGGGACAAGTCATCATGGGTATAGGGGCCAAGTCATCATGGGTATAGGGGCCAAGTCATCATGGGTATAGGGGACAAGTCATCATGGGTATAGGGGCCAAGTCATCATGGGTATAGGGGCCAAGTCATCATGGGTATAGGGGCCAAGTCATCATGGGTATAGGGGACAAGTCATCATGGGTATAGGGGCCAAGTCATTATGGGTATGGGGGCCAAGTCATCATGGGTATAGGGGACAAGTCATCATGGGTATAGTGACCAAGTCATCATGGGTATAGGGGCCAAGTCATCATGGGTATGGGGGCAGAGGGGATATTGACTGACAAGTCATCATGGGTATGGGGACCAAGGGGATATTGACTGATAAGTCATCATGGGTATGGGGACCAAGGGGATATTGACCAACAAGTCATCATGGGTATAGGGGCCGAGGGGATATTGACTGACAAGTCATCGTGGATACAGGGGACAGGGGGATAATGACTGACAAGTCATCATTGATATAAGGGGCAAGGGGATATTGACTGCCAAGTCATCATGGGTATAGGGGCCAAGGGGATAATTACTGACAAGTCATCTAAGGTATAGGGGCCAAGGGGATATTGATTGACAAGTCATCATGGGTATAGGGACAGAGGGGATATTGACTGACAAGTCATCATGGGTATGGGGACCACGGGGATATTGACCGACAAGTCATCATGGGTATAGGGGCCGAGGGGATATTGACTGACAAGTCATCATGGGTATAGGGGCCGAGGGGATATTGACCGACAAGTCATCATGGGTATAGGGGCCGAGGGGATATTGACTGACAAGTCATCATGGGTATAGTGACCAAGTCATCATGGGTATGGGGGCAGAGGGGATATTGAGTGACAAGTCATCATGGGTATGGGGACCAAGGGGATATTGACCGACAAGTCATCATGGGTATAGGGGCCGAGGGGATATTGACTGACAAGTCATCGTGGATACAGGGGACAGGGGGATAATGACTGACAAGTCATTATGGGTATAGGGGCCGAGGGGATATTGACTGACAAGTCATCGTGGATACAGGGGGCAAGGGGATATTGACTGCCAAGTCATCATGGGTATAGGAGCCAAGGGGATAATTACTGACAAGTCATCTAAGGTATAGGGGCCAAGGGGATATTGACCGACAAATCACTATGAGTATAGAGGACCGAATATACATGTATATATTTATACATTTTTAGCCTACCTACCTACCCTATTTCTTTGGAGATGTTAGTGGACATACATAACCTTTTGGTCTAAGCGTGATAAGATTATGAAATCTATGTAGATGAAGTCGTTTATAAATTAGAATTAAATGGGGGTCCCGTATGGCAGTGTTATGTACTGGTACACGTTTAAGAACCATGGTAGCTCTTCTCAGGGCTACATTCTGTCTACACACTATCCACAAAAAAACTTAAATGGCTAAAAATCTTATCAGAACAGTCCGCCGGATGGGCCTTGCCCGAGTGCCAGTATAAATAACGTTACATAACATACCTGTATATTACAGTATATACATGTTTTGATCAATACATGATTGGTCACACGATAAAACGGGTCGTGTCGCTCTGATTAGGCATATAGTTTGAAATATATATTAATGCTCATATTAAGACAGGCAGAGAGACAGACAGACAGACAGACAGACAGACAGACAGACGGACTGTTTATTTCCACTTGTACAATGTACATCGTCAACAACACATATGATTATAATGATCAATGTCAACGTGTATGCATACTAGTATAAAATGAGTATAATATAACACCACTCTGAGGGTCATATGACATAACATATACTAAAAAATACACAATTAAAGCTAATACGTTACAACAAAGTCGGTAACTTTTGTAATTGTTATCTATCTATTAAAATCAGAGGATGATTTTTTTTACTTTATTAAGTTCTAACATTAATTATAGCGGATCTTACTTTAAGAGTGCACTCTTTCTCCCAAATAATATGAACCACAATTTATACATTTTTTTAATTACCGAAAAGGATGAATACATATTCAAAACAATGGTTCTTATGAAGGATATCGTGTTTAATTTGAAAGAAAGGTGCAACCTTATGAGACGATTATTGGTCACTGTAAATATTTTAGGACCCATCAGTCATATAATATTTGTGCGTTTTCATCTATTAAATACACGGTTACAATCTTGTTATCAATAACTTATATTTTCCATAAATGCATTATTTAGTAAGAAGTTAAAAGTTTATCACTCAAAATTTATGTTTGTTATGCATGTATATGTATTGATTTTAAAATAAGGGTGTCAGTTGAAACAAACATACATAGTCTAATAAGCTAAAATTATTAAAATGTTCTTTAAACAAAGGTTATATTAAATTTAAATATAAAGTAAACGTACCTGCTTGTCTATAAGGGAATATTCACAGTCGACTGGCATTTTAACGAATCACAAAAAAGTATTAATACTGAGAATTCGTTTTAATTCGTCTGAAACCTATCGTATCCTTTTTTATAAACACTTAAGGTAAACCACAATATTAGTTAAGTCATTATAAATGCAGAAAATTGGATTTCAAATAAGTCTGTTTACAATATTTTATAAATTGGGCTTAAATGTAAATATCCGCGGACGAATCAAAGGAATTGGAATCTTAATTTCACAGTTTCGTTGTTTGTTAGGTAATAAATAGCCGACAAGTAGAGTAAAAAGAGCAATTCAATGCCATTTGAAAGTGATAAACTTCGTAAAAAGATAATCAGGAGATTAAGAATAAACATGATATCACGAGTTTTAATTCAATGATTTAGTATGTTCTTGTGAAATTCTTTATAAAAATATTATTTATCCGTTCGCTTGTAATTTCGCCGTTTCAGTAGGTAATTTGAAGATTTTACTTAAGCTATTGTAAATCTTAAACTAAAAGACATACAAACACAAAAACCATTCCTGTTTAAAAATACAAAACACAAAGAAGACATTCATGTTTAAAACATGATCTCATAATTTCTACCAATAAACGAAAAGTAGATATATAAGCATTCTTTTGCGTGCTAAAATAGGCAATGGAATGTATTTGTTAACACGAGAGTCATGTCGGTATGTTTTAGTCACTTGCGTATCAAAGCATTTAGTAAGAGAGAGAGAAAAAAGCACACGAGAAACTAATAAAATAATCTTGGCATATATTCATGTAGATAAACATTCTTATGAAAAAAGGGGTTGAAAATTATGTCATTTTTACACTATTTGACCTAATGACCTAGTAACCTAGTTTATATTACAAATGTGAACAAATGATTAGGTCTTAAACGGAAAAGGAAATGGTGTTTCTTAATGAATCCGACCCATAGATATGTGTAAGGATGGGTGGTGGCCCCAAGTTTGATTTTTGTATCATTTGAAAACAAAATCCTCCCCCCCACAGTTTTCTTAATGAATCGTCCACGTTTACTATTTATTTCAATCAATGAGAAAAAGAGTAATTGCATACGCCCAAAATGCATGGACTAGTAATTGTCTTGGGGGAGAACACCCTACCCCACCCTCCCACCTGCCAGCACTCAACACTTTAAACCAAATTATTTTTTCGGTCCTAAGGGAGGGGCGTAAGTCAAAAGATTACACCCCTAAGTTACACCCCTCTAACGGGACAGCCTGGATCCGCCACTGTACAGTATTATGAACTTTTGGTAATTTATTTTACAAATAAATGATCACCAGCAAATACATTTGAAAATTAAAGCAAATTTATATGGCATTGACATTTAACATTAAGATCAATGTAGCTATCAGAGAACTAAGTTATTTGTAGGTCGTATTTCTTAAGGAAGAGAAAAAACGTGGTCTATATAGCGATTAAACAATGTTTATATTGATCTACATAGTTCGACCCAGGCCAAAAATAATTACCTAAATCATACACAGTTATGGTAGGTAAGCTTTTATATTCTTTATTTTATTAGGCTTTATATAAGAACATTATTGCAATCATTGGGGAATGGTGTAAAAATAATCTTCTGTATAAATCCTCAAAGGTTTATAAATTTTAAACTTCATATTAAAACACATGCATGAGATTTATTGATTTTTTTTATTCTATTATTTTGCAAACGGGCTATAACAACGATGAGGTGGGCGCCTATTTCGTAGTTAGGGTCGGGTAACCCGAACCAAAATAATTAATTTTCAGGTCCCATCTTTAAACTTGATTTCATAAGATGATTATGGCAACTTTACACTTCAAAATAATTTAAAGACCACAAAAAGAAAACTAATACATCTCAATTGGTTTATGAAGCTTTTCATTGATCAGCTCTACACCATAGCAGTTGAAAACGATTTGGAACACTATACCATATAATACTGAGCCCTTAAAGTAGCCAATGGTTAAGATTTCAGAGACCCGTACATAACGAATGAATTCATCCATGTGGGTTGGGTTATGGTCAATTTCTCTCTATGAGGGAAACCACAAAAACACTAAGAAAATGATATTTAAATATGAAAGGATTTGACTTACTCGTGTCGCAACACGCCCATTTCATTCAAACCGGAAGCTGAATATACGTGTTAAAATGTTTACTAGGTTGGAAGGCTCCTTAAGTGCACGGTATGTCGCTTTTGAAGGGGGTGGGTGGGTGGGTGGGTGGATTTAGCTGCAACCCAAAGTGCGCCTCCCAAACACATAATAGGCATAAACGTGATATAAGGATTGGGGATCTTCCCCCAACACATTTCGGGTTACAGTCTGAAATGGAGTAATTTTGTGTATTATATACATATCCTTTCTACCTGATTGTCATAAAAAATCAGTTATGCAATGCTAGGGAGCGAATTGGGAGGGGGGTTCAGAGTGCACCCCCGTACTAAGCCGTTCGTGCTAACTCCCAGTATTAAAATGTGAAGCAGATATGGTTGCTGTAGTTTTTATATTCTGTCAAATTGGGGTACCTGCAACACCTAATCGAGGAAAATAATTTTACATCAACACCAATGCTATGATATAGATACGGAAAACTACGGTATAGATACGGCATACTATGGTATAGACACGACATACTGTGGTAAAGACACGGCATACTATGATATAAACACGACTTACTGTGGTATAGACACGGCATACTATGATATAAACACGACTTACTGTGGTATAGACACGGCATACTATGGTATAGACACGGCATACTATGGTATAAACACGACTTACTGTGGTATAGACACGGCATACTATGGTATAGACACTGCAAACTGTGGTATAGGCACGGTATAGACACGGCATAATATGGTATAGGTGTGGCAATCTATGGTATAGATACGACATATTGTGGTATATATATACGGCATACTATAGTATATATCAAATTTATAAGTAGGAATAAATTTTCTATTTTAATGTCTTGCCTTTTACCCAGTTGAATAAACTGTGTTTATTAAAACACAAGGGCCCGTATAGTCTAAGACTCAAAAAGCTTAATTTTAATTTTGTTGTAAAAATGCAATTATAGAAACAAAAAAAGTAAAAAAAATGATGCATGTTTTTACAAATAATCTTCTCTTTAACCCGGCACTCAATTTTTGGCCAAAATTTGTTCTTTTAAAGATATTCTAAAACATTAAAAAATTCAATTTTCTGAGTCTGAAACCCAGACTCAAGTGGTTATTGAATACGGTCCCAAAGAACATGATCGGTGAATGATTAGATAGAACAACCAATTACATTGATCTACATTGGATCCATAACTTCGGATATTCATAATCCACCAGGGAACCCACATCAGGCGAGTGGTATTAATATCATTTCAAAAAACCTCTACTATATGCCTAACTCGTGCGCAACACAAAATGTCAAATTACCACAAATGCATCATTGGCTAATTTTGGTATATAATGATTTTGTGAATTGTCATTCAATGTTAAAGGGACTAGACACCAGATGATACCATCAAAAAAAAAAATTGTCAAAACTTTTGTGTATTGCTACAAGTCTAAATTTACTGGGTTTGTTTACGACGAACATCCCAGAAAATTAAAAAATAAATAAATAGCGTCCGTATATATGTATATATTAATCACGTGACTTTCACATGCTTCATATAGACACTTTACACTAAGAAACTATTATGCGCTATTTTTAAACGGATGAAGGCAGCTGAGACAGCGACAAAATATTCTTTTATATCTCGTAAAATGATGTATTATCGACATCATGCTAGCTCGTATTGATAATTATCGGCCTGATTTGGGGAAATACTTTAATTGACAACTTTGGGGACATATGGTGTCTAGTCCCTTTAAGATGGCAACGTATGTTACCCAAAACATGATTTTTTTTAGGATTTTTTTTTTAAAAAGTCTATGGTCGATCAGTATATAATATTTTTGTTTGTCTTTTATAAGTACTTATATACTCTCCTAAATTTGGTTCAACTAACTTTTGAATACAATCATGAAAACGGTGGTTAAAAATCCATAGATTTCAAAACATGTGATATATCATTAAACCGGAGGTATTGCATGTCCGTTGGTGATTTTAAGAGGTATTGCATGTCCGTTGGTGATTTTAAGAGGTATTGCCTGTCCGTTGGTGATGCATTGCCTGTCCGTTGGTGATTTTAAGAGGTATTACATGTCCGGTGGTGATTTTAAGAGGTATTGTATGTCCGTTGGTGATTTTAAGAGGTATTACCAGTCCGTTGATGATTTTAAGAGGTATTGCATGTCCGTTGGTGATTTTAAGAGGTATTGCCTGTCCGTTGGTGATGCATTGCCTGTCCGTTGGTGATTTTAACAAGTATTACATGTCCGGTGGTGATTTTAAGAGGTATTGTATGTCCGTTGGTGATGCATTGCCTGTCCGTTGGTGATTTTAACAAGTATTACATGTCCGGTGGTGATTTTAAGAGGTATTGCCTGTCCGTTGGTGATTTTAAGAGGTATTACATGTCCGGTGGTGATTTTAAGAGGTATTGTATGTCCGTTGGTGATTTTAAGAGGTATTACCAGTCCGTTGATGATTTTAAGAGGTATTGCATGTCCGTTGGTGATTTTAAGAGGTATTGCATGTCCGTTGGTGATGCATTGCCTGTCCGTTGGTGATTTTAACAGGTATTACATGTCCGGTGGTGATTTTAAGAGGTATTACCTGTCCGTTGGTGATTTTAAGAGGTATTGCATGTCCGTTGGTGATTTTAAGAGGTATTGCATGTCCGTTGGTGATGCATTGCCTGTCCGTTGGTGATTTTAACAGGTATTGTATGTCCGTTGGTGATTTTAAGAGGTATTACCTGTCCGTTGGTGATTTTAAGAGGTATTGCATGTCCGTTGGTGATTTTAAGAGGTATTGCATGTCCGTTGGTGATTTTAAGAGGTATTGCATGTCCGTTGGTGATTTTAAGAGGTATTACCTGTCCGTTGGTGATTTTAAGAGGTATTGTATGTCCGTTGGTGATTTTAAGAGGTATTGCATGTCCGTTGGTGATGCATTGCCTGTCCGTTGGTGATTTTAAGAGGTATTTTATGTACGGTGGTGATTTTAAGAGGTATTGTATGTCCGTTGGTGATTTTAAGAGGTATTACCTGTCAGTTGGTGATTTTAAGAGGTATTGCATGTCCGTTGGTGATTTCAAGAGGTATTACATGTCCGGTGGTGATTTCAAGAGGTATGACATGTTCGTTGTTATTGTAATGTATTCCATGTCCGTTGTTGATCCTACAAGGTATTCCATGTCCGTTTATGATATTCACGTGTGACATATCCGTCGGTGACCTTTAGAGGTATAACAAGTCTGGTGGTGATCTTAAGAGGTATTACATGTGCAATGGTAACCTATAAAGGTAAAACATGTCCGGTGGTGATCTTATGAGGTATTACATGTCCATTGGTGGTCTTAAGATGTAATACATGTCCGGTGGTGATCTTTGGACTATTACATGTCAGGTGGTGATTTTAAAACTATTACCTTTCCGGTGGTGATCTTTGGACTATGACATGCCAGGTGGTGATCTTAAGACTATTACATATCCGGTGTTGATCTGAAGACTATAACATGTCCGCTGTTGATCTTAAAACTATAACATGTCCGGTGGTGATCTTAAGACTATTACATGTCCGGTGGTGATCTTAAAACTATTACATATCCGGTGGTGATCTTAAAACTATAACATGTCCGGTGGTAATCTTAAAACTATAACATGTCCGTTGTTGATCTGAAAACTATAATATGTCCGGTGGTGATCTTAAGACTATTACATATCCGGTGGTGATCTTAAAACTATAACATGTCCGTTGTTGATCTGAAAACTATAATATGTCCGGTGGTGATCTTAAAACTATAACATGTCCGGTGGTAATCTTAAAACTATAACATGTCCGCTGTTGATCTTAAAACTATAACATGTCCGCTGTTGATCTTAAAACTATAACATGTCCGGTGGTGATCTTAAAACTATAACATGTCCGCTGTTGATCTTAAAACTATAACATGTCCGCTGTTGATCTTAAAACTATAACATGTCCGGTGGTGATCTTAAAACTATTACATGTCCGGTGGTGATCTTAAAACTATTACATGTCCGGTGGTGATCTTAAAACTATTACATATCCGGTGGTGATCTTAAGATTATTACATATCCGGTGGTGATCTTAAGACTATTACATGTCCGGTGGTGATCTTAAGACTATTACATATCCGGTGGTGATCTTAAGACTATTACATATCCGGTGGTGATCTTAAGACTATTACATGTCCGGTGGTGATCTTTAGACTATTACATATCCGGTGGTGATCTTTAGACTATTACATATCCGGTGGTGATCTTAAGACTATTACATATCCGGTGGTGATCTTAAGACTATTACATATCCGGTGGTGATCTTAAGACTATTACATATCCGGTGGTGATCTTAAGACTATTACATATCCGGTGGTGATCTTAAGACTCTT
Organism: Mya arenaria; assembly: GCF_026914265.1. Classification (NCBI taxonomy): domain Eukaryota; kingdom Metazoa; phylum Mollusca; class Bivalvia; order Myida; family Myidae; genus Mya; species Mya arenaria. The sequence continues at coordinate 14,265,413 of NC_069125.1, read as the reverse complement.
AAGACTATTAAATATCCGGTGGTGATCTTAAAACTATTACATATCCGGTGGTGATCTTTAGACTATTACATATCTGGTGGTGATCTTAAGACAATTACATATCCGGTGGTGATCTTAAGACTATTACATATCCGGTGGTGATCTTAAGACTATTACATATCCGGTGGTGATCTTAAGACTCTTAAGACTATTAAATATCCGATGGTGATCTTAAGACTGTTACGTGTCCGGTGGTGATCTTAAGACTATTACATATCCGGTGGTGATCTTAAGACTATTACATTTCCGGTGGTGATCTTAAGACTATTACATATCCGGTGATGATCTTAAGACTATTACATATCCGGTGGTGATCTTAAAACTATTACATGTCCGGTGGTGATCTTAAAACTATTACATGTCCGGTGGTGATCTTAAGACTATTACATATCCGGTGATGATCTTAAGACTATTACATGTCCGGTGGTGATCTTAAAACTATTACATGTCCGGTGGTGATCTTAAGACTATTACATGTCCGGTGGTGATCTTAAGACTATTACATGTCCGGTGGTGATCTTAAAACTATTACATGTCCGGTGGTAATCTTAAAACTATTACATATCCGGTGGTGATCTTAAGACTATTACATGTCCGGTGGTGATCTTAAGACTATTACATGTCCGGTGGTGATCTTAAAACTATTACATGTCCGGTGGTGATCTTAAAACAATTACATATCCGGTGGTGATCTTAAGATTATTACATATCCGGTGGTGATCTTAAGACTATTACATGTCCGGTGGTGATCTTAAAACTATTACATGTCCGGTGGTGATCTTAAGACTATTACATGTCCGGTGGTGATCTTAAGACTATTACATATCCGGTGGTGATCTTAAAACTATTACATGTCCGGTGGTGATCTTAAGACTATTACATATCCGGTGGTGATCTTAAAACTATTACATATCCGGTGATGATCTTAAGACTATTACATATCCGGTGGTGATCTTAAATCTATTACATGTCCGGTGGTGATCTTAAGACTATTACATGTCCGGTGGTGATCTTAAAACTATTACATGTCCGGTGGTGATCTTAAGACTATTACATGTCCGGTGGTGATCTTAAATCTATTACATGTCCGGTGGTGATCTTAAGACTATTACATGTCCGGTGGTGATCTTAAGACTATTACATGTCCGGTGGTGATCTTAAAACAATTACATATCCGGTGGTGATCTTAAATTTATTACATGTCCGGTGGTGATCTTAAGACTATTACATGTCCGGTGGTGATCTTAAATCTATTACATATCCGGTGATGATCTTAAGACTATTACATGTCCGGTGGTGATCTTAAATCTATTACATGTCCGGTGGTGATCTTAAGACTATTACATGTCCGGTGGTGATCTTAAAACTATTACATGTCCGGTGGTGATCTTAAGACTATTACATGTCCGGTGGTGATCTTAAGACTATTACAAATCCGGTGGTGATCTTAAGACTATTACATGTCCGGTGGTGATCTTAAAACTATTACATGTCCGGTGGTGATCTTAAGACTATTACATATCCGATGGTGATCTTAAGACTATTACATGTCCGGTGGTGATCTTAAAACTATTACATGTCCGGTGGTGATCTTAAGACTATTACATATCCGGTGATGATCTTAAGACTATAACATGTCCGCTGTTGATCTTAAGACTATTACATATCCGATGGTGATCTTAAAACTATAACATATCCGGTGGTGATCTTAAATCTATTACATGTCCGGTGGTGATCTTAAGACTATTACATATCCGGTGGTGATCTTAAGACTATTACATTTCCGGTGGTGATCTTAAGACTATTACATATCCGGTGATGATCTTAAGACTATTACATATCCGGTGGTGATCTTAAAACTATTACATATCCGGTGGTGATCTTTAGACTATTACATATCCGGTGGTGATCTTAAGACTATTACATATCCGGTGGTGATCTTAAGACTATTACATTTCCGGTGGTGATCTTAAGACTATTACATATCCGGTGGTGATCTTAAGACTATTACATATCCGGTGGTGATCTTAAAACTATTACATGTCCGGTGGTGATCTTAAGACTATTACATATCCGGTGGTGATCTTAAGACTATTACATATCCGGTGGTGATCTTAAGACTATTACATATCCGGTGGTGATCTTAAAACTATTACATATCCGGTGGTGATCTTAAGACTATTACATGTCCGGTGGTGATCTTTAGACTATTACATATCCGGTGGTGATCTTAAGACTATTACATATCCGGTGGTGATCTTAAAACTATTACATATCCGGTGGTGATCTTAAGGCTATTACATATCCGGTGGTGATCTTAAGACTATTACATTTCCGGTGGTGATCTTAAGACTCTTTAGACTATTACATTTCCGGTGGTGATCTTAAGACTCTTAAGACTATTACATTTCCGGTGGTGATCTTAAGACTATTTCATGACCGGTGGTGGTCTTATGACTATTACATTTCCGGTGGTGATCTGAAGACTTTTATATTTCCGGTGGTGATCTTAAGACTATTTCATGTTCGGTGGTGATCTTATGACTATTACATTTCCGGTGGTGATCTTAAGACTTTTACATTTCCGGTGGTGATCTTAAGACTTGATTGCCTGTTTCTTTATATACAATATTCTTTGGTGTACAATTATTTAAAGAGTAATACTCTTACGATTATCGAATACAGCAAAACGTATAAACCCAGAAATTCAAGAACATTCAAGAAGAAACACACAAGAGGCTGGAAAATTCGGAACTGCCGTACAATTAAGGGTAATTAAGCGAGACGTAATGCAGGAAATTCCCCCACCCACAACCGCCAATTTTATATCAGAACACACTCTGCAATACACTGTTTGCTGTAAGAAGGCCAAAATCTGATTCAGGTCTGAGAATACTTTGCATTTCGATCCGTAAAACGTGCACGATCGTAATGCATCGAAACGCGTTCCAGTAAAATGTATGACTGCTATTTCTAACATATCCTATACATTTATGAATCAAGCGCGTAGCTTAATTATTTTATACTCTTAAAAAGCAAATAGATTTTACTTTTGTTTTGACTTTGTTAATCCTAATTATGCTTGGACACCCTGTAGACGAATGGTCAATCGGAGACAAGACTCAGTTTCCCGCCCGAATTTCCTACAATCTAATTGAAAAAACAAACAAGTATGCTATAAATTGGACCACGAAAATGGTACGTTTTAAATTCCTTTGTTTCCTGGAATATATGCTAAATTTCTAAGCGTATCGTATATGTTCTGAAGATGAACACTCTGATTAAGTTTCGAAATAATAAGTAAAACAATATTTCAAATAGACTGAACATTAACAAATTGCTAAGGACTCATGAAAAACAACAACAAAAACAACAACAACAACAACAACAACAATAACAACAGCAGCAGCAACAACAGCAGCATCAACAACAACAGCAGCAGCAGCAACAACAACAACAAATCTATTCATTATCATCCTCATAAAACGCTTCAGTAGTGCCATCATGATAATCTTAACAATCAGGCAAAGATCATTACCAAAACTAGTTGCAACGTAGAACAGTGTAAAAATGTTTACTACGAGCAGCGGAAGCACTCCGGAAAGTGGCACGGAACAATGCAATTTTTCAACACATTTTTATCAAACTTGACCGGAATGTATGACACTTTTTGATACCAATTAATTTTCAAGCATGAAGGATTCAAGTATACAGTAGTTGTTATTCCTTGACAAAAGAATATATACATTTACTGACAACTGACATCCAGTGGGATGAAGTCCTCTTCTGAACTCCGTTTTCTGATAATAATTTAATCCTAGCTTACCCCACTTTCCATGTTCCGGAATAGAATGACCTTTGACCTGTGGTGTTGGACACCCATCAGTTGGCCCAGGCCGCCAGGAACCGGAACTTACATGTCACACCAACGCCTTAAACACCGAGTGTGCTCACTCACACTAATGTACTTAGTCCTAGTCGTAACTCACATATGTCACACTTTCTCATTTATGTGTTTGTTTGATTACTCACAATTATTTACTTATTTCTAGTCGTAACTCTTATATGTCACATTTCTTCATGTATCTGTGTGCGTGTGATTACTCACACTAATGTGTACTGAATTCTAGTCGTAACTTACATATATCACACTTCCTCGTATGTGTGTGTATAAATCACACCTAATTTCCGCACATATCACACTTCCTCATATATATGCGTGTGTGAAAACTTACACTTTTTAACTTATTTCTAGTCGTAACCCTTATATGTCACACTTCCTCATATGTGTGTGTGATAACTCTCACATAAGAACCGATTCCTGGACGTTACTTTCATATGTCACACTTCCTCATGTATGTGTGTGTAAGATAACTCACACTTATTCACTTATTCCTTACCGTAACTGACTTAAGTCACACTTCCTCATAAGTGTGTGATCATTCACACTTGCATATACTGATACCTAATTATCACTCACACATCTGTCACACTTTCTACAATGAATTGCAAATGTACAATTTATTGCGTTTTAAAATGCTTGAAAACCTATCATTAATTCGCTTACTTTACCTAGAATGTCTTTTATACAATGGTATTTCTCTATTCGTATTCAAGGTTTTTATTTCAATTTACAGGTAAGTATTCTTAATGTATCAGTTAGAAACTCATTCCGAAAATATTAAGAATCAGTTTGCGGGTTGAGCAGTTACATTGATGCAAGCATCCTGTCGTGCATATTCATATCTCTCTTAATCCAAGATTTTATCATCAAGTTTCAACGTAATATCCGACACTAAAGATAATGACTTTATCAGCCACTAATCCCCTGGAAACATTCACACGAACAACAATGATACTGGACTGGTACATCCCTGAAAACAACAACACCCCGAGTGGGATTCCCAGATGGTGATATATTGAAAAAGCATTCAGAGATATGCAAAAACAATTGTTTTCTGGAAACTATGATCTATATAGAGCTCAATTCTAGCGGCCTGCAAATCCCGCATAGGATATATTGTCTGATGCCTAAAGTGTCTACAATTACATATAATGCTTTATTTTATGAACTTTGGTAATATAAGTTAACATTAGCCGGCGCTTCTATATGGATAAGTGAGTGAAATGCAATTCTTGTGTATTGCATAATGGATTATGCATTCATAACTGATTGCCTGGCAGTAGTATATGGTGGCTGATTTCTGTCATTTCGTATATTCGCAGCGAAAGGGCAAACATGTGAAAAAGTGCCGGATATTTATTTCTCTTTTTAATTAATTCTAATTGGCGAATTTCCACCTCGCAATTTTGCGCATTTTCAAACCGGCACTTGACGCATTTTCACTCTGCGATCTGGCACATTTTCACCAAACCACATGGAGCAATCTCCATTTTCAACCCGCCACTTGGCGCATTTTCAAACCATCCACTTGTATTTTCAACCAGCCATTTGGCGCATTTTCAACCCGCTACTTGGCACATTTTTTCCCCGGCATTTGGCACATTTTAACAACCCAACTTGGCACATTTTCACCATCCACTTAGCGCATGTTCACTATTCCATTTGACGCTTTTTCACCCTACTACTTGGCGCATTTATACCCCTCCAGTTGGCGCATTTTAAACCCACCACTTGACGCATTTTAAACCTGCCAAATGGTGCATTTTCTATCCGTCATTTGGCGCATTTTTACCCCGCCAAATGGCGCATTTTTACCCCACCATTTGGCACATTTTCACAACCCAACTTGGCACATTTTCACCCCACCACTCAGCGCATTTTCACTCCGCCATTTGTCACATTTTCACAACCCAACTTGGCATATTTTCACCCCACCACTGACAAATGGTGCATTGGTCCACCCTGCCACTTTGCGCGTTTTCGCCCTGCCACTTGACACATTTTTACCCTGCAACTTTGCGCATTTCCACCATGCCACATGGCGCATTTTCACCGAGTCACTTGGCGCATTTTCACTCAGCCACTTGGCGCATTTTTATCACGCCAATTAGCGCATTTTGACCATTACACTTGGCGCATTTTCATCACGCCAATTAGAGCATTTTCACCATGCCACTTGGCGCATTTTTACACCTCCTTTCGGCGTATTTTTCACCAAGCCATTTGGCGCATTTTCGCCCACTAACTGGCGTTTTTCTCATATTTTCGCCTTATGATTATTTCGCATTATCGCTCTACACTCATTTTCGCGAAAAATCCGGAATGGCAGAAATCAACCACCATAGTATTATGAAAGGTTACATGTTCTTTATCCTCTTATTCCCACTCTACAATCAGCAATATCTCACAAACCATCAATTTGACAATCATGCACAACCTTTTGTTTACAAACATGAGTACAATGCGAGCAAAATAAGAAACTTAAACCATCGAAACAACCTTTAAAGGGTGTCTGCCAAGGCTTAAAGCTGCACTATCACAGATTGAACGTTTTGACAACTTTTTTTTATTTTTTGTCTTGGAACGAGCAGTTTTTTTGCGTAAATATCTGAAAACCAGTGAAAAAAGACTGATGACAAAAGATCAGATCGCAGATGTTCATATTTCCTCTCCAAAATTGATGTTTTATGCATTTTCCTCAAACTGTTAGTAACGGTTTAAGCCACAAAACATAAAATTTGGAATGGAAATATGAAAATCTGCGATCTGATCTTTTGTGAACAGTATTTCATTACTTGTTTGCAGATAATTACGCAAAAAATTGCTGATTCCAAGACAAAAAATAAAAAAGTTGGAAAAACGGTCAATCTGTGAGAGTGCAGCTTTAAGGTGTTTTTAATGTAAGATCAAATTTATTGACGTCGCGTGGAACGTCAGTTTGGAATAGGTTTCAATGTTGTACCATGGAGGGTCACGTGATCATAATGGACAAGCCAACATTATTATTGTAAAATAATACTATAAAATATGTTTGATAAAATCAACAGCAACAACAACAACAACCTTTATGAACAAATGTTAAATAAAAAAGAAATATCAAAATACAAAAAACAACAACATATACATCATACCGTTAATACAAACCTTTGTACATGTATAATGGGCATTGAATAACTTTTCTTGCATACCGGACGTGTGTTTCCGGTTATGTGACCAGTGCTGGAAAACCCCGTCTTACACCCCCATATAAGATGAGTCACGCGCAACAACGCGCCTCTTGTTATTTCTTTTCTTGTATGTTTTATGACAAGTATATTATGCCACTTCAATAAAGCGCAATCAAATATATAAGTATGCAAGAATTTTAATTAAAATTGAAAATAAATAAACGTAAAAACGCGAGAGGAACTATAGTGATTTAAAATTACTGCGCTTTAATGACGTCAGTAAACAACTTCGCACACGCTTTTTGGTGAAATGAACAAAAGTGCGTTTTTAGATATGCAAGAAAAAATAACAATCATGTTTTTCCGGCCCGGATAAAAATTCCGACCCGAATGTACAGGAAACACATGAAAGATACTTATAGTCCCCAAACACATAGGCTACGTTTTTTTATAGCTTTGTTTACGAACCGTTAAACCCGATTCATCAAAGCTCAAAATATAAGTTTCGGAGGATGTTTTGTATATTGAAAATAATCTGATTTTTAATAAATGGATAAAGTTGAAAATCCAATGACAATTCATTACATATATCAGTATGAATGATACAATGTAGAAACTGTACGTAACCCAATTAGGCAATAATCATGGCCATATAATTGTCTTATTACCTCCCTTTTCTTCAATTAAAATAATTTAGGTTTAAATTGAAATATTTTATGAAAATAACAGTGTTAGTATGATTCTTTTTTTTTTCATTTGTTTTTTAAACGAATAACTTCTTAGTTAAAAATTGAAAATTATTAGCCGACGCCCTTCTTTAGTCGCCGATTATATTTAATATTACTTTAGAAATATTCGAACTAAGGGACTAGTTCATAAATTGCAGAACAATGCTTTCAATATTTTCCACGTTGCATGATAGAATATGAAGTTTAGTATGTTTTAAAAAAATAACACTTTAATTAATAATAAAACCTTAAATTATAATAGCCCTGCTTATCATTTTGAAAGTTTTGGTTTTAAATACCAACTCAATCATAACAACTCGGCCATCTCCGGCAAGCTTTGAGATAGATACAGGCCGAGGTGTTCCGATTGATACCAACTTCCGCCCAAATAGATGAAGGTTACACGGTACTATTATAATATCCTTTGTTTGTAAACCTCCTACGCAGTAATCTCCCTTGTTTGTATAATAAAGCAATATGGCATGCTTGGCATGAAGAAAGTCACGTGATATGTAAAGTTCATAGTGACGATGTTAGTGTTAAATTTAGACTTTACTTACGGATTTGTGCCATGTTTGTTAATAATTGATAGCATATAGTTATCTGATCGTCTGTATGTTAATCCGTCCGACCCCACGGTGTCCGATCAATATCTGAAGAACGCTTGGGCCCAGTGTTCTCAAGCTTTATAGACAGGTTGGTCATGACTAGCTGATAAAGCCGCTTGATTTTGAGATGCCCAAATCAGCTGTTTATGAGACAAAAAAGAAGGTAAAAACTGTCTATCTGTGAGAGGGCAGGTTTAAATGTTGACTGTTGTATGTTCAGCCAACTTTACAGACCCGTTCATGACGTAAATGCAAGCCCAGCTAACCAGCCGACAATAACAACCTCTTCAGACGATTAGTGCAAACCGATTCTTTTTCGTTTCTGGTAAATAATCCCCAACCATTTGAACAAGCGTTGTTTACCATTGAGCGATGGAGTACATACAACTTAATTTATGGATTGTGCCATATTATTATGAGTTCTAATATATTATATATCTTGAATACTTTTGATAAAATTAAGAATCATGACTTCGTCAAATAACATAATGCTTATAATTCACAAGCGCATTTATTTTCATTTTACTTTTTTTACATTTTAAATGTTCGCCACTTAAAAGACTGAGCTCTATGAAGTTGAACATACGGCAATCTAAACATTCGAATTTAAAGCTTTATGCAATATTCTGATCTTAGCAAATGTTGCTATTCTCATGAATGTCGCCAACGATGTAATATTATGAATGTCACGAATGTCGGAAATATTATGAATGCCGCGAATGTCGGGAATATTATGAATGTCACGATTGTCGGGAATATTATGAATGTCGCGAATGTCGGGAATATTATGAATGTCCAGACTGTCCGGATGTAATGAATGTCGCGAATGTCGGGAATATAATGAATGTCACGAATGTCGAAAATATAATGAATTTCGGGAATATTATGAATGTAACGAATGTCAGGAATATTATGAATGTAGCGTATGTCGGGAATATTATGAATGCCGGGAATATTATGAATGTCGCGAAAGCCGTGACTGTCGGGATATTGTAAAGGTCGGGAGAGTATCGTGAATGCCGAGAATATTGTGAAGGTTGGTGGAGTATCGCGAATGTCGGAAATATTGGAAATGTCGCTCATGTTGTGAATGTTATGAATGTCGCGAATGTGAGGAATGCCCTGAACGATATGAACGCTGCTCGAAACATACACACAGGACGTCGCCAATGTCTTTTGTACCTACATCTAAATGCCGATTGGTGTATGTTCAACCAACTTCATACAGTATTTGCAATCCAAGCTAACCAACCAACAATAACAACCTCTTAAGACGATTGGTGCAGACCGATTCATCTTCATTTCTAATAAATAATCCGCAACCCTTTGAACAAGCGCTTTTTATCATTGAGATTCACGCGGGGGAGTTTATACAACTGAATTTATGGATTGCGCCATATTATTATGATTTTTTGAAATGAGCTTCCAGACGAATGCTGCATGATGCAGACGAGAATGATCTCATTTCCTGGCGCGTGCTCCTCCTGTTCGGGATAAACGATCGGTGATACAGTGATACTTAAGGCGACTATAGATTACTTGCTAGATTTTTACCCCCGCCCACCCCCTCTTTTTCCCACCGCCCCTAAATTTTTATTGACCCCAATTAAAATGTTGAACTCGGGTCTTTATTTGCGTATCAGTTCGATACTGTCCGGAACATCATTTAATCATACCTATAGTGTCGATGTATAACATTCACATGTAAAACAGGACACTTGCTACGATCTTGTTCGTGATTCGTCTAGAAACTCATGGTCACTGTCTCTTTTGCAATAAAAAAGAGCATGAACAAATTTTCAACGGTTGAACAGTCATCTATAGAATTATAAATTACAAAATTAAATTTCAACCCCGACCCCATTTATTCAACATTTTGGATTGAGACCTAACAATTAATCTATTTTGGCCTTACTTTATATATTTCGTGGCCGTTAACTATATAAAGAAGAGCATCGTCGCATACCCACGCCTGTGGCGGATCCGTGGTCTAGTGGTAAATTGACTGTCAATTCGCAGGTTCGATCCCCCAACCGCGCCACTAAAACAATATTATCGACTTCCGGGATTGACGTTAAATTGGGGTCACGTATGCACGTAAATGAACCAGGGTAGCTCTTGCCAGGGTAACATACTGACTGCGCACTATTCTCCAAAAAAACTTATAGGTCTAACACTCTTTTCGAAGCATTCGCCGAATGGGTTTGCCCGAGTGCCACGCCGCCCCCCCCCACCCCCCAGGTCCGGGGGTATACCGGGGATAGCCGGGCAAATGGACCGCGTTTTTACCTTCCAGGTGACCCGGCAGTGCTGGGTGAATGCGTTTGGTTTTTGTCTTTGCACCCAAAATAGCGGGGAATGGGCATTACCTAGGATCCCTGGGATGCGGGGGCATTTGGCGGGGATTTTACTAGCAGGCCGTCTCCGCAGGGTGGGGATTTTACCCGGGCTTGGCTGGACCGAAAGTCAAAGTCCCCGCTATTTCCCGGACCTGGGTGGGCGTGGTTACAATTGACTGGTACATAAGTACTGCACTATGTCTATGTGTGTACGGAAGTGAAGTGTAACGGAAGAAAAGACCGTGGTTGTCGATGATGCTAGAAGAGACGAAAACGTAAACGCTCATGTGTTGGCACCAAAAATCTATAAACACTTATATTCTGATTATTTTACACTTTGATACCGAAATTGCAGAAACAAATCAAATCAGATGCGATACTGTGATATTGTGATATTGTGATACTGTAATACTTGCCTAGGTACGTTTTGAGGCCGGTTAATTGGAGATGAAACGTATAACTTCAATAATGAATACAGAAATTACGAAATACAAAGATTACGTGTACTTGTTATGTGTCTTTAAACTTGTTGATGTTATGCTGCGATACTGTCATGCTGTTATACTTGACTAAAGACGTTTTGTGGTCGTTGATTAGGAGAGAAGAACACGTTCACTGATTATTAATACAGAAGGTCTTGTACTTGCATGCATTTCTACACATACATGTAAACGTTGCTGTTGAGTTTAAAACTCATTTGCGAAATTTGTTCAGAAAACTACACGTACAGGCAGCTACACATACAGGCAGCTACACATACAGGAAGCTACACGTACAGAAAGCTACACGTACAGGCAGCTACACATACAGGAAGCTACACGTACAGGAAGCTACACATACAGGAAGCTACACGTACAGGCAGCTACACGTACATGCAGCTACACATACAGTAAGCTACACGCACAGGAAGCTACACGTACAGGCAGCTACACATACAGTAAGCTACACGTACAGGAAGCTACACGTACAGTAAGCTACACGTACAGGAAGCTACACGTACAGTAAGCTACACGTTCAGGCAGCTACACGTACAGGTAGCTACACGTAAAGGCAACTTCATGTACTGGAAGCTACACATACAGGCAACTATACATACAGGCAGCTACACGTACAGGTAGCTACACGTACAAGAAGCTATACGAACAGGCAGCTTCACGTACAGGAAGCTACACGTACAGGAAGCTACACGTACAGGAAGCTTAACGTACAGGTAGCTACACGTACAGGAAGCTACACGCACAGGAAGCTACACGTACAGGAAACTTAACCTACAGGACGCTTAACGTTCTTTCAGCTACATGTACTTTCAGCTACACGCACAAGAAGCTATACGCACAAAAAGCTACACGTACAAGAAGCTACATCTAAAGGAAGCTACACGTATAGGCAGCTACAGGTACATAAAGCTACACGTATAGACAGCTACACGTATAGGCAGCTACACGTACCGGAAGCTATACGTACAGGTAGCTACACGTACAAGAAGCTAAACAAAGAGGCAACTACACGTACAGGAAGCTACACGTACAGGAATCTACACGTACAGGAAGCTACACGTACAGGTGAACGTTTTTTTCCTCCCGCTATCCTTCATGTTATTTTACGTGTACAATGTACACTTTCCTGGATGACGTAGTGTACGAAAAGAAGTCCACGCGTACACGTAACCGTACAAGTAATGCTTCGGAACGTCTTGGAACAAAATGAACGTATTATTATTTTTTACTTAAAATCCCTAACAGTTTATGATTTCCTGTTATGTTTTTTTTCATCGTAATATAAAACTATATCACGCCTCCAACATAAACGACGCAACGCCATTGGTCCAGGACTGGTCACGCGGTGACCCTATACTTTTCCATATTGGGTCACCAAATTTATATCTTACCAAAATGGCGTCTATTTTCCGATTCCGATAAATAAATAAAACATTTATACATGTAAACAGGTTGTCGACGCGATATATACGTTACGGGGTCGGTAATGACCGTTATTAACGTTGCTGCGTTGATTTTCACGTATAATGTCGCTCAAACAAGATATACAAGTGACGTTTTTAGCGGAGTCAAACCCCGTTAACTCGACCTCGAAGGGCCAAGCAAAAATGCCTCGAGCCTCGTAAAATTCGAGCCATGCTGGATTGTTTACCTTCAGTATATAAAGAAATTGGTCCTTTATATCCAGTTCGAGCCAACGAGGAATTCGAGCCAAGCGAGTTCTAGCCAACGGAGTTTGACTGTATAGTGTTACTCTTTTAACATCCTAGGACACACTTTTAGCATATCGGTCAGTTAGTTTAAACTTATTTATTTTACAACGATTGTGAAACGAGTTATAACAACATTATATTAATCACTCTTGTTGGCACGATTTTACGCGAGAGTGTAGTCTTGTGTTGTGGGGGAAACCGGAGTACCCGTAGGAAACCCACTTGTCCGGCTTGAAGACCACAAACCAGTTGACTGTGTTGTCAATTTTATTCCCCATATCAAAGATGTGCCCCTGGCAATTTGTCTCCAATTCTCAAGGCTCAATACGCACATATCTGTAAATAACATAGTATTATTACTGCGCAAATTTGCACATCTTACTGTAAGCAAATAACCTTAGCATAACAAGGCTTAAAAGCATTAAACGGTCGTGGACTTTGCTCCGCCAACAAACACCAAATAAATTTCGAATCAACATTTTTGCAGTGTGTGTATACCACGTGATAAATGACGTCATACATGCTACGTCGGAAGGCAAAAATTTGCTTAAAATGAAGACTTAAATCAAAGATAACTTTTCATTTACAACACCATTTTAAATGAAACAAAGGACAGTCTATGCCGCTTAAAGAGCCCCGCATTTGTTTTATTACCAAAATTTGATGAGGACATTAGTTTCATCAAACACGTCGACAAACCTGTTTCAAAAATAATGTTTTGACAGTGCTCCGTCAGACGGCCGTATTGTGAAAAGGTTTGTCGAAGTGTCTTAAGAAACTAAACTCTCGATCAAATTCAGGTAAAAGACCGAAGGTGGGGCTCCGTAAGCAGCGTAGACTGCGCTATGTTTCATTTAAAATGGTGAAGAAATAGTGCAGTTATCTTTGTTTAAAGTCTATTTTCAAATCAAAATATTGCCTTCCTATGTAGCATTTGTGACGCAATTTATCACGTGATATACACAAACTGTATATGGCATGTCAATCGACTCCACACATCAAAGATACTGTCAGCGCTTTTGAGATGGTTTTTTAAGCACGTGGATCTAACTTCTGAAGCGGCGGGCTCTTAAGCTCGCAAATTATACATACATGTACCGTTTATTTTAACAGACCAATTAAAACGTAGCTTTAAATCACACTCGCAAAAGATAGCCTTCGGAACTCCCCGGCCATTTTTTTATTATCGAAAACAGCCTCGGAGGTTTGCCGGTACACCAGTAGAAGTAGTTCGATATTTTTTAAAATTCATTTATTATATCATTAATGAAATGTAGTGTTTAAGCTTATATTTATTGATATAAATTTAAATTGATTGCCAGTGAAGTGTATTATTTCAAACATAATTAAGATTTGCAAGAGTAAAGTTATTAAGTTTAAGTGCTAAATTAACGCGATCTACTTGCATCGGACTTAAACATACCGATGTCTGAGTATGTAAACCGTCGAAATACATCCGAGGTTGTTTTCGATAAAAATGGCCGAGGAGTTCCGAATGAAGAAATAGTTGAAGCAGACTGAATGAAGCTTCGATTTAGGCGGTACAGAATGACTTCCCTTCGGTGCAAAATTCCGCTTTGTTTAACTAATTGACAACAGCAGTAATGCACATGTAATTACTAAATTAATACTCCCAACTAGATAGTTACATATCTATGGTATTGCCAATGTTCTCAGTTCTTGGTAATATACCAATCAAGTAAATGCCATCATTTATTACTGCCTTAGTCGCGGCTAGGCTAAGTTACACGCTACGTGACTTGTTTACAATCATAACTAAAGCTAGTGCATCTCACATATTGAACGTTTTGACGACTTTTTTATTTTTTGTTTTGGAACGAGCCAATTTTTGCGTAAATCCATGGAAACCAGTTATATAAGACTGCTGACATTATTAATTATTAAATTAGATCGCAGATTTTTATATTCAAGTTCAAAAATTGATTTTTTATGCATTTTTCTTAAACTGTTAGTAACGGTTTAACCCATAAAACATTAACTTTTAAACGGAAATATGAAAATCTACGATCTGATTTTTTTATCAGCAATCTTATATCATTGGTTTGCAGATATATACGCAAAAAAATGTTCTTTCCATGACAAAAAAATAAAAAAGTTATCAAAATGGTATATCTGTGAGAGTGCAGCTTTAAGCCCAGAAGTACATAGTCTCGAACCAAGTCAGTGTAATGGTATTAAGATTAAACCCAGGAATTTTTCTCACTATCGCAATGCACAAAGGAACACGAAGCTTCGTGTTCAAGAGTTTTACGAGGGGTTTGATTTAAACATATTTTATTGCATTTTTTTCTTTCAACATCGTCGGTATTTACAACAGTGATATAGAGTATACAAAAAACAAATGGGTTGGACACAAGCTCTAACAACATTAGTAACCTGTTCCCCAACGTGCGGTGTTTATAATATTATTCAAATCTGGTTACATTTCACAAAACATATCGATACTTAGATATATTAAACATGTTCCAAGTACACAAAAACAAACATTCAGTAAGTATTCCCGCTTGGCTCGATATTCGAGAGGCTAGAAGTGAAATATCGAGCCAACGGGTTTCGACTCTATTAGAAAGTGACTTATGAGGCACATCACCTTTCGTTTTTGTAATAGAGCTTTAAATCAAACTTTGCTTTTCTCGGAAATGATATACACTTGTATATATTGACGTTTCATAAAAACGAAAAATGAATGGTTATCTTAAAGGGCAAATAACTCCAATTCGGAAGTGCATACTCATTGTTACATGCCTCATTTCTTTGAATTGACACATGCCAGTGAAACAAAGCATCCCGCACCATCTCAGAACATTGGCTTCTTTCCATTTTATAACTTTTGAAGCTGAATGTTTTGTCATTTCAAATACAGGCTGAACATGCTGGATATACTTGATAATACCTTTTTGTTTACACCGCATAGTTTGTACGCCTACACCGGATCTGATGACTTTATAGAATTCATGGTGGTTACGTTCAACCATTTTTTTCTTCAAATAAACGTAACTTTTTTATGACTTTGTTTAATTTTTAGAACACATGTGGAAGTTTCTCCCTGTATTTGACGCTGCCATGTTGGGATTTTAAAGCATTCGAAATCAGTGTTATTTCGCGAGCAAGTTAGTTAATTGTCGATTGAATACAAATGTATACAGACAAACTATTTTGTAGTCTCTGACCTGAAAGGGTCAACCCGGGGTTACTCCAAACTACCAAAATATAATTATGTTGTGTGACCAGTTTTTGCGTCCCAACAGTAGAATGACCTAAATCAGCGTTTAAATATAAAAAAATTGTGGGTTTGAAATTTTCGGCAAAAACTATGGAAGTGCATGGGGTCATCATGGACTCCAGTGCTTTATTCCATGTCATCAGGTAAACTCGTGTATTTTGATAACATTTCTCTTTTAATTTCAATCATTTAATGGCGGAATTCAGTTTCGACAGACATTTTTTTTTCGAGAGTCAATATGTAAAAAACAACATTTTTAATCTTTGTGTTCGCAAAAACTAGATTTTGGATCTTGGGGTGGCCTTTTTCAAAATGCTCTAAAATCTAAATGTGTTTGCAAATAAACTTCAAATCAAGTTTTGCCTAACTCGAAAGACTAACACGTGTAAATAATGAAATTTTATAAAAATAAATATGACGTTGTTCTTGTACACCGAATGGAAAATAAATTTCGAAGTGTCAACGCTTGGAAGTAGCTCAACAGTGTTTTGTTTGTTTTCTTTAAATGCATGAAATGATAATAAAATGATGACGGATGGCTTTCCATATTACAAAAAGAGACTGCCCCCCTCCCCCGCCCCCCCCCCCAATAAAATAAAATAAAATAAAAATAAATAAAACAAAACAAAAAACTTCTTAATTATTGTTATAGTCTTGAGGTAGACTTTGCTCACAAGATAGTTACATGCTAATATGGCTTTTTTTGCCTCTTTGTTCATAATTTTAATATTTTTTTAGTATTCATTCATATACAATACCGAAACATTTTAATGATTTAATGAATGTTGGATGTATTATGTCATTTAAAAACTAGGATTGATAACTTGTTCAGACATTTTCAGAACCTACCTTTTTCTATGATGTTGAGTAGAACAACAAGTCCATTAACATCTAACGCAAGGTTTCACCTAATTTTTATCAAAACTACACATCATGAGTCTCTTCTTTAATAGGCGTTTACAATGGTGCAACACAGATAAGCAGATAATGCACTACCGATCGTCGCCGATAATCGAAAGCATCACTTCGGAATCGATCATAGCTATGTGGCTGCATATACTTAATATTGAAATAAGTCGTAAAACAACAGCACGAACTATTTTATTAAAATAAAAGGTCATCATTAAAACATGTTTGTTTGCGGTAACCCGGCCGACTCACTAAAATCAACCCGACTCAAACGTGATTTTTAGGCCTTTCGGATCTTGATTGTGTGTCAATTGCCGCAAACCCAATCTTCATATCAGTGTGTGTATACCACGTGATAAATTACGTCATAAATGCTTCGCCGGAAGTGAACATTTTACATATAAAAATATTATATCATATTATTGCATATGAAGACCACTGTTTGTTGGTATATATTTTTTTGTTAAACATCAAAAATGCGTTTGTTATAGCGTTAAAGCTGCACTCTCACAGATTTATCGTTTTTACAACTTTTTTATTTTTTGTCTTGGAAAGGGCAATTTTTTGTGTAAATATCTGCAAACCAATGATATAAGATTGCTGACAAAATCTTAGATCGTAGATTTTCATATTTCCGGTCGAAAATTAATGTTTTATGGCTTAAACCGTTACTAACGGTTTAAGATAAATGCATAAAACATCATTTTTTCAACTTAAATATAAAGATCTGCGAACTAATATTTTGTCAGCAGTCTTATATAAATGGTTTCCATGCACTTTAGCAAAAATCGGCTCGTTCCAAGATAAAAAATATAAAAATTGTCAAAACGTGCAATCTCTGAGAGTGCAGCTTTAAAAGAAACCTTTGTAATACCTGTTTCCACTTTTTGTTAGTTTTGTTCGCCTTCTTTGGATAATTGCAGGAGGCGACAGCAATGGCGGCGCTCCTTGACATTTTCCGTGCACGTGCTTTAGGGAATAACCATCTTCGCAATACATGCGGTAAGTCCGATTGGAGATTTATTTAATCCATTTAATCGCATTGTCTCTGCACACGTGAACAGTTCGAATGTGGTCCTTTAGCCAAATTTTTGCGCATCTGAGATTCGGGTTTTTTTAGACCAAAAACTTGAATGCTAAGAAACTGCTCTTTCTTCTTATGGCCTGTGGTTTTCTAGATGTTAATCGCACGCACAAGTAATTCTTACAGTTCCATAGGAACAAAGTTGAATCTTTGCAAAGCTTTTGCACATATAATGTACAAACATACAATTTAAACCGTCTGCAAGTATGTCTAGTTTTCTCTTTTGAACAGTCAACGAACTGGAAACACAAAAGCTTTCATTTAAATTAAAAAGAAAAAAAAGCGTTTACTTTTAAGCATTGAGCGATGTTTGCTCTTTCAACACTTGTCATTATAGCTATCCCAAATCGTATTTTAAACAAATCTTTGTTGGCAGTTTCATGTTCACACGTACTTTTAGAAATGATTAGGAGTGCTAAACATCAACACTGTTATTTAAAGTCACCAAAGTTTTAATATACTTTATAACCATTAATTTGCATAACACATGTCGCGTTTAAAATAGCTCCAAAACATTAAATCAATTTGTTACTGCATTCCAAGGCGCAATCTCTTGGTATCCAAGGGAAAATGAACAACCAAACTCACATTGTTATCCTGAAAAACGTATCCTTAAAACAATAAATAACGCGAGTCCTTCGTTCGCACAAAGGCTATGAACCAGCTGTCAGCGGTATTGTTTGGCACCGTCTTTTCTGACAAGACGCTTAGAACGAGTTCTACCAAAGTTGTAACAATTCCCACTGGAAAAACCTTACACCTCGCTATCCCAGCAGACTGCTACGTACGAAACGCATAAATTGTTCAAAACACAAACACTGTTGGAAATGTTATAATAAATACATTTTTCGGAACTATTTACGTCTTGTGTGGTTAACTTCAGGGGAAATGAGCTGTAATCATTTGAGGTCTTGTCTAGTCCTTTGCCAATTTTGTCGCGTATATTTTAGGTTTTACTCTTTTTTTGATGTTGGGAGTTTAAACCATTGTAAAAAATAGAATTTCAGATTTGATTGCATTTTTTTCATTCTTTTTCAAATCCAATGTTATCATTGTTGTCCTTTCGAAGTAGGTAATGAGTGCCAGTTCATGCAATACATCTAATTATATCAACATTCATACTTGATTTTCTGAACGAAAAAATGTCGTTCATTTTGCATGATCCGATCTACCTTTTGTGACCTCAGTAGGTGGAATTTCGCCAGAAAGACCTGGGTCATGCATATTAAAACACGAATTTAAAGTTCTCATTATTTTATTGCTAAACGCGAAAATCGTTGAACCAAAATCATTTCTATTACAGCTACTTATAACAGTGTGTGTATACTACGTGATAAATTACGTCATTAATGATTTGTCGGAAGGCTTACATAGCCCAGCATTCAGTCTTTAACTAACCACGTTTGATTGAGAGTTTAGTTTCTTCGACACTTCGACAAACCTTTTCACAAAATCGCCGACTGTCAAAGCATTATTTTGGAAACAGGTTTGTCGGAGTGTTTGAGGAAAGTATTGACCTAATAAAACCCCAGAAAGAAAACGAAGGCGGGGCTCTTTAAGCGGCATAGACTGCCCTTTGTTTCATTTAAAATGGTAAAGAAAAAGAAAAGACATCTTTGTTTTAAGTCATCATTCGAAGGAAAGTGTTGCCTTCCGACGTAGCATTAATCACGTAATTTATCACGTGGTATACAAACATGGAAGGAATGCACAGGAGATATATATATATATATATATATATATATATATATATATATATATATATATATATATACATATATATATATATATATATATATATATATACGGATTGATTCTTATTTTTGTGCATTCATGCAGTATGAACGCTCGGCCGGGATTTCGCAAATATAGATTCAGCTTTATTACTTTAATATCTGAGGGCGGTATTCAAGTGTAGACTTTAAGTATTGGTAACAGCTTTTAAGTATGCTTTTACCAAAACAATAATTCATGGAATGTCTCAGAAACTCAGTTCATTTATTTGATAAATGCATCATAACCACGTTTAAACAAGTTTAGCATTAAATGCTATATTTTGTCTCCTTCGGTGGTATTCAATATGCAACGGAAGTTATTCTTAGGGTCAAACGTCATTGACTTATTCACTCTATTGGTTAGTTATAAATAACAAGTAATCCGATTAGCTACATCTTTCTCAAGTCCAATTAGGACCATTATTGAAAAAGTGATCCGATTAGCTACATCGTTAGCAAGTCCAATTAGGACCATTATTGAATAAATATCGGCTTTGCCGGCTAATCAAAAATGAACGAAAAATACTGTGAAAAAAACTGCAATCCTATTGGACAAAATATAAAGTTGAACACTAATTAATTATTACATATCTCAACGCTGACATGAATCACTCGCGGGTCTATCTCTCTTGTAGAAACTACCGTCATTTAAAGATTCACTCTTACTCCCAAATAAGCAGTACCGCGATTAATACAATTGTTTTAATTTAACGAAAATGGTGAAAATATATCGAAAGAAATGGTTCTTATGAAGGATACCGTGTTTAATTTGAGAGAAAGGTTCATAAAACACGGTATTTCTACCTTATGAAACGATAGTTGATCACTGTAAATCTTTTAGGACCCACCAGCCATTTAATAGTGCGTGTTTTCAGCTATTAAATACATGTTTACAATCTCGTATCAGGAATTAAGATTTTCAATAAGTGCATTATTTAGTCAGTAGTTATAGATTTATCACTAAAAACGTTTATAATACATGTGTATGTATTGATTTTAAATACGAGTATCACTTCAAAATCAGAGGCCAATATTTTTTCCAAGATGGGATTAGAACACATGTCTTCTTGCTCGTGTCAGATGTACTAACATGAAACTTAATAACTGTTTTTAGATGACTAACATCATTGCAAAATAATAAGTGCCTAAAAAGTAAAGCAAAAAGTTAAATGTGTTTATTCTGCAATATCTTCAAGAATCTTGGCCAAGTTTCCAAGAACAAGCGTGCGTGGAACCGAAAAGACATCAATTATGTTTCCACGTGCCAAATGTGCCAATTCAAATATTTCAGTTACCAATCAAGCACTTGAAACATGGTACACAACGGACCTCTGCGTCCTAAATGAGAGGCACTAACATTTTGACCCTTATATAAACTTAAAAAGTGTTTTGCCCACTGATATAACCTTATACGTATGACATAGTCGCTCTGGTATAGTGCATGTGAAGTCACATGATCAGGGTAAGGAATCACGTGACTTCAAAGGGGTTCCCACATAGATCACCACGGGTCACAACCGATGTAAACAAATTAGTAAGTGGCGTTAATTTCTTAATATTTTTTCTGACAGAAAAGCTTTAAAAATAGTTCCTGGGCTATGCTATTCTCTGCTTCTTCACGTGTGAAATATTTTAGATTTGCTTGCATTTTAATGATTCACACCTTTGCCAAAATTCCATTTTTAGAACAATTCAACGCTGAAATTTTGGCCAAGGATTGCATCATTCAAATACAAGCAAATCAAAAATATTTCACACGTTTAGGAGCATTAAATTAATATTCTTTTACAGGCTAAGACAGTTTCATAGTTTTTTTTTGTCTAGCAAGTTATTTAGTAGTTAACGTTACTTGCTTGTTTGTTTACATCGGTTGTGACCCGTGGTGACCAATGTGACAACCCCTTTAAGTCACGTGATTCCCCACCCTGATAATATCGGCTTCCTAGCTTAGGCGTAATATGTTTGTTTCCGGTTTCATGCCTAAAGAAAATAGGGTAGATGGGTCGGTTGTTTGTTGTAGTTGTTGTGATTTCATAAGGCATTTTTTTCTTGAGATTCTGGCTGTTACCGAAAACTATAAATTACTTTTATAAGAACAACTATGCAATCAGTATAAACACCACTGAAATAGTTATTGCTGCACTTCACAAATTGAACGTTTTGACAACTTTTCTTTTCTTTTTTTTTGTCTTCGAACGAGGCATTTTACGCGAAAAAGCATGGAAACTAGTGGTTTACGACTGCTGACAAAAATCAGATCGCAGGTGTCATATTTATGCTAAAACAATGATGCTTTTTTTTGCATTTTTCTTAAACCGTTAGGCAACGATTTTAGCCATAAAACATTAATTTTCAAATGGTGATATGAAAATCTGCGATCTGATCTTTTGTTAGATGTCTTTTATCACTGGTTTGCAGATATATGCGCAAAAATTGGCTCATTCCAAGACAAAAAATAAAATAGTTATCAAAACGGTAAATCTGTGAGAGTGCCAAACAACTTTATTTTTTCATACATTTAAATGTAAAACATGAAACAAATGTTAAAACATATTTCTGAAGGCAATAAAAGGGTTTAGGTTCGATGCAAAAAGTAGGGTAGGTCGAGAAATATGAAACAAATATCATTTTTACGCCTAAGTACATGTATAAAAACACTGTTTAGCGGAACAGTCGAACCCCGTTGGCTCGAAATCGCTTGGCTCGAATTACTTGTTACTTGTTGCCTCAAATTGGATCCAAAGGACCGATTTCTTTATATTGAAGGTAAACATTCCTGCTTTGCTCGAATTTTACGACTATTTATACAAATGTAAAGATCAATCTAGAATGCAAAACTTATCAAGGTAACTTGCCAAAATGTTTAGGATTTTATTATTGTAGATAACGACTATCTTAACATCCACTTCGCTTTCAAACAGGTAGATAAAGATAAACTCTTTATAGCAATACCATTGATGTGGGAGACGAATTTCACTGTTTTTTGTATTTTCCGTCTTTTATAACAAAAACATATATAAGTGCATTCAAATCAATACTTTTCTCTTGTTTTATTGAATATCTTTCTTATATAAAATATATAATCATGAAATCATAAACATTGTTGATTTGGTAGTCAGGGCATTCAATACTGTTTTTAATTGGATCTAAGAACGGTATAGCTCGATTGCTCGATATAAATAGCGGACCTATACAGTTAATGCAGTCAATGATGTATGACCATATGATTGACTTAAGTTGAACATACATTACCTCCCCTGGATCATTTTGACAGAAAACATATTATCCGCGAAAAAAATGAGCACACAACTTATAAAATCTTCTTTCGAAAATTTACTGAACTTAATGCACCAAAAACATGTTTTAAAGGATGCATGTTTTTCTCTTGAAAAATAGTATTTCTCAAAACTCAATAAAAAGTGATCTTTTGAAACATCTTAAGTTCTGGCCTTCCCCTACCAACTTTTGAAATATGGAATGTCCTCAACTTCAACGTCAAACTTGATCTCAACGAAATTAATAGACAAACAATTGGACAAAACCTAAGTCCATTATGTCAGACTACTGTTATTCCGGATTTTCGAAATAGGTCACTTGGACGAGTTGTCTCCCGTGGCGGTATGTATTTATATAGTTTTCATATTACAAGGTACAAGACACAAGATACAAGAATCTTTATTTTAAGTCGGGTATGTGTTAACAAGAAACATAAGCTTAATGAGCTATTTTCCGACATAAATAACAAACATACATAACATAACAAAGAGCATGTGATCTGGAAATAAAAGCAGATAGTTTAAAATAGGTACACATATTGGATTTACAAAAGCCTTTCCTCTAAGATGGAGTAGAGCATTGTAAACAGTGATAACATCAACAAGTTATGGAAACCAGCTACAACAAGTTATTACACATTATTACACAGCAAGAACTATTTGTTACTTTAACTATAGGAGGTTTGCCTTAAAGATGCACTCTTCCTCCCAAATAAGATTTACCACAATCGATGCAATTGTTTTAATATACCAAAAAGGATAAATTAATGTCGAAAACAATGGTACTTATGAAGGATACCGTGTTTAATTTAATTTGTTAATGAGGTACAGATATTACGATATTTCTACCTCATGAAACGATAGTATATCAGAGTAAATCTTTTAGCATTCACCAATCATCTAATATTTTTGCGTTTTCAGCTAGTAAATACACCGTTACAATCTTGTTTGTTATACATGTGTATGTAATGATTTTGAATAAGGGTGTTACTTTAAATGGTGTGTGTTAAGAGAATTTTTATTTTAGTCTCGTCAATACCTACATAAAACATTTCCAATATAAAACGGTTATAAAAAGTATTGCCACTCAAATTGAATTATAAGAGACTACTATCAAATATACAGAATCTGATTAAAATCTTATATGTAGTAAGTGTTGAAACAAAAATCGTGAATTTGAAAAAGGGTATTATTTAGGAAAAGGTCTGTTTCTTTTAACGGTAATCATTTCATGTTCTGCAGTTGTAACAATAAACATTACATTTAAACTCTGGTTATAAAAGTGGTGTCTGTTTTCAGCTATCTGGCCCTATCATCAAAAACAAATCATGTCAAATCTCAATCTCGGTATCATCTCATTTTACCTTATAAAGTGTGGATATACCACGTGGTTTGTGACGTCACAATTGGATATTGCAAGAAGCACAATACAACTTAAAAAAAATATGTTTGTTAAAAATGTGAATGCATTTGTGATATTGAGGCGAGGTTGGTCAGAACCAATATAACTGTTACTGGAGTTCTTGAGCTGGCAATGATCATGATTTCTACAATTTCGCCTTATCTAGGTCGTCCGACTTCTTGCTCTGAGGGAGCTTGCTGGCGCCCATGAAAAACACGGGCTGGAAGTCTGGATCGGTGAGAGCCTCGCGTTCCATTGTGAAAGGCCGGATATCGTAATCTGTCCGTCCGTCCAACGCTAGCTCGCTCAGTATCTTACCTAACAGGCCTGCAAATCTGGGCCATGGGAAAATATCTTTGTTCATATGAAGCATAATGCTTCATTGGAAAACAATATTACAAGCGCTTGAGTAAAACGCTCAAATGTTTAACTAGATGTCATAACTTAATAAGCATTTTTTTTAAATGACCGTTTTGGCACTTTCTTCTTGAAATTAGTAAAACAGATCGTTTTACAAACAACTGATTATCAAAAAGACGTGTAATTTAATCAAAGCTGACCTCTTACAAATTAACCGTTTTGAGAACTGTTTTTATTTTTTGTCTTGGATTAGCCAATTTTTGCGTTTATGTCTGTAAACCAGTCATATACGAATGCTGACAAAAGATCTGATGGCAGTGATAAATATTTACGTTCGAAAATTGATGTTTTATGATTCAATTCGTTACTTACGCTTTAAAGGGAGTGTTTCACAGATGAAAAAAATGTCGAAAAATGACATTAACTTGGGATCGATGTGTTCAATGCATTGAAACTTAATTATTGAAGTACCACATAGTTTAAATTTTATTTAAGTTATGCAGTTATTTCGTATTTTCCATTAAAAAAAGTTACTGGGTATGTCTACCGGGTAGAATTAATTCCTTATGCGTGATTGGCTAGTCGGCGTTATCACGTGATATTACCGAGGTAGGTTTATAGCTTAATTATGTCACCGTAATTGTGTAAGCTTTGATAGCTCAGTAGGGACGACCCCAGTCTTCAATTTTGGCGACACGGGTTCGAACCCGGGCTCCAACACATTTTTTTTAACATTTTGGTACTTTTTTTACAATTTTGACATCAAAGCGTAACACATTCTATTAGATGATTGTCCTGAGATTCGTTAGAAAAAAACTGTTTTGGTGCCAATCTGTGAGACAGTCCCTTTAAGAGAAATGAGTTTTTCGGCAATATCCCAAACAACTGAGATACGTTCGATTGTTAGTTATCGTATATGATTGAATTGAAGGCATTGATGCCAAAATCAGCTGATTATGGGACATTTATTTTTAAAAGAACAGTCAACACTGTCAAACTGTCAGAGTGCAGCTTTAAATAATAGAATATACAAACTATCTTACTTGTAGGCATGACCAGCGCCGTTACATATTAAGACGTCATCAAATCCAGTTTTCTTACAGGTATCGATGACAAAGTTCCGGTCCGGAGGCATGGTGTACAGGCAGGTCTTACTGTACAAAATTGGACCAACAGACTGAAATAAATATATGATTTCTATTAATTGCACCACATCCAATCAATTGAGTGTCCATTTATGAATTTTAAGTCAATATTAGAGTACAAAGTAATAAAATACGCTGAAAATTCACCATTTCAGACTAGAAATGGTTAACAATGTTTTTGGGGGAGTACACCCCCCTCCCCCTCAACATTTTAAACTATTTAAATCTCTAAACTTGATTCCTGGACCTGTCCCTTTGAATGGAACTTTAAAGGCCAAAGCAATGTGTTATTTGAAGAAAACACACACAAAGTTATATACAAAGTTAAACACACCGTGGGTAATATCTCATTAAGCAAGTCTAAACAGGCTTGTTCCCTTTTTGGATCGGGGATGAAGGAGCGGGTTGCCGGGGTAACCACTGGGCCTCCAGCGTCCACGCCGATCTTGGCGCCTGTGTTCCCATGGATCGGCATTCCGTAGAAATCGTGGGTCTTGGAGTGGTAGATCCATATAGGAAACCTGCAAGGAAGAGCCAAATATATATTATAAACTATATTCCTTGCCAATGAGTATACACATCGGCCCTTAACAAGTACTGGTTAACGTTACAAGCCCGAAAAGAACACAAATCCCGAACACCTGTTCAAACACGCGTTTTTACGGTTATCGATAATTGAGTACCGGTCTTAAACGTTTAAAGGGACTGTACACCAGATTGGCACCAAAAAAGTTTTTTTCTGTAACGAATCTCAGGACAATTATCTTATAGAATGTGTTATGCTTTGATATCATAATTGTAAAAAAAGTATTAAAATGTAAAAAAAATTGTGCCGGAGTCCGGGTTCGCACCCGTGTCGACAAATTTGCAGTCCAGCGTCGTATCCACTGTGCTACGACGGCTTACACACTTCGGTGACATAATTGAGCTATACACCTACCTCGGTAATATCACGTGAAAATATCGACTAGCCAATCACGCATAAGAAATACATTCTACCTGGTAGACATACCCAGTAATATTTTTTAATGGAAAAAATACGAAATAACTGCTACACTTACATGAATTGTAAACTATGTGGTACTTAAGTTAGTAAGTTTCAATGCATTGTACACATCGATGCCAAGTTTATGTCAGTTTTCGACAATTTTCTTCTTTTTTTTCGCTATTTTATCATACGGAGTACCGCCCCTTTAAGAAACGGAAAACGGATATAACGTCATACCTGCTTAAACCAAGCTAAAATAATTGTCAGTAAGAACAGTGTATGTAAAATATTAATGACTAAATAAAACATGTATCCCCAACCATCAGAATGACAGCCATTAACTCATTTTGCAGTTAACGTCTGCGAAACTTATTCCATACAAGTAAGGTTGACATATTTATACATAATCGGCTTCTTCAGGTCATCTCTCGCACTATGATGGATGCCTTATGACTCAATGTTCGTCCTCGCCTGGAATGAAACCGTTATTTCAGTATGGAATGTATCCGCTATTTCAGTAGTGTTGTTTTTTTCGTTTAAATTTTGTGCGCGTGAATTTGAAGCGAGTTTTCAAGCGCAGTGCCTTTCTCTTGATGAAGGGAAATAACCCTGCGTCTGACCAGTAACCGGTCTAAATGAAAAGGCAGTGAGTAAGTTTGTAGAGTATCGTTATAGCTGTCTGGCTATCATTTCTTAAATCAAACATTTTATGTTTCAATTATTTAACTATATTCACGGTCATCAAAAAGGTTCCTTTACAACATGGCTCATAAAAATTTGAAACAAATGGGTTATTAATAAATATTCACTTTTCTAACAATCTGAATATTTATTCATAGACCCTTATCCATTGAAAAATGTAAACATGTTCGGGCCGCGTCTAATAAAAGGTTCGCAAGACTCGCACGCTCAACTGTTATTTTTCTTAACTATTTACATAATATGACATTACTATTAGTAAGCCACGTTTTCGATAACATTACATTTTAAGTAAAAGCGATCTTATCGAATTCGAATGGTCTTAATGCGAAGCTCTAATATACAAATAATTCTATTAATATAAAAAACATCAAACGAAAAATGAGAATGAAATAGAGATAAAGGGAGATAATAATGGAAATCTTAATCGAACCAATGGCCATGGCGCCAATGTCCAAATGTTTCACAATCATATTTAAAAAAAATATATATATATTTAATGCCCTTTACACATAATGCAGTTTAAAGCGAGTCGAAACTTATTTAAAAAAATACATATTTTGTCAGTGGTTATGCTGACGGACTGCCACACTTCTAACTTCACGCTGCCGGGCTGCCAAACACCCAGACTGCTTATTTACGATGCCAGACTGCCAGACTGCCAACTTTACGGACATTTATACATTTCTAGTTCTGATTTATGTGTCAGGGTATTTCTTATGATTTTGGTTTTCCCCAAGAGTACCATTGAGGCCCTATACCGCTCACCTATCCACAAATTGTGTCCGCTGAGGCTTATTAGTAATGAAAGCGTGTTTGTTTAATACTGTAAATGATGATATATATCTATCTTTACATTCGCCTCGTCCTTTGTGTATATGAAACTTGACGTTTATATTGAGAAACACGCAATGGCTTATGACTTCAGTGTTTGTTTCAATATTGCCCTCCGATTGGATAATCGCGACGTCATTTAACCTTAATTAGAAATCATGACTACAGTTGTCACTTCAGCAACTGTTTCAACACTTGTAAATTGCTTATGTTTTAAATTACATTCTGGACAAGTGCCAACTTCCTAAATAATCGGACACCCGCCTTATAACAACTACACAACAGTCCGTGCAACAGTCCGTACTTGTCTTTGACGTAATCCTTCATATTGGGCGTGGCCAGGTACGTAACTTGCTCCTGGGTGACATATACTGGAATGTGGACACCGATTGAGCCCACCACGTGGTTGATCCACGCGCCTGACGTCACAACCACCTTGCGGCATGTAAAGTCGCCCTTCGGTGTTGTTACCTGACAAAGCGACAGTAAACAGACAAATGTACACTTATTATGCACCAGTAAATTGTAACCACGGCCCCCAGGTCCGGGGGTATACCCGGGATAGCGGTGGATATGGGCCGTGTTTTTACCTTTCAGGTGGCCGAACTGTGCGGTGGTTTTGTTTTCACGCCGAAAACAGCGGGGAAATGGCCGTACCTAGGATGTCCCAGGAGTGCGGGGCATTTGGCGGAGATTTTACCAGCAATGTGTCTCCGCAGGCAGGAAATTTTACCCGGAATTGGCTGGACCCAGAGTCAAAGTTTCCGCTTTTCCCGGGACCTTGGGGTTTGTGGTTACAATTGACTGGTGCATTATTTTATTTATATCTATATGGTATGTGTTGAAATACGTTAACAACAATCTACAGAGATACTCGTGTATTTTAATAAAGCCCAATGACATTGAGAACTAATGTACTGTATGCCTGACTCTACTACTACTACTACTTCTACTACTACTACTACTACTACTACTACTACTACTACTACTGCTACTGCTACTGCTACTGCTTCTGCTAATGCTACTAGTGCTACTAGTGCTACTGCTACTGTTGCTGCTGCTACTGCTACTACTGCTACTGCTACTACTGTTGCTACTACTGCTACTGCTACTGCTGCTACTACTACTACTACTACTACTACTACTACTACTACTACTACTACTACTACTACTACTACTACTACTACTACTACTACTACTGCTGCTGCTGCTACTGCTACTGCTACTGCGGCTGCTTCTGCTGCTACTGCTACTGCTGCTGCTGCTACTGCTACTACTGCTACTGTGTTGCTGCTGCTGCTGCCACTGCTACAGCCACTACTGCTGCTGCTACTACAACTACTACTGCTGCTGCTGCTGCTACTCATACCTCTACTGTTGCTGTTTCTGCCTGTTGCTGTTTCTGCCTGCTGCTGTTTCTGCTACTACTGCTGCTGCTACTGTACTGCGACTGCGACTTCTACTGTTACTACTATTACTACTACCATTTCTATTCTCGGTACCGCTCTAAACAACATAGGATGCGTTAGTCGGTTCGGCCCTAAACTTAAATTTCCGTGCTAATTTTGTTGACACTTGCCATGACTATCGGTATGCATCTTCCTCTGTCGTGATCTTACAGCGGTCAAAGGGTTAGTGTATCATCCTTTACTAGATTACCGGGGTAGCAAGGGTAATAGTTCACTTTTATCATCAAATGAAGTCTTTTAAGTACCTTTATCAAACCGTCCTTATTTCGTGTCAACCGAAGTACGGGACAGTTCTCGATGACGGACGCCCCTCGGCCGCGGGCCAACTGAACGTGAACGGCGTTTCCGGTGGCGGCATCCACGAGCCCGCCGTCCTTTTGGTAGACTGCCACATACTTCTCGTCAGTCTGGAATTGCGGGTACCGGTCGTGCAGCTGCGTACCCGACAGCCACTGGTACCTTCCGGGATAGGAAACAATTAATGATACATGTGCTCATTTAGATATGAAAATTTTCGGTCCTCACATAATAATATTATATTATGTCTGAGGTTTGCTTTAAAATTGCAGGATAAATGGCTGTCTCAGCTGTTTACCCATTAAAGATAGCGCATATGCCCCCCCCCCCCACCCCACATGTTTAAAGTGTGTATAAGTGGCACGTGAAAGTCAAATAATTAGTATAGATACATATATCGGCACCACTAGCAGATTCAGGGTGTGGGGCGCACACGGCGCCCCCCCCCCCCTTAAAATCGTCCAAGTTTACTTTTTATTTCAATATAGGAGAAGAAAAGTTATAAAATAAACCCAAAACGCACCATCTCGGACTAGAATTTGTTAAACCCCATGCCAACACTTTAATCCAAATTAATTTCGTTTCTGAGGGAGGGGCACAAGTCAAAATGGTACGCCCCTAAGTATCGCCCTTTTAACGTCGAATCCTGGATCCGCCCATCGTAAGCGATGTGATTCATCAGTAAGTAAGATTCAATGCGTTGTACACAACAGTATCAATTTTGTAAGCTTTGACATTGTTTCTTGCAAATATTTCATCTGGTGTCAAGCCCCTTTAACGCAAAATATGTAGAAACATCAGTGATAAGCTTTTCCCCGTCGACTACGTGTTTAATATACTAGCTTATTTTCAGCTCACACACTTATCTAACAAAGTATAAAATCACAACATGACAATTAGCACGGCAGATAAAAGCCAACTTTTATCTTTACCGTGTAATTGCGTATATACAAAATGTTTATGCATGTTTGTGTAGGTTAGACCTTATTGTTAACGAATCCGAGTGATGCCAAGTTGGCATCTTTAGGCAACTCGCTAAAATCAAGATGGCCGCCAAGATGGCTGCCGAAAAAGGGGAAAAAAACAAGCACAATTACCATATTTCTATATTAAGATATATGTTATAAAAACAAATGATTACATCGCAGCAATAACAATCTCATGTGTGCATGTACTGGTTTAAGACGGCTTTGGCTCAAATTGTCACTGTCTGTTAAAAATATGTTACCAAAGTAGTACTACGATTGTATTATTAGAAAGGAGAATCATATAAAGTGTCGTATTATTTAGGTTTGCGATTGACAAGTTAACTACGTGCTAGCAAAACTATAATTATAATAAATTGGAAAGTTTAAACAGATGACCATGCCATGTACGTAATGTACGTTACAATGTCTTCTCAACTCATTTACATTTTCTTATTTTAGTATTGATAATAATCGTGTTTAAAAATAAAACTGTATCCGACCGACAAATTTACTGCATAATTTCATGATTATAAATTAGCAACCCATGTAATGCACGGTTAAATGTAACATACGTTACCACGACCACTTAATTTTAGTTTGTTTTTTTGACGACTGATAAGCAATCGTTATGAAAATATAAAACCATCACATGGCAAAAAATCAAAACTGAACAGAATAATGTTATTACATTTGCAACTTTTAGCAGAGGTCCATGTAAAACATGAAAATATATAATGAAACTTACGTTACCACGTCTCCTTGATTCTTTTTTTTACGATAAATAAGCATTGTGGTAAAAATATTAAACAATATCAAAGTTATAAAAACAGAAATTATATTGTACTTAATATACTCAATACTAATTACACCACAAAAAGAGACTAAACTTATATATGAAACCTCTCTTCATAAAATATTTGTATAATTTGACAGGTTTTGATTTCAGTGTTCCATCGGTCTAGTTTAATAACATATAAGCAAGCTTATACAGTGATTTCCTAATTGATCTGTACGGTACAGCACATATCTTCTCCACGACAAGCATAGAACACAGTGCACGGCAGTCGAGAGCCATTACAACGCCATCGCATACTAAAGCACGGTATTTGGCTTTCACATGAACACCTTATCAGTTTCAAAATATCATGTGGTCCTAATCGTACATCAACATGGACAATAACGGCTGACAACGATTTGTGATCTTCATTCCGAATCCAACCATGATCCGAATGATCAAGTTCTGATGGATCTTGGTTGACGGCGTATTTCCATATACATGCTTGGAAATGCGCTCGTTTTACATTCTTATTGAATGATTCAGTTGTTGGGTGAGTGACTGAAGCTTTTGTGCTGATGCTGAAGACTTTCTAACCTCTTTTAGAGGCAGCAATTCTCATGTCTGACATTGCATTTATTCCGTCGAGTCCGTAACAAGCAGCAACAAAGGACGTCGATTCTCTGACGATGGCGTCTAGGGTCGATGTTTTATTTCCAATAGACTCGAGTGTGTATTTATGAGATTTTAGAACCTTAATAGCTGTACCCTTTCCGAATTAATGACAACACGCCACCGTGTCACAACCGGATAATGCATGAGCTGCTGATAATCCAGTATTATATCTTTGCTAGCACCAACAGTCGCGTTGATGTCAATATCTGCACGGCCTTGTATTGGTGATTCCATTAATACTTTCAAAGACACTTGGTGTACAAGAGAATGATAATGGGCAAGCAAAAACACATCAGTGTCGTCAGATATATCATGCATATAACACTTTCGATCTGATTGGCAAACAGAACCATTTGTTGAACTAGGATATTATCCGCCTCTTCATGTGATGTGCGCATGTCTTCACGTCTTAACGTTACAATCTCTATAACATCGAGTGGTACATAATTTTCCCCAGTTATAACGAATTTGTGTTTTGAGCCCGTTTCTTTGAATGTTACATTTGTCGACAAATCATCACACATGAGATAAATCATCGGTTTCTTGTTTTCTGGTACAGTGAGGATGGCCTTCCGGTCCCTTTGGTGGTGAGCGAATTATATATAAAATTGCAGAGCCGTCAATTATAACTCTCTCTATCTGCTTTGATGATTATTTTTGCAGACGTTTCTACCTGTAGAATTTTCTTCATTTGTGACTCTGATTTGACAATTCTGAGATCACCTGATGCAGTTAATAATGAGGTTAGAATTGGCGACAATTCACACGATAACACATATTTCAAGTTATTTTCCCGTGTACTCGCTTGCAGACCAACAACTCTGGTATAGATCAACTCTGTTTCAAATTATCTCAACTCACCTATCTTAAGTGACTTCTTTGATGCGGCTTGTGTTGTAACTGATCGCGGTATGGCTTCGTGGAATGATTCTGGCCATCCGTTTTCAAAGTCTTTTATTTGCTTTGTAACAATTGCGATGACATCGCGTACATTTACAACAAGTGGAGCAATCTTTCAGGTAACAACATTTACCAGCTCTTGTAGATGATCGATGGTCCGCAGTGTATGAATGCATTCATTGATCTTAGTCTGGATAGAAGTGCGGTCTTTACTATCGGTTTATATCCTGCTTTTCATCTCTTCCTTATGTTTGCCTGTGTCCTGTGGCCGTTCTTCATCACAAAGTAATTCGATGTCATGTTCCATTTGACTACATATGTGCAGACTGAGTGCCAATATCTTTAGAGTTTCAGGCTTGAGTGTGATTCCTATTATTCCACCGGCGCCATGCCCATACCTCATAAAAGTGGTTTCAGTGAACATGTTACTCCATATCGCGTTCCATGTTCCGTTTATATGTGACGTTAAGTTTAATATTTTTTTCATAGACTAGTTAAGCAATTTTAACGATCTCATATAATAGAGACCATAACGGGTGTAATTAACGTGTCCCACCGCAAAAATTATGGAAACATACAATTTATCGCAACATGGTGTAGCACCAATACCTTCTCTTTCAGCATGGATAAACACCATCATGATCAGTACACCTTTTACCATACAGTTGACCCATAATTTCGCTGTTTTGCTTTCTCGTGACACTGCTAAGAATTTTGCCATTTTATGTCAAAAGTTTGAAAGGGTAGTGGTAATGGTCTATTAATTATCAACTCGTTAGTATTTCCCATGAAATAGCATGTCAATCATATGTGATCATGTCCTAACGTTTTAATGTACAAAGTGTCTATTGGTGGCCATCTTAGGCGCAATCTTAAATTCAAAGAGTTACCCAACGAGGCCAGAGTGGCGTCATTCAGATACTTTTCTGATACAATCATGGGATTAAGAAAATACGAAATCATTTTTAAGGACGCGAAATGCATGGTTCATTCCGGGTACAAACTACGCCAAGTTGGACGCCATCTTGAATTCCAAGAGTTGCTCACCTATGCCAGAGTGGCATTATTCAGATTATGTCATGGCACAGTCATGCCATTGGGAAAATGCAAAAACATTGTATATAGACGCGAATGCACAGTTCACCCCGGGTTAAAAGTGTCCGTTGGCGGCCATCTTGGACGCCATCTTGAATTCCAAGAGTTGCTCACCGATGCCCGAGTGGCATCATTTAGATTATGTTATGATAGACGTCAATGCAATGTTCTCTCCGGGTACATATTGTCCGTTGGTGGTCATCTTGGACGCCACCTTGAATTCCAAGAATTGCCCACCGATGCCAAAGTGGCCTCATTTAGATTCTGTTATGGTTCAGTCACGTCATTAAGAAAATGAAAAAAAAAACAAAAACAGTTTGTATATACGCCTATGCGCGGTTCACTTAGGGTTCTGCTGGACTAAATAAGATAATTTTAACTTCGGGCTATGATCTTTATTATCAGCTAGCAAAGTAAACAAAATCATCAAACTACGATTAATTCAACTTAGGACTTTGACATTTATAATCTAGTAAAGCAATAAAAAAATCATGACAATACGATGGTTTCAACTCATGACTTTGATCTTTAAGACACGCTTAAACTTTGTATGGTGTACAAGGCGTGTAAAATATGAAAATGCACAAACACACAAATACGCTCAGGGCCGGCATTCAATATTGATCTTATCCTTTTCCTTAGACATGCCCCAGTGATTCCATTCAGCCTAGTGGTCAGCTAAATCTACAGACCAATCAAAACACTTAGTTTGTAATCTTAAATTTAAGCTCAATCTAAGTTGCATATTAAATACACCTCCTGGTTCAAAATTATTAAAACGTACATCCATCGAAAAATGTCCAAGACGAACATGTTTGAACCCAAATGCTAAAAATACAGAATTGTTACACATACGGTATTTTGTTGGCGGCCATGGCATCCGCGTACTGTCGGGCGATCTGGTCCGACTCGCCTTTCTTAGCCAGCAGCAGCCCGCCCGTCCGCCACACCACCTGGATCCCAGACTCCTCCTCGATGACGTCCCACCTGAAACAGCGGAAGTTACAGCCATACACCATATTTATGAAGAGCTCCAATTAGACTTTATCTATTGACGTCCGATTTTCATTTTTTTTTAAAAGTTAAATTTAATAATGATGTAAAGAATAGTTGTTGATTTGAACGTTATATCCCATTTTCTGTTCAAGTGTTTTATTTATCGAGTGGCTATATACCGTTGGCTCGAACTCCCAGGCTTAACATACAGTTCGAGCCAACGAGGATTTCGAGACAAGCGGGTTCGAGCTAATGGGGTTGATAATACATGTATTCAAAAGCCTTATGTGACATTTATAATTTTATTACTTTTTATTTCAGTTTTGTGAGATGTGTTTCAGAGACTTTTCTGATACATACTACAGTCCAAACTCGCTATGTCGACATCTGATATCTCGATTTTACGGTTGGGTCGAACTTTTTCCCCGATCCCGAATCTATTCCTTCTTATTCTAAATAAACTATTTTCGCTCATGTCGATTTTTCTATCTCGATTATTTCGCTATGTCGAACTCCTATTTTAGTCCCTGTGGTCAAATTTCACACATTTGCTGTGTTCTTTATGCCGACTAACTGCATAATCGAGTTAAAGGTGCGAAAAAAAATCATGACGGTTTGCGGCATATCGCTAAATTACCGTGCATGTCTAAATAACAATCTGTCATAATTGGAGGATAATTGGTAAGTGTGAATAATTAAGTTGTTTGTTTATGTTTTAGATTAAAGAGATATTCATTGCTTAATGTCGTGTGATTTTCGTTATTGTACAAAACATGGAGATTTTATTCATTTGATAACAATCTCAAATGGACACAGACAGAATAACTTCAAAATGTCAGACATTATAGTTTCACTGCTCTGGTCGACCAATTCATAGAAGGACCCGAAATAAAACACAAATAATTCATATATTTTTTTGATACATCAATACCGTTTTGTTGTCCGGTTAACGCAGCGGTTAGCGCGTTCGCTTCTCACTTAGACGACCCGGGTTCGATTCCCGGCTTGGGCGCATGTAAGTTTGGTATGTGGTCACCACGCCGGACAAGTGGGTTTTCTTCGGGATCTCCGGTTTCCCCCATAGCCTAAGACAACACTCTCGCGTAAAATCGTGCCAACGAGAGTGAATAAAATATATTGTTATAACTTGTTTTACAAGCGTTGTGAAATAAATATGTTTAAACTAAGACCGTTCAATTGCTGTGTAAACATCAGCAGACATCGGAGTCAGATGTGTTGGGTTTTGTGCTATTATTTGTATTTCGGATATGTCGACTGTTCGTTTTCGCAAACGTTTTTCCTAGTTTCGACGACTTCGACGTAACGGGTTTCGAATGCATTATGTACTAGTGAGAAAGTTTCAACTTACGCCTTATATGTTTCCGGAGTAAGCTTCGTGTAGATGTCATCATGATAAGCCATCCGACTGGAAATTTAAAAGATGCTAGTTCTTGAGAGGGAAGATAACTAAATAGATAGATACATAGAAACAGGTTTTTTTATTCTTTCAGTCGCAGTTTTGTGTTGCGTTTATTTGAAATGTTAATAAAATTTACTTTCAAGAAACATCTTTAAAAAATATGATGCATGAAACATGGATACAGATCAGGGCTGCTCCATTGTTTTGCGTTAGAGGGGTCGTACAGTCGACGTGCG
Source organism: Mya arenaria (assembly GCF_026914265.1). Classification (NCBI taxonomy): domain Eukaryota; kingdom Metazoa; phylum Mollusca; class Bivalvia; order Myida; family Myidae; genus Mya; species Mya arenaria. The sequence continues at coordinate 14,227,873 of NC_069125.1, read as the reverse complement.
CCCCCTCCCCGATACAGTCTAAACTTTGCACGGTATATTAAGGGGTCCTTCCGCTGATTATGATCTGATATTGTTATCAAAATGTTAAGTTTGACTATTTTAGGTGGGACAGGCGGGGGTAGGGATGCCCCCCCCCACCCCCGCCGAAAATCCGCTAGCACGTTTACGCCTTATTGAATTCTAAGCTGTACATATTCTTACATGATTCTGGAATGATCCTGCGATCCGCCATTACTGTGTCCTAGCTCATATTGTTCTATCCCAAGAACATCTGTAATTAGAATCAACGTTTTAATGGGGAACGAGAATAAGTGCGATAAGGGAACGCGATATAGTTAGAAAGTGTGATCAGGGAACGTGATACAATAAGGAAGTGCGGTTAGGGAACGTGATAGATTAAAGAAGTGCGATCAGGGAACGCGATACAATAAGAAAGTGCGATCAGGGAGCGCGATAAATAAGAAAGTGAGATTAGGGAGCACGATATAATAAGAAAGTGCCATTTGGGGACGCGATATAATAAGCAAGTGTGATTAGGGAGCGCGATAAATAAGAAAGTGCGATTAGGGAGCGCGTTAGAATAAGAAAGTGCGATTTGGGGACGCGATAGAATAAGATCTCATATAATCATTTTGCGACGTCTGTTTAAAGGTTTCCGTAATGCCCCAAACCATTTTCGACCTTGCTATTCTCCCCAACAGCGGCTCTATCTGGTGAGTGATATTTAAAATGATCAATTATTGTCTCATAAGGTAGAAATACCTTGTATTCTGCACCTTTAATTCAAATTAAACTCGATGTCCTTCATAAGAACTATTGTTTTCGACATTTATTCATCCTTTTTGGTAGTATAATATTAAAACATTTGTATTCATTGTGATAAATCTTATTCGGGAGAAAGAGTGCATCTTTAACCGTTGTATGAATTATGTGTATGTTACGGTTTGAATATTTTTGTTAGATTGTATGCACCATCACATACATAATTAAAAGTAAGATGTCGATGCATAGTCGCGTTGTGTAATTATAACATCAATATTTATAAAAGTGTATACAATACAGTAGGTTAAAAATAAGATTTCTCCATAGTCATACTTGCCCTGATCATATGGGCATAGATTCTCTTCTTAGCAGGGGCTGATTCAGTAGTTCGCGTTAGAGGGGGCGCACTTTGGAAGTGCAACAGAGAACGTACGCGAACCGTAAAAGCATGGTTTTACTGGGTTAGTTGGGACTTGAAGTCGTCCCTAAGGAAAGGTTGAGACATTTTAGTCTGAAATATTCCATTTAAGTGCATTATTTTCATATTGTTTCTCGGATATTGATATAAAAAGTAAACTTTAACAATTTTAGCGGGGGCGCGCTCCGGGTGCGCCCCGTCCAAATCCGCTAGTGCAGGGACGGGACCAGGATTCGACGTTAGAGGGGGCGTAACTGGGGGGGGGGGTAATTATTTGACTTACGCCCCTCCCTCAGAACCGACACCTCTTTGGTTTAAAGTGTTGGCAGAGGGTTCGGGGTAGAACAATTTTCTAGTCCGAAATGGTGCATTTCTGGCGTATGTTATTACCTTTTTTTCTATATAAAAATACAAAGTAAACTTGGACGATTTAAGGGCGGGGGGTGGGGGGTGCGCTTGTTCCCTCATCGCACTTTCTTATTTAATCGCGTTCCCTAATCACACTTTCGTATTCTAGCCCGTTCCCTTATCGCCCCGGGTGCGCCCCCCTCCCCCTGGATCCGCAAGTAAACACGGGCTTGCAAATCATGCATACATAGACAATTCCAATTAATGCGTTTTAAAATATTTAAAGACGTCTTACAAAGCCCACCGGCCTCGCGAACGAGCGAGTATAATGCACTAGTCAATTGTAATCACGCCCCCCAGGTACGGTGAATAGCGGGGATTTTGACATTCGGTTCAGCCAATCCCCGCCCTACTTGGACAAAATGTTGTTAAAATGCCCCCTTATCCCAGGGACATTCACGGTAAGGCCCATTCACCGCAATTCTTGGCGCAAAAAACACACCAAAACATTCACTCGTTTCTGCGGGGCCATCTGGAAGGTAAAAACACGGCCCATTTCCCCCGCTATCCCCTCAGACCTGGGGACCGTGGTTACAATTGACTGCCGCATAACTCATACATAAATAAGCAATTTAACTTACCCGCTCCAGCTTTCCGTGAGAGCCAGTAGAGGGCGGCGCTGCCGATGCCGCCCAGTCCCACCACTATGTAGTCAAACTTCCGGCGCTGTCCGGTCATGTCTGCCTGCATCCTGGATCAACTTCTGCGATCCTTATTTCAGATGCTTTTAAAATTGTATGGTTTTGTTTACGTTATAACATCTATGTAAATAATATATTCGGCTCATTCGACAAACGACCATCCTTACAATTTTATCATGCATGATTAAGGTTAGTACGTAATCAGTTTTTGAACTTATTTAACTAGAACGTTTGAACTTAGAGCCGAATATATGTCACTTATGTGAGTTAAAACTGGTGGGTTAAATATGAAACCCTTCCCTTCAAAATTCGGACTCAAAAAGGGAATTTCATCATCATCATCATCATCATCATCATCATCATCATCAGCAGCAGCAGCAGCAGCAGCAGCAGCAGCAGCAGCAGCACTATCATCATTCTCATCATCATCATCATCATCATCATCATCATCATCATCGGATAATATTACTGGAGCAACATAAAAATCATTTAGAACACACGCGTACTTCGCATAGTCTGGTCAAAATGGTTAAATTGCAACAGAACATAGACGTATTTTCTTTTCATTATATTATACATACTACAATTTGTACTTTGAACAGTTCATGATAAAGGTTTCAAGCAGTTGTTTCATCGCCGTGCAAAAACCCACAATATTATTTAATGCCATCTTAATCTAAATATTAAATCCAGAGGCGGTGCCATAACTTGGCGTAAGAGGGAGCGCCATTTGGGGGCGCATCTTCGACACTACTCAAGTTTAAATACGGGATGGGGGGTTTGTGCTATTTTTGTTATCTTTAGTGTAAACTGGTGCATGTTGGTAAATTGTATTTACCCCCCCCCCCCCCCCCCCCCCCCGATATCAACGTTAAAAGCTCCCCCTAAATGCGCGAGTGAAACCAATCACGCTGTTATATTTGTCATCATTTATTGAACAAATCACAAATCTCTGTAATATCAGACATTCCATTTGTAAGAATAGGTTAAAGTGCATGCATGCAATATAGTTACAAGAAAGACCATTGATGCAAAGCATCAAAGGGCGCCGTTTAATAGTTTATGCACTTGTTATATGTTGAAAAACAAGGAATGTCAAGGCTAACAAGCATATTATGGTGCATTGAACCGCATCTATGAAATTCTCAAAATGTTTGTAGTTTTCTGCATGACAACATAGGCAAAAGCATTGAAATTGAAGATTTTCAAGTTGAACATTTCATTAGGGGTGGGTACATTAATGAACACGACAGAATTAGGGTGCTTGTGCACTGTACTTTTTGTCATTGCCACATACCCACATACCAAGTTTTATTTCAATACCATAAGTAGTTTTAAAGTAATGCTCTGGTCAAGAAAAAGCGGCAAAGGGCAATAATTATGTAATTAGCTTAAAAACAGCTATAGTCATTGTGCACTTCCTCTCGTTGTGCTAAATACCATTGAATGATGTTTAATGAAATTCCAAAAAAAGTAGTTTTCTAGTTATGCTCAGACAGGAAAAGATATAAAGGGAATAACTCTTGCAATACGCTGAAATAGAGTTATTGTTCATGTACACTGCAGTTCTAATCCTATAGGGGGAGGGGGCAACGTCACCATGCTGGAATGACAACTTGTAGGGAAGAATAAGTTACCTCATTCATCATGAAGAAGTGATATGAAATAACAATTTAACAATTTGTGTAGTACTTATTGTAGTAATAAACATTATCATTTCGTCCGAAAGTTGCAAACATAAATAGAACATAATTATTGAACTGTAAAGTTGCAAACATAAATAGAACATAATTATTGAACTGTTATATAAAAAGTGAACATTGTTTACTAGATGAAATGCATTTATAACATAACATGCCTTGTTTTTAGCTGTTTAATAATACTAATGTTAACTTCTTCATTTACATAGTAAAGAAGAGTAGAAAATGGATGTTTTAGTTGATATTAACACAAAAACAGCATGTGTCTTATTGGACAATGGCATTTTTTCAAATATGATAAAAATAACGCATTCAAACTGAATATGTATCAGACTATGTATGAAGGAAATAATACTGTTTCTATTTTTCACAAAGGTTTTGAAATACAACAATGCACATATAAGCATAAATAGGCCAAATATGCAAAAAAATAATAGTAAACAATGTGTGAAAGTGATACTGAACACTTAAAATAATTTCTTTGTGCATTAAATGAATATATACCAGAAAAACAATATTAAATCAAGTCCAAAATGTATAATAACATGAAGAACACCCCTTAATGAATATCTTCATAACAAATCAGAGTACATGTAAACAATAATCATTTATATCATTAGTATCAAATGTGTCCAGTTGAAAGTGTGTTTTCATTTGCATTAAATTACATTGTTATATATACCAGAAAAGCAATTATAAAAATCCTTAAATGTATAAGAAACTGAAGACAATAAAGAATAACACCCATTTATGAATATCTCCAAAACAAATCAGAGGTCACCTATATATAAAACAATAATTATTCCTATAATTAGTATCAAATGTGTCTAGTTTTTGTGTGTCTGTTCATTATCTTTAAATGAGCATCTTTAAAGTGAAACTCTTATTTGAAATCAATACATATAATTGTATATATAACACACATCAAATTGAATGAAGAAACAATAACTACTTACTAAATAATGCATTTGCTGAAATATCGTTTACTGATAACAAGCTTGTCACCCTGTTTATAATAGCAGAATGCATGACAAATATTAAATGATCAATTGGTGATTGCTAAAAGATGTACTGTGGTCTACTATAGCATCACAAGGCAGAAATACCATGTTTTAAGTTCATTCTTATTAGCAAATTGAACTCAAGATCCTTCATTAGAAACATTGTTGTTGACATCTATCAACCCATTTTGAAAAATGAAAACAATAATATTAATTATCATAAGTCTTATTTGGGGAGTAAGAGTGCATCTTTAAAAATAGTGTGTGTGTTTTTTCACTTAAATATGTAACAAATCAATTTGACAAATGAGACAAAAGTTAGGAAATAGAAGTAGTAATTGTACATAAAACAAAACATCAACACAAATTGACAAAGCTCAATATAACAGGAAATCTATATTATGAAAACACAAATCCTTAAAGGCCATAATTATTTGAACTGAATTAAGGTATAAGTAATACACACTTTTATAAAGCTTTTATGGACAACATAGTTATTATCATGGTACACTATGGGACTTTTATCCAAATTTTGAAGATTTTTTACTGTTAATTAAAAATATTTTGTCTTTATTTGATTTTTTTTTCACATTATCAGAGATTATGAAATAAACACAACAGTTTGTGGTAAAATAAACTTCAGTTAACAGAAAAATTACGTTCAACCGAACATATTATTGATACACATGGAAAAAAAATCATTTTGATTGATCTTGTGAGTCTTCGGAACAGAGCAGTATTTCGATGTTTGAAAATATATAGCAGTTTTATAAATTCATAAAAATAGTTAATAATAAGACAACCTGCTGAAATCATTTAAATATTTTCTATGATGTCTAATGAACAATTCAAAAGACAATTTATGATAGTTTACCGTTCAGTTTTGAAGAAAATATACATAATGTCATGAAACTATACATTTTTATAACTAATAAAATGCTTAAAAATCAACCTTTTTCTTGTAAAAAGCTCAACTGGACTTATTCATAAAATGTAATCATTCGAATAAATGAATTTTACTTATGATACTAACTCAGAATTCAGATTTAAAAACAATGAATGTACTTTTAAATTAAAATATGTAAAGAAACAAGAACACTAAGTAGGCGGTAATGCCCCTCCAAAAATGTCAGAGTGAAAGTTCTCAACTAATGTCTTTTTAATATTATAACATGTAAACAGTCTCTGTTGGTAATCGATGTCTATTTGTTTTATTTAGTCAATGGTATTCTAACATTTAGAACTTTTCACAATAATTCTTCACTCTTCAACATTTGAAGTTTGGTTTGTTCCCATGCGTTTGTACTTGTAGTGTCTGCACAGATGAAAATTACTCAATGCTGAGTCAATGCTGATTTAACAGGTCTTTACCCATCTAGAATGTTTAGTGCTGTAAAAGAAAAAAAAAAGTACTTTCTAACTAATTTGTATAGATAATAATACTGTCATACATATACAAAATAAAATATAAACAGTTTAATATTTCTCAACATTATTTAAAAACAACAACAATAAGCTGATACATACATGTATATAATATAAAGAAAATTACTAAATTTATCAATAAAATTCATCATCACCACCACCATCACCACAACCACAACCACTGGATTAATGAAAACAGTGAGTTTATAAAACAACAAACACCAACTCAAATATGTTTTATATGAAATACTCACATCATCTCTATCAGATGTGGATAGACATGGATGTCAAATCTGTCTCAATGATCCAACAAAGTATTTAATGCAGGCTGGAATTCTTCATATAATAGTAATATTCAGTCCTTTTCCTGCCTGAAAGAAATTAGACTTCTGATTATCAACCAACAGAAACTACAACTGTAAAATACAAATGCACATGTATTAATTATACATTCTGCACTAATATCCGTTTTAGCCAAGAGTAAGGGTTGGTAGGCACAAATGTGTAGATGTTGTGCATATGGATGTGCGTGAAGTTAGCACCGTAGCACCGTATCCCCATATCACCGCAGTGATGATCACCATCAAAATCTATACAATAAGAGGACATGCAATATTCTCGAAGAAACATGTAAGGCTCGTTCTCGCAGAAACGAGCAAAGGGACCATAGGGGCCTATGTCACTGTGTAGCCGAGACCTGGCCCTAGGTGATGGCACATGTGAATACCCTAGGATTTTAGGCAGGCTATGCGGGATAGGGACATGAACTCGATCCCCCATGCCAATTTGGCCCATATTCAGACACTGTTATGGTGCGGATGCCTTAAAAACGAGCAAGGGGACCAATGGCACTGTATCCAAGGGTTACCTGGCGGTGTGATACATTCGGGGAAACTGTTAATACTACGAGGATTTTAGTCTGGCCCCGTCCTTAGCCCAACATTGTGCGTATATGGCAGGCTATGCGGGATAGGGACAAACTGACCCAAAAATTTTACCTCGGGGACATAACGATAAGTGTAGGGATGAACTAGGCCACGAGGCTTACTTTATGATCAATTTTATTTCGCTGGAGCTGTTGTACTGAATAGCCGAAAATAGAGCTCGAAAATTGAACTTTGCTGCTGCAAAAGCCATTTTTGGGACGAACTGACCCGATTATTCGACTAAGAGGTCCTTAACAGAAAGTGTAATGATAACTAGGTTCAGGGCCTATAATGTGAACTATAGATAATTATAATACTCTTTCATGGCTCATGTTCTAGGCATTGACACGTTTGCTTAAAATTATCATGGCTATTGCCACTATGCTAGAGTGGTCGGCATTTGGAATCTCTTCAACCTCAAATATACCATTGTATTCGGAAAAGTCTGGTTTGAGCACATTAACATGTGAGCATTGCCTTATACCTCAATATGCTGTGATGGCTCATGTTCGAGGCATTCACGAGTTTATGTTCAATTAACATGAATATTGCCAGAGTGGTAGGAATTTGGAATCACTTCAACCTCACATAGGCCATTGATCTGGGGAAACTCTGGTCTGAGCATAATGAACGAACACATGAATATACATCGCTAAGGTGTTTGAGCACACAACATGAAAATCCCGTGTCAATAGAAAAAACGGTAAATGAAATGTAAATTATTGAGAACACTGCGTTGGAGATTGATTAACACCGGGTTGCAGACATCCGGTTTAAAGCTGCCCTCTCACAGATTTACAGTTTTTCCATTTTTTAAAAAAAATAATTTGTCTTGGAATTGGAAAATATTGCGTAAATATCTGCTTACCAGTGATTAAAGACTGCTGACAAAAAATCAGATCGCAGATCTTCATATTTCCATTCCAAATTTAATGTTTTATGGCTTAAACCGTTACTAAGAAAAATGCATAAAACATCAATTTTGGGACGGAAATATGTAAAGCTGCGATCTGATCTTAGTCAGCAGTCTTTTACCATTAGTTTGGAGATATTTACGCAAAAAAAATTCTCGTTCCAAGACAAAAAAAAGTGTCAAAACGTTCAATCTGTGAGAGTACAGCTTTAAAGCTTAGCTTCAGATTTGAAAGGTAGGGTGTTTCTAGCACAGTTTCGAATTTAAATTGGCCCTATATAAGAAACAGTCGTAACATAGTACCTGTTTAACAAAAACAATAGCTGTATATTTTTTAGAGACAGATATTGCCGAAATTTACCTTCAATGCCTTATAGATAGAAATTTGGGATCCCCGATTCGCATCTTACGATCAACAATCGAATGATGACTAAACGATTGACTGCTACCGAACATCCGTATTAACAGAGGGTACACAGGGGTAGCATTTTGGATGGTATAAGAGGTGCAGGAGAGAAAACAGTGATTACTTACAGGGGAAAAGAGGGCTTTTCGTTTAGCAGTGTTGTTGAGTATCCAATATGTTTACTTTTAGATAAAGATAAGTAGCATTATCTTTATGTTTAGGTCTATAAACGTATGCTACATATATACAATATATTTCTTGAATGAATTATATTTAAAAATATGGTAAACTTATGAATGTGTTAGTATCCTTTCCTGAATGTGGCCATTTGAAGCGGTATTTTATCAAAGCCTGTCATTAATAAGCATACATCAAGTATATAAATATGCATTTATCACAAATCAGCATTGCTCTCCGGGATACGACATTATGTAACGGCAAACATCTTCACCGTATTCCGGGATAGTTCCAAGCCTCTGTCCTGTGTATGTATTACAAAATGCACAGTTTAAGAATTATTTTAGCCGCGCATTTGTTTAGGTGTTAACATATTTTCGGCTAACATGGAAGACGTCACATTCCCAATGTGACGCCATAAAATTAACGTTTTATGTCCATATAAATAAACAAATATTACACCAAAGTGCACAGTTCAAGACTGAATTTAGACATAGCGATATTATAGCGTAAGAACCCTCCAATCTCCTTATTTATTTATGCCGCATATACTATGCTTCAAGGGGAAGACGGATCAAGACTAAGTTGTGATCCCTAGGAAATATCAAATCGTATTAAAGTGCACTGTTGTATACGGCCATCACACAATAAGGTGTAGACATCGTAATAACTCTAAATACAAATAAAAGCTGGACCTATTTATTTATTTAATTGCCTATGACAGGCACATTTATATACACACATTAAACACGCATTAAGAAATAAATGTATGTCCCTATCTCGAATAGCCGTTCGAAAAAGTTATTCACATAAGGCCTCACCAAGGGCCAGGTCTCAGTTACACTGTGATATTGGTCGATATGGTACCCTTGGTCGTTGTAAGGATTCCGCAACATAAACGGTAAGTATGTGGGTCAGGTAGGTGTTGGAAGCTTATTTCATGTCCCTATCCCGCATTATCACCCTAAAATCCTAAGTGATTCACATACAGAATGTGTAAGGAAGCATTACTGAAAGGATTTCTTAAATGAAATGAGATATTTTTTTTAACGATTCTTGAATGAAATAATTAACTATTGGTGTAAATATAAGGAATTAATTGCGGGGTTGATATCATTATCGCGGTATGAACGCAATCGGGCTGGTCAAAGTGTGTGGAGTCCGAACCCTGCAATTCATTCCTTAAGTAAATACTAAAGTGCACTGTCGTTTACGGCCATCACAGAATTAGGTGTTAACACCGTAGTAACTCTAAATACAAATAAAAGCTGGACCTATTTATTTATTTAATTGCCTATGACAGGCACTTTTATATACACACATTAAACACGCATTAAGAAATAAATGTATGTCCCTATCTCGAATAGTCTTTCGAAAATCCGAAGTTATTCACATAAGGCCTCACCAAGGGCCAGGTCTCAGTTACACTGTGATATTGGTCGATATGGTACCCTTGTTCGTTGTAAGGATTCCGCAACATAAACGGTAAGTATGTGGGTCAGGTAGGTGTTGGGAGCTTATTTCATGTCCCTATCCCGCATGTTCACCCTACAATCCTAAGTGATTCACATATGCCATAAACTTAAACCAGTCTCGGCTATACAGTGGCAATGGTTCGCTTGCTTGTTTTAAGGTTATCGCACCATAACAGTTGTATATTGGATATTAGGTATTGGGAGTCTTACCATGTCCTATCCTGCATAACTTGCCTAAACTCCTAGGTTATTCAAATATATGCCATCATTTGGTGCAAGGTCTCGGCTGAACAGTGACATATGTCCATATTGTCGCAGTGCACGTTTTAATGTTTCCACACAATAACAAACAATAACGCTGCAAGTATATCGGGTAAATTACTAATATGCATAATGGGCATATTTTATGTCCCTATCCCGCATAGCATAGGATATTTTTATTTTTCAACACCGAGTATGGCCAGGTCTCGGCTAAACGATGACATAGGTCGCTATGGTCTCCTTTCTCGTTTAAAGGTTTCCGCACCATAACATGTTAGTAATGCCAGGTAGGCAATGGAAGTATTTTTTCATGTCCCTATCTAGCCTAGCATAACTTGCCTAGGTTGATCCATATACCATCACTTCAAGCCAAATATTGGCTACAAAGTGTCATAGGTTACTACTCATTGTAATGTTATCGCACCATAAAAGTTGTATATTGGCTAAATAGTACTTGGGATTCTTTTGAATGCCCCTTTCCCGCAAAATCTGCCTTAAATCCTAACTAATTCACATATGGAATCATCTGGGGTAAAGTCTCGGCTACACAGTGACTAAGGTCGCTATGATCTCTTTGAGTGTTGTAAGGTTTCCGCACCATAACAATGCCAGAATATAAATAACTAAATATCCATTAGGAGCAAATTTCATGTCCCTATCCCGCATAGCCTGCATAAATTCCTATGATATTCATATGGCGTGAGACCACAGTTATTTTTACTATATGTTTCATATAGACACTAACCTGGCTTTTGACTTTATACACACCCCAATTGAAAAACAAGGACATGGCATCTCTAGAACAATTCAAGACACAAAATATAATCACAAGAAAACACCATGTTGAACCATTGACCCGACTGTCAAAATTGAGTTCAAATACATAACCCTTCCGCCAGGGAGTCAATCGGCTACAAACAACTAATTTTCAGACTTCCACAAGCTATGATTTTTCCAATATTTACATTGAAAACTATCAATTTCTGCAATAGAGTGTCAACTTCAGTCAAGTTCTCTGCAAAAAGAACATTTTTTGCTTCTTTTTCATTCAATTTTAATAAAATATTGATACTTGAACACAAGCACTCTTTGTTTCTGTATTCACATCCGGATCTTGGTCAACGGGGGGCAGATAACTGTGGTCTTGAGCCTATTTAAGCAACATTTTTTCAGAAACAGACTTCAAAACTCCTATAGTTCAGCTTCAGGCTATATGCAACACATACTGAAAGTTTGGCAATGATATATCAAACACTAAATGAATGAGACAAGTATTAGCACCTGTGGTATTTTCATAAAAAGCAGAAACAGCCATTTCCCTCAAATGTTAAGCCGCAAACCTTTGAAGAGCCATTATTTCCTTATGCATTGGAATAATTTGACCAAGTAAAGTTTTCCTTGTAGCTTTTAATGGTGTCTATAGAACAGCACCACAAAACTGGCCTGCCTACTCTTTTAAGATTTTTTTCTAAGCAAAATAAGGTTTTTCCACTTCATCGGCTTAGTGTTTTATATAAAAAATGACATAGAGCCCAACTGAAATGCCTCAACTTGTCAAAATTTTGCTTTTCTGGTCCACTTATATACAAAGGTAACAGAACTGTTCAGTTTAACACAAGAAATTTAGTGATAATGTGTTAATAGACAGTCTAAACAACACTATATGCCAAATTGTTGGCTTCCGGGACAAATGGCGCAACAAAGGAAATGGCAAAAAACACACCAAAACTTAAAGATTCATGACAACTGCTAGTGTTTTCATGTATGAGGTGGCTACATGATGTAGAAAATGCAGAGATAGCATTATTATGCCCATTTTTAAAAAAAATTTACTTTAAGAATCTGTTTTGAAGGCTAGATTTGGCATTAAATTCAGAGTACAGCACTTCACTATTGTCTATAAGATGCTTATTTACACCTGATTTGCTATAAATCTCACTCATTGGAATCATTTACACACAAACAAGCACTACAGAGTTGACTAACATCTTCATTCTTCTGAAATATTGGATTCAGAGCTGCATCTCCTGGATTCAGATTGCAGGACTACCGCCTGGGGAAAAGGCCGCAGCTAACTGGAGCTTATTGGCACATCATGATCTGCAAGCAAGACACAAAAGCAATGTTTTACACAAATAAAACTATCTGCCACTACTGTTAAAGTTTGAAAAAGGCCTGTAAACACTCATTTGAGGCATACACAACCTTTAATATAGTCATAAATGTGATAAATATGCAGAAAAGTTCATGAATTCAAAGATTTTCAGGACAAATTTAATAGAATATATAGTCTTTTGGACATTTTGCAATCAGTTTTTAACAACTCAAAGGTAAACCTCATCTTATTGAGTACCCAGATGCATTTTGCAAGCATTCAAACCAGACATGCTTAGAATTTCTTCTTACTTGGAGATGGTATTCCTTTCTTGAAAATCCTTGCCGAGAGCCGGTATGGAAAACCACAGAGACCACAGTTTTACCAGCACTGGTTCTTGTCCTTGAAAATTCCTCTGTGGCTACAGCAACCAGGCTGGCTATTAAAATAAGCAATAAATTAGGGTTTTTTAAAACATTTATACTGTATTAAGGTTGTGTTTTTTAATGCATTAAGGGAAAAGGCTCTATTCTTTATGAAAGCTGCTCACTTTTTATTTATTTTGCCTTGAGAAATGTCAAGTTTTTCAATGAATAAATTGAATAAATGAATGAATTAATGAATATATATGAATGATTGATAGAATGAATTAATGAAAGGTGGCATTATTTCTTTAAAATTGGGATCTCATTGTGTTGCTGTGATTGTTAAAGTATATGTTTTCTTGTCCATAAGCTGAAAATCATATGCTCACTAAATAAAACATCATTCTGCATCCTATGTGCAGTAAGTTTTGTTTAATTGCTTATAGAATTTGCAATTATTGTAATGTTTGCTTAAAAGAGCAAACAAAATGTGTGAATAGATGCACAATACAGACCAAAGACTGATACAAGTCAGCAGTTTCATTAGAAAATAATATTATTATTAAAGCCACACCAGAAATGATTGACAACATGAAAGAAATTCATTTAGGAATGGAACAAACAGTCTCAATGGGCTTTTATGACCAAACTGTCTCACTTTGTACTTCAGTTTGGATACCATTTTCTAATATATTATCTTGAAGTACTTACAAATTACAGCATGTTGGCAAACACCAAGTACAGCTTGGCCTCTGGTGGGCAGCTTGGTGGTGGGGGGGGGGGGGTCTTCAACAGACAGTTCCTCCTGGGTCTGCTTCCTATGTTAAAAAAATCCCTCCATTTATACTTTGGAATTGAAAGTGAGGCTTTCATTCATTAGTTACCATCATTTGGAACTATTTCCAAACATTAAATTGAAAGTGAAAGTAGTTTTTTTTTAAAAATGTCAAAAATATATAAGAAAATTATATATTATTGAATTTATATTATGTAATATAAGATTTTCACATTTCATACTCAAACACCAATATTCTATGGCTAAGCACTGTCAACTGGCCAAATTTCAACCAGATAGCTGTATAAATTAAGAATTTATAACAATTTAAAATAGGCCACCCCTCCAAAAGCTTCCTCTATATCAGGCGTGAGACCACAGTTATTTTTACTATATGTTTCATATAGACACTAACCTGGCTTTTGACTTTATACACACCCCAATTGAAAAACAAGGACATGGCATCTCTAGAACAATTCAAGACACAAAATATAATCACAAGAAAACACCATGTTGACCATTGACCCGACTGTCAAAATTGAGTTCAAATACATAACCCTTCCGCCAGGGAGTCAATCGGCTACAAACAACTAATTTTCAGACTTCCACAAGCTATGATTTTTCCAATATTTACATTGAAAACTATCAATTTCTGCAATAGAGTGTCAAATTCAGTCAAGTTCTCTGCAAAAAGAACATTTTTTGCTTCTTTTTCATTCAATTTTAATAAAATATTGATACTTGAACACAAGCACTCTTTGTTTCTGTATTCACATCCGGATCTTGGTCAACGGGGGGCAGATAACTGTGGTCTTGAGCCATATGTTCACTCACCGTGTATGGCCAGGTCGCGATTTGGGTCGCTATGGTATATGTGTTCGTGTTCATGTTTTCGCTGTTTGTTATTAATGCAATGAAGGCATTTGGAGCTTATTTCATGCCCCTTTCCCTCGAAGCCTGCCTAAAATTCTTGGTAATTCAGCGATGTTATCACTTAAAGCGAGGTCTGGGCTACAAAGTGCCATAGGTCCCTTCGTGCGCTTGCTCTTGTTAAGGGTTTCGCACCGTTTTAGTTGTATATTGGGTAAATAGGAATTGGGAGTCATTTTCATTTCCCTATCCCGCATAACCTGCCTATATATTTACATAAACCATCATCTGGGAAAGGTCAAGTCTACTTAGTAACGTAAGTCACTATGTCCCCTTACTCGTTTTAAGGTTTCCGCGCAATGCCAGATTATGAGGGAAATAGACATTGGTAGCCTTTCCATGTCCCTTTCCTGCATAGCCTGCCTAGGACTAGGTCTTAGCTACACGCTGAAATAGGTCGTTATGGTCCACTTGCTCGTTGTAATGTTTCCGCACCATAACTTGTAATGAATATGTGGCAAATAGGCATTGGGAGCATTTTCCATGTCTCTATCTCGCATAGCATGCCTACAATACGAGGTTATTCATATGAAGTATCACATAGGACAAGATCTCGTCTATAAGGTGACATAGGTTGCTATGGTCCCGTTTGTCGTTTTAAGGTTTCTGAACCATAACATGTAACGAATATGTGTCAAATAGACATTGGGAGCCTTTTCCATGTCCCCATCACACATAGCCTGCCTAAAATCCTGTTATATCACCCAAGACTAGGTTTCGGCTAAACGATGACATAGGTCGCTTTGGTCCCGTTTCTCGTTTGTTTTAAGTTTTCTGCACCATAATATGTAATGAATATAGGACAAAAGCCATTGGGAGCATTTTCCTAGTCCCCAACTCGCATAGCATGCCTAATATCCTAGGTTATTCATATGCACTATGACCTAGGACTAGGCCTCGACTACATTATGGCATAGGTCGATATGGTACCCTTGATCGTTTTAATTTTTCCGCGCCATAACCAGTTAATGACTATGCCGTAAATAGGAATATGGAGCCTTTTCCATGTCCCTATCACGCATAGTCTGCCTAAAATAATAGGTTACTCATATATTTTATCACCTACGACTAGGTCTCGTCTATAAGGTGAAATAGGTCGATATGGTCCCGTTTCTCGTTTTAAGGTTTCTGCACCATAGCATATAATGAATATGAGTCAAATAGACATTGGGAGCCTTTTCCGCGTCACCATCCCACATAGCCTGCCTAGAATCCTTGGTTATTCATAACTAAGATTAGGTTTCTGCTAAACAATGACATAGGTCGCTTTGGTCCCGTTTCTTGTTTTAAGTTTTCTGCATCATAACATGTAATGAATATGAAGCAAATGAGCATTGGGACCCTTTTTCCATGTCCCCATCTCGCATAGCCTGCCTAAAATCCTAGGTAATTTAAATGCATTATCACCTAGGACTAGATCTAAGATACACGCTGACATAGGTCGGTATGGTCTCCTTGTCTGTTTCAAGGTTTCTGCACCATAACCTTTAATGAGTGTGAGGTAAAATAGGCATTGTGAGCATTTTCCATGTCCCAATCTCGCATAGCCTGCCTAAAATCCTGGGTAATTCATATGTATTAACATATAGGATTAGGTCTAAGCAACGAGCTGACATCAGTCGCTGTGGTCCCCTGGCTCGTTTTAAGGTTTCAGTACCATAACCTTTAATGAATATGAGACAAAAATAGGCATTGGGAGCCTTTTCCATGTCTCTATCTCGCACAATCTGCCTAAAATCCTAGATAATTCATAAATACTATCAACTAGGACTAGGTCTAAGATACAAGCTGACATAGGTCGCTATGGTCCCCTTGCTCGTTTTAAAGTTTCTGCACTATAACATGTAATGAACATTAGGCAAATTGAAAATGGGAGCCTTTTCCATGTCCCTATCTTGCATAGTCTGCCTAAAATCCTAGGTAATTAATATATACTATCACCTAGGACTAGGTCTACGCAACGAACTGTCATAGGGCGCTATGGTCCACTTGCTCGTTTTAATGTTTTTTTTCACCATAACATTTAACGAATATGAGGCAAATAGGCATAAGGGGCCAATTTCCATGTCCCTATATCACATAGCCTGCTTAAAATTATAGGTAATTCATATGTACTATCACCTAGGACTAGGTCTAATCAACAAGCTGACAAAGGTCGATTTGGTCCCCTAGCTCGTTTTGAGGTTTTTGCACAATGACATGTAATGACTTTGGCATTGAGAGCATTGACCATGTCCCTATCACGCATAGCCTGCCGAAAATCTTACGTTATTCATATGTACTATCATCTAGGACTCGGTCTCTGCTACATCGTGACATAGGTCGCTATTGTCCCCTTGCTTGTTTTAAGGTTTCTGCACCAAAACATGTATAGAATATGAATCAAATATACATTGGGAGCCTTTTCCATGTCCCTATATCGCATAGCATACCTAAAATCCTAGGTAATTCATATGTACTATCACCTAGGACTAGGTCTTGGCTACATGATGACAAAGGGCTATATGATCCCCATGCTCTTTTAAGGTTTCCGCACCATAACATGCAATGAATATGAGACAAATAGGCATTGTGAGCATTTTCAATCCCTATCTCGCATAGTCTGCCTAAAATCTTAAATATTCATATGTACTATCACCTAGGACTAGGTTTAAGATACACGCTGACAAAGGTCGGTATGGTCACCTTGCTCGTTTGAAGGTTTTTGCACCATAACATTTAATGAATATGAGGTAAAAATAGGCATTGGGAGCCTTTATCATGTCCTCGCATACCCTGCATAAAATCCTAGGTAGTTCATATGTACTTTCACCTAGGATAAGGTCTATACTACACGCTGAAATAGGTCGCTGTGGCCCCCTTGCTGGTTTTAAGGTTTCTGCACCATAACATGTAATGAATATGAGGCAAGTAGGGATTGGGACCCTTTTCCTTGTCCCTATCTCGCATAGCCTGCCTTAAATCCTAGGTAATTCATATGTACTATCACCTAGGACTAGGTCTCGGCTACACGCTGACATAGTTCGCTATGGCCTCCTTGCTTGTTTTAAGGTTAAAGCATCATAACATGTAATAATATGAGGCAAATAGGGATTTGGAGCCTTTTCCCTGTCCCTATCTCGCATAGCCTGCCTAAAATCCTGGTTATACATATATACTATCACATAGGACTAGGTTTAATCCACGAGCTGACATAGGTCACTATTGTCCTCTTGCTCGTTTTAAGGTTTCTGCACCGTAACATTTAATGAATATGAGTTAAAAATAGGCATTTGGGGTCTTTTCCATATCACTTTCTCGCACAATCTGCCTTAAATCCTATGTAATTCATATGTACTATCACCTAGGATTAGGTTTAAGCAACGACCTGCCATAGGTCGCTATGGTCCCGTTGCTCGTCTTAAGGTTTTTGCACCATAACATGTAATGAATATGAGGAAAATAGGCATTGGGAGCCTTTTCCATGTTGTCCCTATCACCCATAGTCTACCTAAAATCCTAGGTAATTAATATGTACTATCACCTAGGTCTTGGTCTACGCTACACGCTGACATAGGGCGGTATGGTCCCCTTGCTCGTTTGAAGGTTTTTGCACAATAACATGTAATGAATATTAGGACAATGGACCTTGAGAGCATTATGCATGTCCCTATCTCACATAGCCTGCCTAAAATCCTAGATAATTTATATGTACTATCATCTAGTACTAGATCTGTCCTTCATGGTGACATAGGTCGCTTTGGTCACCTTGCTCGTTATCAGGTTACCGCACCAAAACATGAAAAGAATATGAATCAAATATGCATTGGGAGCCTTTTCCATGACCCTATCTCGCATAGCATACCTAAAATCCTACGTTATTCATATGTACTATCATCTAGGACTAGGTCTCGGCTGCATGATGACAAAGGTCGATATGGTCCCCATGCTCGTTTAAAGGTTTCCGCACCATAACATGTAATGAATATGAGACAAATAGGCATTGTGAGCATTTTCCATGTCCCTATCTCGTATAGCCTGCCTAAAATCCTAACTAATTCATATGTACTTTCACCTAGGACTAGGTCTAAGCCACACGCTGACATAGTTCGCTATGGTCCACATTCTCGTTTTAAGGTTAATACACCACAACATGTAATAATATGAGGCAAATTGGCATTGGGAGCCTTTTCCATGTCCCTATATCGCATAGCCTGCCTAAAATCCTAGGTAATTGATATGCTCTATCACCTAGGATTAAGACTAAGCTACACGCTTACATAGGTCGCTATGGTCCCCTTACTCGATTTAATGTTTCTGCACCATAACATTTATTGAATATGAGGTAAATATAGGCATTTGGAGCCTTTTCCATGTCCCTTTCTCGCAAAGCCTTTCTTAATTCCTAGGTAATTCATATATTCTATCACCTAGGATTAGGTCTATGCTATAAGCTAACATAGGTCGCTGCTCATTTTAAGGTTTCTGCACCATAACATGTAATGAATATGAGACATATAGGGATTGGGAGCCTTTTCCATGTTCCTATCTCGTATAGCCTGCCTAAAATCCTAGGTAATTCATATGTACTATCACCTAGGACTAGATCTAAGTCACACACTGACATAGTTCGCTATGGTCCCGTTGCTCGTTTTAAGGTTAATGCATCATAACTTGTAATAATAAGAGGCAAATAGGCATTGGGAGCCTTTTCCATGTCCCTATATCGCATAGCCTGCCTAAAATCCTAGGTAATTCATATGTACTAGCACCTAGGACTAGGTCTAAGCAACGAGCTGACATAGGTCGCTATGGTCCCCTTCCTCTTAATTATTTAATGGTTTCTGCACCATACCATGTAATAACATTTAATGATTATGAGGTAAAAATAGGCATTTGGAGCCTTTTCCATGTCACTTTCTCGCACAATCTGTCTAAAATCCTATATAATTCATATGTACTATCACCTAGGAATAGGTCTAAGCAACGAACTGGCATAGGTCGGTTTGGTCCCCTTGCTCGTTCTAAGGTTTTTTTGCACAATAACATGTAATAAATATGAGGGAAATAGGCATTGGGAGCCTTTTCCATGCCCCTATCACTCATAGCCTACCTAAAATTCTAGGTAATACTTATGTTCTATCACCTAGGATTAGGTCTAAGCTACACGCTAACATAGGTCGCTGTGGTCCCCTTGCTCGTTTTAAGGTTTCTGCACCATAACATGTAATGAATATGAGGCAAATAGGGATTGTGAGCCGTTTCCATGTTCCTATCTCGTATAGCCTGCCTAAAATCCTAGGTAATTCATATGAACTATCACCTAGGACTTGGTCTGAGCAACGAGCTGACAAAGGTCGCTATGGCGACGTATGGTTCCCTTAATTATTTTCAGGTTTCTGCACCATACCATGTAATAAATGTGAGTCAAATTGGCATTGGGAGCATTTTTTAGGTCCCTATCTCGCATAGCCTGCCTAAAATCCTAGGTAATTCATATGTACTATCATCTAGGACTAGGTTCAAGCAACGAGCTGACATAGGTCGCTATGGTCCCCTTGCTCGATCTTAGGTTTCTGCACCATAACATTTAATGAAGATGAGGGAAAAATAGGCATTTGGAGCCTTTTCCATGTCACTTTCTGTCACAATCTGCCTAAAATTCTAGGTAATTCATATGTACTATCACCTAGGAATATGTCTAAGCAACGAACTGGCATAGGTCGATATGGTCCCCTTGCTTGTTTTAAGGTTTCTTCACCATAACCTCTAATGAATATGAGGCAAATAGGCATAAGGAGCCTTTCCCATGTCCCTATATGGCATAGCCTGCCTAAAATCCTAGATAATTCATATTTACTATCACCTAGAAAAAGATCTAAGTAACAAGCTGACATAGGTCGCTTTGGTCCCCTTGCTCGTTTTAAGGTGTTTGCACAATAACATGTAATGAATATGAGGGAAATAGTCATTGGGAGCCTTTTCCATGCCCCTATCACTCATAGCCTACCTAAAATCATAGGTAATTCATATGTACTATGGATATGAGGAAAATATACATTGGGAGCCTTGTCTAAGTCCCTATCTCGCATAGCCTGCATAAAATCCTAGGTTAGTCATATGTACTATCACTTAGGACTAGGTCTCTGCTACATGGTGACATAGGTCGCATTGGTCCCGTTTCTCGTTTTATGGTTTTTGCACCATAACATGTCATTTATAAGAGGCAAATAGGCATTGGGAGCCTTTTCCATGTACGTATCTCGCATAGCCTGCTTAAAATCCTAGGTTATTCATATGTACTATCAACTAGGACTAGGTCTCGGCTACATGGTGACATAGGTCGATATGGTCCCCTTGCTTGTTTTAAAGTGTCCGTGCCATAACCAGTTAATGAATATGCGGCAAATAGACATTGGGGGTCTATTCTATGTTCCTCTACCGCAAAGCCTGTCTAAAATCCTAGGTTATTCACAAATACTATTACCTAGGCCTAGTCCTCGGCTACACGATGACATATGTCGTTATGGTCTCCATGCTCATTTTGAGGTTTCCGCACCATAGTTATACCATTTTATGCGATAAATAGTCATTTGGAACCTATGTCATCTCCTTATTCCGCCTATTCAGCCTGAAATCCTAGGAAATTAACATGTTCTATCACCTATGGCCATGTTTTGGCTACACGGTGACATTGATCGCTATGGTCCCATCGCTGATTTTAAGGTTTCCCCTATATATGAGTTACTGACTATGTGGTTAATTAAGTAACACAAAAAATAACACGTATACTTTACTTTTAATTATAAACTAACGTTTCGGCGTGGTTTTTTACTGACTATGTGGCAAATAGCCATTATGTGCCAATATTTAAATACGTCATTGCCGGCCTAAAATCATGATATGGTGATACGGTGCTACGGTGCTAACTTCACGCACATGTGCATATGGTTGATAATGATTCACAACAGTATGGCGTTCAACGAGACCTACACCAAGCAAATATATGTCGCTTGTGTCCAAGCTGTTGTGGCTTCCAGCCCGAAACCATGTACATCTTTTAATACAGGTTTATTTTGAAAATATGCAGTTTGTAAACAAATAATGGGTATTTTTAAGTCTAATATTTTTCTAAGATAAAATAATCAAATAAAAGAGTACATACTCATATCATATACATAAATGATGTACCTAAGTACATTTAAAAATATGTAACATGTACATAATGCACCAGTCAATTGTAACCACGGCCCTCCAGGTCTGGGGATATGCCGGGGATATGCCGGGGAAATGGGCTGTGTTTTTAACTTTCAGGTGGCCTCGCAGTGCCGGGTGAATACGGTGGTTTTGTCTTTGAGCCAGATATAGCAGGAAATATGCCTTACCTAGGCTCCCTGGGGTACAGGGCATATGGCAAGGATTTGACCATCAGTTCGTCCCCGCAGGACGAGGATTTTACTCGGGGTTGGCTGGACAGAAAGTCAAAGTCCCAGCTATTCCTCGGACCTGGTGGGGCTTTGGTTACAATTGACTGGTGCATTATAAGTAGATGTAAAGTATGTAACATGAATATTTATAGTACATGTAGAAATATTAAAACGCTGTCTTAACGTTTAGCAAATAAAAATGATTTAAGAATTCCAAAGAAATTAAAAAACAAACATTTTTGAACACATAAACTTACACAACTACTCAAGGATACTTACATGAATAGCCCTTTGATACGAATATCCCAATTCCATGCTGATTGTTGACATTAGTTTTTTCGACAGAAAATCTTCTCTTACGCGTATAATTCACTTATAATCCATGTTTTACTGTAATGACTCAAATTGTTAGATGTATCGTAATCAACTGTCAGAGTGCACTTTTAGTGTTTACTTAATTTAAACGTATATTCATGACAAAACCGAGTTTCCAACTATTAATCGACGATGTAGAAATTCCATTATTGACCTATGAATAGCGGAGAAATACCTTCTGGTTCTAAAAATAGCAACATTCGGATATGTGTAGTGTTCTAAAAATAAAACAACTCGGGGGCAATCGTAATACAATTTTACTAATGTCACCTTCAACACATTAAAAAATAAAGTTAGGTGAACATTTAATCCAATATCGATTAAATTAAAGAAAACAGCTTACCTCATTGTTTATTAATGCAGTAACATAACAAAACAACATAAAACATAATTATTCCCATTCACATAATTACCGGTCCACACATTTTACATTTCATTCGGAACTCCTCCGAATATTTACATTTCCGGACCATGATATTACAGTTAACCAATCGGAAAACGTAAACAAAACGGGAACAGTTATTAAACTTATTTGTCGTTCTTCAAATATAATGTTTTGAAGATAAATTGAAGACAATCTATTCAACCACAAATAGCATTTTTAACACCCATGCAATCGCCATCCATTTGCATTTTTTAATCATAATAAAATAACAGTAAAACCCAACTGTCAATCAACTTAAAAACCGCTCCTACCACTAACTAAAATAAATTCCCATTCCATAATAGGCGCGCTCTCCAGAGCGACGCCAAAAACTGTGTTGTCAGCCATTAATATCGCAGGAAGTTCATTAACTGGGTAAGAATAAAAATAAATGCATGTACTCCACGGGAGCAACTAGAAGCGGCTTATATTTCATTATTTAGGACCGGCCACAATCCAAAAGTGGGTGGGGAAGAGAAAAAACTAAACTTTTAAAAAGTTCATGTTTTATTAGTTTTGATGAACGATCTTTTGGGGGAGTGAAACATAATATATCTTCTTGGTGACATGATTTGGGGAAGTAAGGAGTTAAACAAATTTTACCAAAAAAGATCTTCGGAAATGTCTGTCGACATTATTACTTTGTTTTTATGTCAAAATGCTCTTGATGATATCTTGTCTAATAAGAAAGTTATTCAGAAAAATAATGAAAAATAGTGGATGAACTTTATTTCCGGGTTACAAAAATGTATATCTTTTTTTAAAATAGCTGCAATCAACACAAAGCCCCAAGACCGTTGTTAATTGGGAAGTAAATTTGTTTATAAACATATTCTTTTTGTATTAAGACATTTCCGGGAAAACGTAAATGCTTTTTGATTGGAAATCTGATAAAATATTTTTTCGTAAAAAATGCTAACTCCTTATTACAGCTTTTCCTGTTGCAACGGATATATATATCATGCTTGATTAAATATTTAACCTCAAAACTGAATAGAAATCGATTTTTTAAACATTTTAAATTTTGGAGCTTTAATCGACTTTTGCATCGCCGTCGGCCCTTAAAAACTGTGTAGTGGGGGTATTTAATTATGAACCATAGAATTAGCAGTACTGCACTATTTTATCTCAGTCCTAGGTTCAAAATTGCTTGATGGATTCTTAAAGAATCTGCTGCAAGGTCCCAGTAAATAATGGTGGCATAACCAGTTATAATGTTATTTGTTAAGTGGAATTCGCAAAATATAACTAGTTAACGTGTTAGTGTTGTATAGCTTCATATGGTAATAGGTGGCAGTTCTAGGCACTTTCAAGTCTGTTTTGTTGTCTTATGGTAATCATCGTACCAAATAAGTATCGCAAATATTAACTTGATAGCTAGATAATTATCACGAAAATTAAGTGGTCAACACGAAACAATTCGCGAACGTTATCAGGTTTTCTTACGGCAGTTACATACCACCATACGAACACTATCAGGTTATCTAACGGCAGTTATGTGCCACAATACGAACGCTATCAGGTTATCTAACGGCAGTTACGTACCACCATACGAACGCTATCAGGTTTTCTTACGGCAGTTATGTGCCACAATACGAACGCTGTCAGGTTATCTTACGGCAGTTACGTACCGCCATACGAACGCTATCAGGTTATCTTACGGCAGTTAAGTACCACCATACGAACGCTATCAGGTTATCTTACGGCAGTAATATGCCACCATACGAACGCTTTCAGGTTATCTTACGGCAGTAATATGCCACCATACGAACGCTATCAGGTTATCTTACGGCAGTAATATGCCACCATACGAACGCTATCAGGTTATCTTACGGCAGTAATATGCCACCATACGAACGCTATCAGGTTATCTTACGGCAGTTACGTACCACCATCCGAACGCTATCTGGTTATCTTACGGTAGTTATGTGCCACCACACGAACGCTATCAGGTTGTCTTACGGCTGTTACGTACCTCCATACGAACGCTATCAGGTTATCTTACGGCAGTTACGTGCCACCATACGAACGCAATCAGGTTATCTTACGGCAGTTACGTACCATCATACGAACGCTATCAGGTTATCTTACGGCAGTAATATGCCACCATACGAACGCTATCAGGTTATCTTACGGCAGTAATATGACACCATACGAACGCTATCAGGTTATCTTACGGCAGTAATATGCCACCATACGAACGCTATAAGGTCATCTTACCGCATTAATATGCCCCCATACGAACGCTATCAGGTTATCTTTCGGCAGTAATGTGCCACCATAGGAACGCTATCAGGTTATCTTACGGCAGTTAAGTACCACCATACGAACGCTAAAAGGTCATCTTACGGCAGTTATATGACGCCATACGAACGTAATCAGGTTATCTTACGGCAGTAATGTGCCAACAAGGGAACGCTATCAGGTTATCTTACGGCAGTGTCGTACCACCAAACGAACGCTATCAGGTTATCTTACGGCAGTAGTATGCCGCCATACGAACGCTATCAAGTTATCTTACGGCAGTTATATGCCACCATACGAACGCTATCAGGTTATCCTACGGCAGTAATATGCCACCATAGGAACGCTATCAGGTTATCTTACGGCAGTTAAGTACCACCATACGAACGCTATCAGGTTATCTTACGGTAGTTATGTGCCACCATATGAACGCTATCAGGTTGTCTTACGGCAGTTACGTACCACCATACGAACGCTATCAGGTTATCTTACGGCAGTTATGTGCCACCATACGAACGCTATCAGGTTATCTTCCGGCAGTTATGTGCCACCATATGAACGCTATCAGGTTATCTAACGGCAGTTTCGTACCACCATACGAACGCTATCAGGTTATCTTACGGCAGTTATGTGCCACCATACGAACGCTATCAGGTTATCTTACGACAGTTACGTACCACCATACGAACGCTATCAGGTTATCTTACGGCAGTAATATGACACCATACGAACGCTATCAGGTTATCTTACGGCAGCAATATGCCACCATACGAACGCTATAAGGTCATCTTAACGCATTAATGTGCCACAATACGAACGCTATCAGGTTATCTTTCGGCAGTAATGTGACACCATACGAACGCTCTTAGGTTATCTTACGGCAGTAATATGACACCATACGAACGCTATCAGGTCATCTTACGGCAGTTATATGACGCCATACGAACGCTATCAGGTCATCTTACGGCAGTTAAATGACGCCATACGAACGCTATCAGGTCATCTTACGGCAGTTATATGACGCCATACGAACGTAATCAGGTTATCTTACGGCAGTTATATGACGCCATACGAACGTAATCAGGTTATCTTACGGCAGTTATATGACGCCATACGAACGTAATAAGGTTATCTTACCGCATTAATATGCCCCCATACGAACGCTATCAGGTTATCTTACGGCAGTAATATGCCACCATACGAACGCTATCAGGTCATCTTACCGCATTAATATGCCACCATACGAACGCTATCAGGTTATCTTTCGGCAGTAATGTGACACCATACGAACGCTATCAGGTCATCTTACGGCAGTTATATGACGCCATACGAACGTAATCAGGTTATCTTACGGCAGTAATGTGCCACCATACGAACGCTATCAGGTCATCTTACGGCAGTTATATGACGCCATACGAACGTAATCAGGTTATCTTACGGCAGTAATATGACACCATACGAACGCTATCAGGTCATCTTACGGCAGTTATATGACGCCACACGAACGTAATCAGGTTATCTTACGGCAGTAATGTGCCATCAAGGGAACGCTATCAGGTTATCTTACGGCAGTGTCGTACCACCATACGAACGCTATCAGGTTATCCTACGGCAGTAGTATGCCGCCATACGAACGCTATCAAGTTATCTTACGGCAGTTATATGCCACCATACGAACGCTATCAGGTTATCTTACGGCAGTAATATGCCACCATACGAACGCTATCAGGTTATCTTACGGCAGTTAAGTACCACCATACGAACGCTATAAGGTTATCTTACGGTAGTTATGTGCCACCATATGAACGCTATCAGGTTGTCTTACAGCAGTTACGTACCACCATACGAACGCTATCAGGTTATCTTACGGCAGTTATGTGCCACCATACGAACGCTATCAGGTTATCTTCCGGCAGTTATGTGCCACCATATGAACGCTATCAGGTTATCTAACGGCAGTTAAGTACCACCATACGAACGCTATCAGGTTATCTTACGGCAGTTATGTGCCACCATACGAACGCTATCAGGTTATCTTACGACAGTTACGTACCACCATACGAACGCTATCAGGTTATCTTACGGCAGTAATATGACACCATACGAACGCTATCAGGTTATCTTACGGCAGCAATATGCCACCATACGAACGCTATAAGGTCATCTTACCGCATTAATGTGCCACAATACGAACGCTATCAGGTTATCTTTCGGCAGTAATGTGACACCATACGAACGCTCTTAGGTTATCTTACGGCAGTAATACGACACCATACGAACGCTATCAGGTCATCTAACGGCAGTTATATGACGCCATACGAACGCTATCAGGTCATCTTACGGCAGTTATATGACGCCATACGAACGCTATAAGGTCATCTTACGGCAGTTATATGACGCCATACGAACGCAATCAGGTTATCTTACGGCAGTTATATGACGCCATACGAACGTAATCAGGTTATCTTACGGCAGTTATATGACGCCATACGAACGTAATAAGGTTATCTTACGGCAGTTATATGACGCCATACGAACGCTATCAGGTCATCTTACGGCAGTTATATGACGCCATACGAACGTAATCAGGTTATCTTACGGCAGTTATATGACGCCATACGAACGTAATCAGGTTATCTTACGGCAGTAATATTTTTGAATTAATATATCAGTATAACGTAGCCTTCTACGAATGAATAAGTTTTGGTTTTAACATATTTTATTGAGCAAAAATAAACAACATTTCAATATAAATACATAATCGAAATGAAGTAAAAGAACGGTAGAAATAAACTATGGTAGACTGAGTTTTACTCCTATCGCTGGGTGCTTGGTCTTCATGAAGTTCTCTATGAGTTTGTCCATGCTTTCCTGTAATAAATAAAGACATCAAATGATACAAGGAACAGTGCAAACAAGTCAGGCCAACGCAAAAATGGCTGGTTTCTGAGTTCACTGGCCACAATTATAGGCATGTACGCCAGACTTGAAGTGTTTTTTGTACTAAGGGCGTTTTTGTTGGTAATAATCTAGTTTGGGTTTTATATTTGTTTCATGAACTGTGTATTTGTTGTAACAGTTTCAAATAAAAATGAATACCTGTTTCATACTTTGTTTTACGAAAAACTGAAACTGTATTTCCTAAAGTATAAAAAAAAACTCCGGAGGTGATTTCGTTGGTTCGTTTCATCCGAACTAGCTGACTTTCGACCTTCGGACTCCACACACTTTAAGAAGCCCAATTGCGTTCATACCCCGTTAATGACACCAATCATGCCTTAAATAATATCCCTTATGTTCGCGACATGACTGAGGCAAGAGGTGATACAAATATTTTCAAAAAAGTATTGCATATAATGTTATTTTAACAATTCTGACAACAATACATGATTTTTGTTTAAGATTGCGACTGTTACAGGATATTAAGAACTTTAAACGTTCTGCCTGGTCAAATATTTTGTTTTAAACGAGATGCTAAGTCGAATTAACGAGATACGTTAGTCATTTTAATGAGGTACGCAATTTGTTTGGACGAGATAAACAGAGAACACGTTGGTCACCTCCGGGTCACCGTAACGAAAAAAGGCAATGCTAATAACGTGTGTAGTTCGACCTTTGTCTAAAATAAACAGTAAAGAGAAAGCAGTAATCATATTTCAAAAAAGAGAATGGCTAAAATGTGAACTGACCTTTTCTACATTACACAGCCGGTACTTCGACTTGGCCTTTCTGCCCTTTCTTTTCTCCGTGTCCATCGTGACCGGAAACTGCTGCACACGTCCGCCAGACCGGATGTGCACGGTGAACGGTTGGCTCGGTCGAACCTTTACATCCTCGGCGACTACCACGAACTGGCCGTCCTGTTGTGGAATTCATCAAATAAGATTCAAAGGTTTAACTAATTAGTGCAGTCTTTATATGTATTTGTATTCACTTTTGTTCAACGCGTTCCTTGGTATATTTGTGTTGGTGGATGTCTGAAGTTAATTTTTAGCGAGGGTGAACAGCTGGCATTATGCAGGTTACAATGTCTTGGTTACCATGGTAACATGCATGATGCAAGCTGTCCACCCTCGCTAAAATTGAACTTCAGACATTCCCCGACACACACACACGCACGCACACACGCACGCACACACACATATATATGTATCTATCAAAAAGAGCTCTGGGGTTGTTAAGCATCCTAATGAAAAATTTCAACATTCAACTTAAGTTGCACTTAAAGATAAAAAGTTTTTACACAAATAAATAGAGAATACTAGGTTAGTGCCGTGGATGGAGGAAGTTTATCTGGCAAGGCGGAGGAATCTATCCGCAGCCGAGCTAGATAAACTTTCTCCATCCACGGCACTAACCAAGTATTCTATTTATCCTGTTACTTTGTTTAATTAAACACTATAAATAACCTTAAAATTATTAAGTATCTTTAAAGCTGCACTTTCACAGATTGAACGTTTTGACAAAGTTTTTATTTTTGTCTTGGAACGAGCCAATTCTTACGAAAATCCATATAAACCAGTTATATAAGACTGCTGACAAAAAATCAAATCACAGATTTTTATATTTAAGTACAAAAAATGATGTGTTATGCATTTTTCTTAAACCGTTAGTAACGGTTTAACTTTAGGCCATAAAACATATGGAGTCACTTCTACCAACTATCTAGCATGAAATAACTATAAATTACTGCACTTTAACAAAGTCAGAAAATCTCGAAATGCTCCTCCATTTAGGCATTTCGAGATTTTCTGACTTTGTTAAAGTGCAGTAATTCATAGTTATTATATGCTAGATAGTTGGTAGGAGTGACCCCTTTGATGAATCTGAAGAGAAAAGTATATATTTTAGGTTAAATGTCACTAAATTTTGTACAGGTCAAATGACACCAAAGCAGGAGCTCATTCCCACCAAATCACTGTGGCATTTGCGGATGGGGTAAGATTTTCACATCACATTTAGATTTTCAGGTCGATTGTTTTGCCAGTGTCATTATTATACATACTGATGGGACTTAATGGGCGCGAGATTGTTGAGGTCGGTTGTTGGTGGTCTATTGATAAGATACTGAAACAGTATTTGTGCTTTTCCTCCGACATTGCAGAATATAGAAAAGAAGTTCGTTTTCGCGGTCACATGACCACCTGACTGTAGATAAACATCACGTGGTCTACTATCCTAATAAACTAAAATGTACACGGCACCTTGTTATTAGACCGATTTGCATGTAAGTGACAGGATAAATTGAAATACTTGAAGAAAAGGTCAAAATGATTAATGCATGAGAATAAAATTGATAAAAAAGAGAGTATTTAAAATATTCATTGGTAAAAAATCGAAACTATTCACGAAGTTGAAATATTCCACTAAAAGGTTTCATGAATACGGCCCATAGGTAAAAAAAACACACCTCTAGGGACTATTTTATATGCGGTATCATTTGGAAGATATTTGCTTGCTGTAAACTAATATGTTAAAGAAATGACCGAAAGTACATCATACATAAACTTATTTTAGTTCGTATACAGTCGAAACCCGTTGGCTCAAGCTCGTTTGGCTCGAACTCCTCGTTGGCTCGAACTGGATGTAAAGAAACGATTTCTTTTTATTTAAGATAAGCATCCCCGCCTGGCTCGAATTTGCCGAGGCTCGAGGTATTTCAACAGTTCCCAAAAATTCGAGCCAATGATGTTCGACTGTATTTGTTCTTTATTATAAGTGAAATTGAGCGTAAGTGACATGTTTTACAATAGTTGAAGGCCAGTTAACAGTGTTGTTGTATTTTTTTTCGGTAATGGTTTTATTTTGATCGGAAGATGCTTAATAAGAATGATTTTGATTACTGCTTTTTTCAAGAACTTTTTCAAACTTCCGGATGAAAGATGAAATTCTAGATAATCAAAGAAAGAACGAGCTGCGTGAAATTTTACTAAACATACGAATTTGAAATTGGACATTGGACATTCAAAATAATCATAATCATCATCATCATCATCATCATCATCATCATCATCATCATCATCATCATCATCATCATTCGATTCCATTAACGATTTTATGAAATTTATTCAATTATTCCACCCTAGTATTTACCTCCTGTGCTGATTGTATTGCGTCTAAGCCTTCTTTACTACGTTCCAGTCCAAAAAACCACGGTTTCTTCTGTAAACTCATCTGCCAAAATAAAGAAGTAAACGTGAAGTTTTTGTTATTAATGAAAAGCCTTTTAAATTGTGGTTTGCGGTCACGTTTAAAAGAAAATAAAAGCGCGATTTACCTGAAATGTCGACATCTGGTAATTTACACAAATGGAAATGTACACATTTATTAAACATTTATTAAACAGTAAAACAGTTAGCAATATTCTAAACAACACCCTAAACAATATTATTACAAAGGGTTTAAAAAACAAGTTGGGATAACGGTTTGGGAACGATCAAGTTTTGTAAACAAGTTGGGGTAGCCGCCTTGGGACGGTCAGGCTTTGTATACAAGTTGGGATAACCGCCTTGGGACGGTCAGGCTTTATATACAAGTTGGGGTAGCCGCCTTGGACGGTCAGGCTTTGTATACAAGTTGGGGTAGCAGCCTGGGACGGTCAGGCTTTGTATACAAGTTGGGGTAGCCGCCTTGGACGGTCAGGCTTTGTATACAAGTTCGGGTAGCCGCCTTGGGACGATCAGGCTTTGTATACAAGTTGGGGTAGCAGCCTTGGGACGATCAGGCTTTGTATACAAGTTGGGGTAGCAGCCTGGGACGGCCAGGCTTTGTATACAAGTTGAGGTAGCCGCCTTGGACGGTCAGGCTTTGTATACAAGTTGGGGTAGCCGCCTTGGCCGGCCAGGTTTTGTATACAAGTTGGGTTAGGCGCCTTGGACGGTCAGGCTTTGTATACAAGTTGGGGTAGCAGCCTGGGACGGTCAGGCTTTGTATACAAGTTGGGGTAGCCGCCTTGGGACGGTCAGGCTTTGTATACAAGTTGGGGTAGCCGCCTTGGGACGGTCAGGCTTTGTATACAAGTTGGGGTAGCCGCCTGGGACGGTCAGGCTTTGTATACAAGTTGGGGTAGCCACCTTGGACGGTCAGGCTTTGTATACAAGTTGGGGTAGCCGCCTGGGACGGTCAGGCTTTGTATACAAGTTAGATAAGCCGCCTTGGGACGGCCAGGTTTTGTATACAAGTTGGGGTAGCCCCCTTGGGACGGCCAGGTTTTGTATACATGTTGGGGTAACCGCATTGGGACGGCCAGGTTTTGTATACAAGTTGGGATAACCGCCTGGAACGGTCAGGCTTTGTATACAAGTTGGGATAACCGCCTGGAACGGTCAGGTTTTGTATACAAGTTGGGATAACCGCCTGGAACGGTCAGGTTTGTATACAAGATGGGATAACCGTCTGGAACGGTCAGGCTTTGTATACGTGTTGGGATAACCGCCTGGACCGGTCAGGCTTTGTATACGTGTTGGGATAACCGCCTGGACAGGTCAGGCTTTGTATACAAGTTGGGGTAGCCGCCTTGGGACGGTCAGGCTTTGTATACAAGTTGGGGTAGCCGCCTGGGACGGTCAGGCTTTGTATACAAGATGGGGTAGCCGCCTGGGGCAGTCAGGCTTTGTATACATGTTGGGGTAGCCGCCTTGGGACGGCCAGGTTTTGTATACATGTTGGGGTAACCGCATTGGGACGGCCAGGTTTTGTATACATGTTGGGGTAACCGCATTGGGACGGCCAGGTTTTGTATACAAGTTGGGATAACCGCCTGGAACGTTCAGGCTTTGAATACAAGTTGGGATAACCGCCTGGAACGGTCAGGCTTTGTATACAAGTTGGGATAACCGTCTGGAACGGTCAGGCTTTGTATACAAGTTGGGATAACCGCCTGGAACGGTCAGGCTTTGTATACAAGTTGGGATAACCGCCAGGAACGGTCAGGCTTTGTATACAAGTTGGGATAACCGCCTGGAACGGTCAGGTTTTGTATACAAGTTGGGGTAACCGCCTGGAACGGTCAGGTTTTGTATACAAGTTGGGATAACCGCCTGGAACGGTCAGGCTTTGTATACAAGTTGGGATAACCGCCTGGAACGGTCAGGTTTTGTATACAAGTTGGGATAACCGCCTGGAACGGTCAGGTTTTGTATACAAGTTGGGATAACCGCCTGGAACGGTCAGGTTTTGTATACAAATTGGGATAACCGCCTGGAACGGTCAGGTTTTGTATACAAGTTGGGATAACCGCCTGGAACGGTCAGGTTTTGTATACAAGTTGGGATAACCGCCTGGAACGGTCAGGCTTTGTATACAAGTTGGGATAACCGCCTGGAACGGTCAGGTTTTGTATACAAGTTGGAATAACCGCCTGGAACGGTCAGGTTTTGTATACAAGTTGGGGTAACCGCCTGGAACGGTCAGGTTTTGTATACAAGTTGGGATAACCGCCTGGAACGGTCAGGTTTTGTATACAAGTTGGGGTAACCGCCTGGAACGGTCAGGCTTTGTATACAAGTTGGGATAACCGCCTGGAACGGTCAGGTTTTGTATACAAGTTGGGATAACCGCCTGGAACGGTCAGGTTTTGTATACAAGTTGGGGTAACCACCTTGGAACGGTCAGGTTTTGTATACAAGTTGGGGTAGCCGCCTGGAACGGTCAGGCTTTGTAAACAAGTTGGAGTAGACGCCTTGGGACGATCAGGCTTTGAATACAAGTTGGGATAACCGCCTGGAACGGTCAGGCTTTGTATACAAGTTGGGATAACCGCCTTGAACGGTCAGGCTTTGTATACAAGTTGGGGTAGCCGCCTTGGTCAGGCTTTGTATACAAGTTGGAGTAGCCGCCTTGGGACGGTCAGGCTTTGTATAAAAGTTGGAATAACCGCCTGGAACGGTCAGGCTTTGTATACAAGTTGGGGTAGCCGCCTTGGGACGGTCAGGCTTTGTATAAAAGTTGGGATAACCGCCTGGAACGGTCAGGCTTTGTATACAAGTTTGGGTAGCCGCCTTGGAACGGTCAGGTTTTGTATAGAAGTTGGGGTAGCCGCCTTGGGACGATCAGGCTTTGTATACAAGTTGGGATAACCACTCGGAACGGTCAGGCTTTGTATACAAATTGGAATAACCACCTGGAACGGTCAGGCTTTGTATACAAGTTGGGATAACTGCCTTGGAACGGTCAGATTTTGTTTACAATTTGGAATAGCCGCCTTAGGACGGCCAGGCTTTGTATACAAGTTGGGGTAGCCGCCTTGGGAAGATCAGGCTTTGTATACAAGTTGGGTTAGCCGCCTTGGGACGATCAGGCTTTGTATACAAGTTGGGGTAGCCGCCTTGGGACGGTCAGGCTTTGTATACAAGTTGGGGTAGCCGCCTTGGGACGGTCAGGCTTTGTATACAAGTTGGGTAGCCGCCTTGGGACGATCAGGCTTTGTATACAAGTTGGGGTAGCAGCCTGGGACGGTCAGGCTTTGTATACAAGTTGGGGTAGCAGCCTTGGGACGATCAGGCTTTGTATACAAGTTGGGGTAGCAGCCTGGGACGGTCAGGCTTTGTATACAAGTTGGGGTAGCCGCCTTGGGACGGTCAGGCTTTGTATACAAGTTGGGGTAGCCGCCTTGGGACGGTCAGGCTTTGTATATAAGTTGGGGTAGCCACCTGGAACGGTCAGGCTTTGTATACAAGTTGGGGTAGCCGCCTTGAGACGGTCAGGCTTTGTATACAAGTTGGGGTAGCAGCCTTGGGACGATCAGGCTTTGTATACAAGTTGGGGTAGCAGCCTTGAGACGGTCAGGCTTTGTATACAAGTTGGGGTAGCAGCCTTGGTCAGGCTTTGTATACAAGTTGGAGTAGCCGCCTTGGGACGGTCAGGCTTTGTATAAAAGTTGGGATAACCGCCTGGAACGGTCAGGCTTTGTATACAAGTTGGGGTAGCCGCCTTGGGACGGTCAGGCTTTGTATAAAAGTTGGGATAACCGCCTGGAACGGTCAGGCTTTGTATACAAGTTTGGGTATCCGCCTTGGAACGGTCAGGTTTTGTATAGAAGTTGGGGTAGCCGCCTTGGGACGATCAGGCTTTGTATACAAGTTGGGATAACCACCTGGAACGGTCAGGCTTTGTATACAAGTTGGAATAACCACCTGGAACGGTCAGGCTTTTTATACAAGTTGGGATAACTGCCTTGGAACTGTCAGATTTTGTTTACAATTTGGAATAGCCGCCTTGGGACGGCCAGGCTTTGTATACAAGTTGGGGTAGCCGCCTTGAGACGGTCAGGCTTTGTATACAAGTTGGGGTAGCCGCCTTGGACGGTCAGGCTTTGTATACAAGTTGGGGTAGCCGCCTTGAGACGGTCAGGCTTTGTATACAAGTTGGGGTAGCCGCCTTGAGACGGTCAGGCTTTGTATACAAGTTGGGGTAGCCGCCTTGGGACGATCAGGCTTTGTATACAAGTTGTGGTAGCCGCCTTGAGACGGTCAGGCTTTGTATACAAGTTGGGGTAGCAGCCTGGGACGGTCAGGCTTTGTATACAAGTTGGGGTAGCAGCCTTGGGACGATCAGGCTTTGTATACAAGTTGGGGTAGCAGCCTGGGACGGTCAGGCTTTGTATACAAGTTGGGGTAGCCGCCTTGGGACGGTCAGGCTTTGTATACAAGTTGGGGTAGCCGCCTTGGGACGGTCAGGCTTTGTATATAAGTTGGGGTAGCCACCTGGAACGGTCAGGCTTTGTATACAAGTTGGGGTAGCCGCCTTGAGACGGTCAGGCTTTGTATACAAGTTGGGGTAGCAGCCTTGGGACGATCAGGCTTTGTATACAAGTTGGGGTAGCAGCCTTGAGACGGTCAGGCTTTGTATACAAGTTGGGGTAGCAGCCTTGGTCAGGCTTTGTATACAAGTTGGAGTAGCCGCCTTGGGACGGTCAGGCTTTGTATAAAAGTTGGGATAACCGCCTGGAACGGTCAGGCTTTGTATACAAGTTGGGGTAGCCGCCTTGGGACGGTCAGGCTTTGTATAAAAGTTGGGATAACCGCCTGGAACGGTCAGGCTTTGTATACAAGTTTGGGTATCCGCCTTGGAACGGTCAGGTTTTGTATAGAAGTTGGGGTAGCCGCCTTGGGACGATCAGGCTTTGTATACAAGTTGGGATAACCACCTGGAACGGTCAGGCTTTGTATACAAGTTGGAATAACCACCTGGAACGGTCAGGCTTTTTATACAAGTTGGGATAACTGCCTTGGAACTGTCAGATTTTGTTTACAATTTGGAATAGCCGCCTTGGGACGGCCAGGCTTTGTATACAAGTTGGGGTAGCCGCCTTGAGACGGTCAGGCTTTGTATACAAGTTGGGGTAGCCGCCTTGGACGGTCAGGCTTTGTATACAAGTTGGGGTAGCCGCCTTGAGACGGTCAGGCTTTGTATACAAGTTGGGGTAGCCGCCTTGAGACGGTCAGGCTTTGTATACAAGTTGGGGTAGCCGCCTTGGGACGATCAGGCTTTGTATACAAGTTGTGGTAGCCGCCTTGAGACGGTCAGGCTTTGTATACAAGTTGGGGTAGCAGCCTTGGACGGTCAGGCTTTATATACAAGTTGGGGTAGCAGCCTTGGACGGTCAGGCTTTGTATACAAGTTGGGGTAGCCGCCTTGGGACGATCAGGCTTTGTATACAAGTTGGGGTAGCCGCCTTGGGACGGCCAGGCTTTGTATACAAGTTGGGGTAGCCGCCTTGAGACGGCCAGGCTTTGTATACAAGTTGGGTTAGCCGCCTTGGGACGATCAGGCTTTGTATACAAGTTGGGGTAGCAGCCTGGGACGGTCAGGCTTTGTTTACAATTTGGAATAGCCGCCTTGGGACGGCCAGGCTTTGTATACAAGTTTGGGTAGCCGCCTTGAGACGGTCAGGCTTTGTATACAAGTTGGGGTAGCCGCCTTGGACGGTCAGGCTTTGTATACAAGTTGGGGTAGCCGCCTTGAGACGGTCAGGCTTTGTATACAAGTTGGGGTAGCCGCCTTGAGACGGTCAGGCTTTGTATACAAGTTGGGGTAGCCGCCTTGGGACGATCAGGCTTTGTATACAAGTTGTGGTAGCAGCCTTGGACGGTCAGGCTTTATATACAAGTTGGGGTAGCAGCCTTGGACGGTCAGGCTTTGTATACAAGTTGGGGTAGCCGCCTTGGGACGATCAGGCTTTGTATACAAGTTGGGGTAGCCGCCTTGGGACGGCCAGGCTTTGTATACATGTTGGGGTAGCCGCCTTGAGACGGCCAGGCTTTGTATACAAGTTGGGTTAGCCGCCTTGGGACGATCAGGCTTTGTATACAAGTTGGGTTAGCCGCCTTGGGACGATCAGGCTTTGTATACAAGTTGGGGTAGCCGCCTTGGGACGGTCAGGCTTTGTATACAAGTTGGGGTAGCCGCCTTGGGACGGTCAGGCTTCGTATACAAGTTGGGGTAGCCGCCTTGGGACGGTTAGGCTTTGTATACAAGTTGGGGTAGCCGCCTTGGGACTGTCAGGCTTTGTATACAAGTTGGGGTAGCCGCCTTGGGACGATCAGGCTTTGTATACAAGTTGGGGTAGCAGCCTGGGACGGTCAGGCTTTGTATACAAGTTGGAGTAGCAGCCTTGGGACGATCAGGCTTTGTATACAAGTTGGGGTAGCAGCCTGGGACGGTCAGGCTTTGTATACAAGTTGGGGTAGCCGCCTTGGGACGGTCAGGCTTTGTATACAAGTTGGGGTAGCCGCCTTGGGACGGTCAGGCTTTGTATATAAGTTGGGGTAGCCGCCTGGAACGGTCAGGCTTTGTATACAAGTTGGGGTAGCAGCCTTGAGACGGTCAGCCTTTGTATACAAGTTGGGGTAGCAGCCTTGGGACGATCAGGCTTTGTATACAAGTTGGGGTAGCAGCCTGGGACGGTCAGGCTTTGTATACAAGTTGGGGTAGCAGCCTTGGGACGATCAGGCTTTGTATACAAGTTGGGGTAGCAGCCTTGGGACGATCAGGCTTTGTATACAAGTTGGGGTAGCAGCCTGGGACGGTCAGGCTTTGTATACAAGTTGGGGTAGCAGCCTTGGGACGATCAGGCTTTGTATACAAGTTGGGGTAGCAGCCTGGGACGGTCAGGCTTTGTATACAAGTTGGGGTAGCCGCCTTGGGACGGTCAGGCTTTGTATACAAGTTGGGGTAGCCGCCTTGGGACGGTCAGGCTTTGTATATAAGTTGGGGTAGCCGCCTGGAACGGTCAGGCTTTGTATACAAGTTGGGGTAGCCGCCTTGAGACGGTCAGGCTTTGTATTTTAGTTGGGGTTACCGCCTTGGGACGGTCAGGCTTTGTATACAAGTTGGAATAGCCGCCTTGGGATGGCCAGGCTTTGTATACAAGTTGGGATAACCGTCTTGAAATGGTAGATTCCTTTTACAAAATAGGGTAACCGCATTTGAACGGTCAGGTTTTGTTGGAAATTCAGATACCTGATTGGGCACTAATATGGGGTAACATTTGATTGCACTGTGGGGTAAAAGGGTGAAATAGTCTAGACGATTAAGTTTGCGCCTCTCAACCATGAATTTGTGAGCCCTCAAGGGCTTCATTGCCATGGCCTCTCAAAATGGACATGGTACTGAGATACAATAAGCTATCAGCTTTTGTCATAATCGAGCTAAAAGGAATTATTATCAACTAGCTAATTGCATTTGTCGTAAGTCTTATATATCATCCAAACATACAAAAATGCTTACCACATGCTGGTATAAATCCCCTTGGTTACCATAGACGCCGTTAAGGTCTTGCTCTTCAGAGGCTGTAAGTAAGGCTATTCAAATTAATGTTTAGTTTCTCAGTCACTGGCGCATTTATTTTAAAACAATAATTATAATTAAAAAAAGACAGAATAAACAAAACGTTCGCCTCTCTGCATTGATCTTTAGTAACTTAACATTATTTTTCGGGGCACTGTTGACTCCCTTATTTAGTGGTCGAGAATATGTTCGAATACTGAATATTAGTTAATCAAATATGCACACTTTAAATGAAGCATACGATCAAGTTTGGATATTTTGAAGTCTTTCAATTTTATTTTGAAATATCGCGTCATTCAAATATAAAAGGTTTCCCCTACATTTTCAAACATTCACAGAGGGCCATAAACCATAAACAGCAATCACCACAACATCTACAACAACAACAACAACAACAACAACAACAACAACAACACCACCAACAACAACAACAACAAACTAACAAAAACAACAACATCAACGACGACGACGGCAACGACGACGACTGCAACGACAACAACAACAACATCCGTGAACAACAACAACAGCAAAAACAACAACTACAAACTGAATCGTTATATGTATGACTCCGTCCAGATGAACTGAACATAAGTGAAATGTGGACATTTACACTTACCAATATCACTATTGAAAACAAAAAGCGAAGAAAGTAAATACCCGGTAAATCTATTGTAGAATAATAATCGAAACCTCCAGACTTTCCAGCAGGCACTGAAAGGCTTCTCCTTGCAGCCGGCGCTTTGAAATATCAGAAAATGCTAAATAATAACTTAACACATTATTACGAGCGTATAATTATTCATTGTAAGAGTGAGATCGTTGTATATTTCATCGAGTGAACATCAAACTCTATATTTCATGGGTGGCGAAGCCTCGAGTAAAGTGTTCAGGAGGTGAAATATATAACGATCTTACAATGAAACAAAAATGAAATAGTTGTATTATATGCCCCAAAAGCCATATAGTAGCAGGTTTTCAGAAAAACGCGACAAATTATATGCAAACGTTACGTCATTTTGGAAATAAAATGTTGTAAGCCATAAGGAAATCCTCGAAAAATGGCCGAGGAGTTCCGAATGGTTGTAAACATTCTATAGTGTAACACCATTAGAACCTATTTAAAACCTATTATATAAAATCCTAATGACGAAGAACACCTCGCTCCCACACTTTGCTTGCTCCATCCTTCTTAAATTGTACATGATATAGTATTATTGATAGCAAATATAACAAAATGAAGAAATACTTATGACGGCATTGTTTCCTATCACTTCACATATACTTATAATCAATAATATTTCTTTCTGTTGGTTGCGCGCGTTCAAATTAAAATAATTTATATAAAATCTGTACCTTGTCTGGTTTCTGTACCAGCCCCGGAATCTTGTAAGTCTTGATTAGGAGCTTGTCCTATCTGCTCATAATCATATTGGTCGCTGTTATGTTCTTCTTCCTGTGAATAAAAAAAATAAAAAAATATAGAGGCTAATTGTTGCAAACCCGGCTTCAAATAGCTTTTCTTTTTCTCCACCAGTTTAAATGGCTATGCCGCTTAAAGAGACCCGCCTTCGGTTATTACCGGGGTGTGAATAGGTGATTAGTTTCTTTAAACACTTCGGCACTTGGGTGTGTAAAGAAACTTAACTCTCAATCAAACTCTGGTAAAAGACCGAAGGCGGGGATACGTTTCTTTTAAAATGGTGAAGAAATGGTGGTTATCGTAATTTGTTTAAAGTCTCCATTCGAAGCAAAATATTGCCTTCCGGCGTAGCATTTATGACGCAATTTATCACGTGGTATACACAGACTGATAAAGAAAAAGGCGAAACAACTCGTGGCCAAATTACTGCATGTCCTATTTTATGTGAAATTTAGCGATTTTATATTAAACTGTTTCTTATTCTCTATATTTTCTTTCATGCACTTAAATATGATTAAATTTAATTTTATTTAGGGTAAACTAATCATATAAAATGTACGCATGAGTAATTTTGATCACTAAGGTTATTAAAGAAATCTTACAGACAAAGACGGATCGGACTCCCTCGGTGATTGTTCGGGCTCTTGTTTGGTGTAATCTTTCGACGGAAGTGGAGGTGGTGGTGTTTTTTCACTTGACTTTGCCATCGGAAGTGGGTCGCTCTCTGGATTGTCATTAATGTAATAGGGGTGCCTTCTTGAGCATCGGTGGCCTTCGCAACACCTTTTCGAACAAAAATACACACGTTCTCTGCAGTCCTGGTGTTTATGCTGGAAAGTAGTGTGGTCTGTGTTCTTTCTTCCGTGCCTTTGACAACACAGTTGTTGTTGTTTGATGTATACCCTTCGTTTTGCAGAATTCTGATTGTTTTCCTGCACCGTATCGGATCTTCCCATTTCCGGCACCGTATCGGATATTTCATGGTCGCTCTCTGCCTTTGAATATTCTCGAATGTCAACCTCTTCATAGCGGGGCTGACTGCGTGGTAGGCCTGTAAGGATTAAATTTAATATAATTTTGACAAAACCTAAGAGTTTTTTTTAGTAATGAAGAGATTTTACAGACATTACGGATATAACAACAGCGACATAATCATTCAACAGCAACAACACAGATGTGGTTAAATTGGTGATTTAAAGCTGCACTATCACAGATTGAGTGTTTGTACAACTTTTTTTGTTGTCTTGGAATGAGAACCGAACTTTGCGTAAATACCTGAAAACCTGTCACGGATATAAGACTAGTGACAAATTATCAGATCGC
This sequence comes from Mya arenaria, assembly GCF_026914265.1. Classification (NCBI taxonomy): domain Eukaryota; kingdom Metazoa; phylum Mollusca; class Bivalvia; order Myida; family Myidae; genus Mya; species Mya arenaria. Next base: position 14,186,215 of record NC_069125.1, on the reverse strand, counting down.
AGTTTTTAATATTTAATTTCGAAAATAGTAATTCGAAAATATTTTTTTGGCTAAAAGCGTACCAACGCTTTAAGAAAAATGAGTTTTTTTTGCATACACTTTGTGACATCAATTTTCGAACGTACATATGAAAAACTGTGATCTGATCCTTTGTCAGCAGTATTATATAACTAATTCTAAGATATTTACGCAAAAATTGGATCATTTTAAGACAAAGAATAAAAAAAGTCAAAACAGTCCATCTGTGAGAGTGCAGTTTTAAATAAATCGTCGGTGTTTAGTATTCGTACGCGGTACGGTACCTAAATACAACCGCTAACCATGAATGCCGGGTAGATGTACACACAATTATTATATAAAAATCATTAAACATGTATACTGTATGACAATGTTTTGTAAAAGCTTATTTACGTCTTCAAAACCGTAAATCGCATATAATATTTCACATTATAGTATGCACCCTGTTCTTGCATCCCTTCTACGCTTTGATTCGATTCGGCGTTTACCGTAAAATCTACCGGAAACTACCGATCACAGTTTCTAAAAATAAACTCGCTGACGCAAAAGGTAAACAAAGAATCCACGTGTAAATGTTTATCAACAGAGAATCACGTAAAGTTACGACGCAGATTGGAGTATGTTCCTTCAACGATGGAAATTCCACATGTCGGGAGCGGAGAAATAAAGGTAAGTACGCTCTAGTTTTACTGTTTGGTTGATTCAATGTTTCAATATGTCGGCCAGGTCATTCTGTGTATTAATGTTTGTTTACAAATACATCTAGACAGCTGTTCAGTAGTTATTTAAACGCGGAAGCGAGTGGACAGTATTTTGTTGTTTATTTTTTTTATACAGTTTTGATGTATTGCAGAAAATGTGATGATTTAGAGGGATATATTCAATCAATAGTTAGTGTTACTATTGTACATATAACAAAGATGAAACCAGTAAGATAATAGCCGACGCAGCGTCCTGACCTACTTTTACCTCAGGTGCACTAGCACTCAATACTGGGGGGCATGCATGATGAGCATGCTTGCAAAGTTTGCAGAGTGGTTAAAACAAGTCTGACTGCACTGATCGAATTCAGCACACAAAATGCATGATCAACCTTGCGCAAGGATAACTACCTTGTGGGTAAATCATAGTTCTGGCTTCCATAACTTTACTGTAGATATTTATTTTTTTGATGTTTACTAAACTTTGAACACGTCCCAAAAGGTAATATATAAGGTGTTGGCTGAAGTTTTTAAGCTAGATAAATCACTGACTGTACTGGCAAATTTCAAAATCTAACCAAAGGCGCATATTTAACAGTTTAAGGTTTGCACAGGTGTAAATTTTATATTTGACAGATACAGTTCTCATATAGGCGTGTAGCTAGGGTCAGTTTGGGACTACGCAGATCAATGGCTAGGGGGTAGGTTAACCCATTCACCCCCTTCGCTCGTTCGGTTTTTATTTCAAAATCTGGGTTTTTGGAATGACAAAAACTTCGACCTGTTAAAATTTCACGCATTTTTACGCAAGTGCGTAACTGCATACAGTCAGCTACGCGCCTGGAATATATCACATACAGCATACTAATTAGTAAATCAAACTATTTCGAACTGAATTCTAATTCACGGTATCGCTTTTTGTTTCCCACGGCTATATTTTCAAAATAATTATTTTGCAATCTCCAGTCATTTTTATTGTTTCAAAATATACAACTTGTTTGCAAACATGGGTGTTAATTAGATGCTATCAACATCTGTGGCTATGATTTTTTCCCTTTGTTTCATAAAACACAAAAATGACTTAAAAACCATCGCGATAGAAACCGTTATCTTTAAAATCGACCCATACTATCTAATATTGCATCTTTCAGCTAAACTTTTGTCTTTCTTAATGCGATAGTAGTATCGAAGTATTTCACCAAATTTAATCAGATTAACTTTAAGATACTTATATTCTGCTCCAATGGTCCGATACGTAGTTTGAGTAGGTGATTCTTTTAGCAGTTTTGAATGATTTGTTTCTTATGATAAATTTTAAATAAAACTCATTCCTGTGAAGGATATAGACAGACCTACATTCTCTGTATGTTTATTTTTTTGTAATGGCATTTTCCCGTATTTTAACGTTGATATTCATTTATTAAAACGTTTAATATACATAAAATATATTTGATTTGCTTTAAACCTTTAAGTAATGCTTCCTTGCATATATTTCTTATTTTCATTAGAAATTTAAGATATTATTTATTGATATACCAGCATTTATTTAGTGGTTTACGCACTGATTTTGTTCTGTGTTATTTCAAGGAAAAAATAACCATTCAAACATGTGTTTTTTTCGAAATATGTGCGCGATATTTTTGCAACCGGTGGTTGAACAGAGTTGTGTATTTTTGTTTTAAATCCCATGGGTTTCATAAATGCCAAACAGCTATAATTATGGAATATAACTGATCCAGGGTCGGAAAATGCAATTTGCGCAAGATATTTTGACTACTGCAGAGTGCAGACATTCTGCATGGATGTTTTCATCATAAATTCACTGATCGATACCGTCTGCGGCATCAGCAACGATATTGTGGTCTAAAACACTAACATGGGATATGTCTGTATAAAATTCAATTGTTCTTCTGTTGTGGTGCACAGAGTCAGCCAATGGATATAACCTTACATGTATATAACCTTACATGTATACGCACTCATTTTTCGGTGTCAGTGTTACAAAAACGTATATGATCAAATGATGACTAATTTCCTGTTTTTAGACAAACGGACAAGATATTTGACACGCTGTTATGTCAGCTATGTATAAGATTGACATGATCGATTTTGAAATGTTACAATACAAGTAATGGAAAATAAGACGCTGGAATGTAGGGAGCTGCTGATATTGATAGTGTACAGAAAAAGAATATTCTAGTAAGAGTCTATGGAATAGTTATGAGAGCGTTTTCTTCTCCTACTCGGTGGATCAGAAATGAAATGGAATTGCGGCTTCTCATTTCGTTTTGTGTGTAAACTTATAGGTAAATGAAATCAAATTATATTTTTTATCAAACTCGATTAGCAATTCAAGAACTTTAGAAATAGCATTGGCATTGCTTCTGGCAAGCATTGTTTGTAGGCCAAGGCCTCAACATTATTTTCAGGAACTGTTTTTAGCTCTACTGGCCAAAGGCCAGAAGAGCTTATGCGATGGCAATGTGTACGTAGTATGTGCATCCGTGCGTCCGTGCGGTCGTGCGTTCGTGCGTCTGTAAACAATTGCTTGTGAACACGATACAGTCTTCAGTTTTGATTGTATCTCGATGAAACTTGTACAGTATCTAGATATCCATTAGAGCTCGGTTCCTTTCGAAAACCAGCAAGATCCGCCCATGAATGCATAGATTATGGGCCATGAAAGTTTTAAAGAAATGCTTTCTATTTTTAGCCAGGTCTGCATGAGCGAATTCTATTTTTAGCCAAGTTTACATGTACATGTAAATTCAAGTCTAGAGTAAAGAGAGACAATTTGCAAGTCTAGCATTTTGAGAGACAATTTGCTTTTTGCTTCTGCAGTTGATTTCGTGAATTACTCTGCCTTGTTCTTGTTGAAAGCCCAAAGGCCATTTTTAGTTTTAAGTTCTGTAGTTTGCGCATTCATCTTAACACAATTGGTTGTGAATGTTTAAGTTATGCACCTGGTGTCATTACTGGCCACACCCAGGGTTCACAGGTTTGGTAAACATAAATCTGGAAAGGTTTGAAAATCTTTTTGTGTGTTCGTGCATCCATCTCAGCACAATTGATTGTGAGTGTTTGTTCAAATTGATCAATGTTGTCCTAGGATGCCCTTGACTTTGACCTTTTGACCAACTTTTTTTAACTTTTAAAACTAAAGAGGTTAAGAGTTGATATCCCAGTTTGTGTCAAATTTAAAGTCAGAAGAACACTCAAAAGAGCTTCTAAAAAGCCAGTTATTCTTCTAAGGCAGTGTGCTTTTGACCCCAAAATTGCCCCAAGAACCCATGGCCGAAATGGTTTCAGCCTCCAGCTGCCAGGTCAGTCACATGGGATTGATATGACCACAAAAGCCATGCCAGTAGAGCATAGGCCCTTTTGGGCCTCTTGTTATAAATCTTATAAATACCAGCAAACGTGTATCATGTATAAGAATGATCATTTTCAAGGTTAAACATACATTGTAGCTCAAGGCATACTGGCAGGGCATTTTAATTTAGCTACGCCCCGGAATTTAGTAATTATAAATTTGAAGTTATTATTTCCGATCTTATTGTTGATGGCTATTAAAGATATATAGGCCGCCAAGCCACCAGGCCGCCACTTTGCCTTAGTTTATCATATCTAAATTTAGGTACTGAGTCATTATGCTTTATTTGAAATAGCACCTGCTATCTTTTACAATTTATGCTGGCATATCTTGTTAATGAAGGATTTTGCTTTAAAGTTTGTGAAAATATTCATATTTGGTGGAAATATATTTTAAAATGGGTAACGTATCAATAACAATCTATCGAACTTTTTTGCGTCTCAAATCAATCAGATCGATATTGGGACGATGATTAAATCAGCATGTGGCAAAGTGACAAATATTTCTACGATGCTTGCTGAACTTAAGTGACCTCTCTTTGTTAGGAAATTATACATTATAGATAAAAGTTTTAAAGTGTTTTTGCGTCTTTAGCAAACAGCCTTCCAATGAACCTGTCTTTGTTAGAAAATTATACATTTTAGTTAAAAGTTTAATGATGATTTTTCTTCTTTAGCAAAAAAATTTCAAATGAAAATGATGCTTCATTACTGTTAAAAAATAGATGATGTGACTAGAATCTAGTTTTAACGAAACACGGAACTTTTAAATGAATATGTACGTGCATCTTAAAATGTATACAAATGTTGCATTATTGTGATATTAAGTGGCGGAAGACGGAGACTAAATCACGGTGTTTCATTTTCAGTGTATTGAAGGTACATAAATTCATCGAGTTAGATCAAAAAGAAGTAGTTCACAATTGCATATATTTTCTCTTCTGCTCAAAGACTGGATGTATTTAAAATAAAGATGATCGAATTCTTCACGTTTAAAAGACACGCCCAGGAGAAATATGAAAGTGAAAAATTAGCCGCTGCAGCCGGTAATCGAGCCTGGGTCGGTGGATAGCCGGACCAGTACGTATCAGAGTTCCCACAATCCGAAGTAGTCTTATAGTTGGCAGTTCATCATCATCTGTTCCTCCTTCTTCTTTTTCTTCTACTTCTTCTTCTTTCTACTTCTTGTTGTTTTTCTTCTTCTTTGAATTTTTTTATAAAAAATCTTGAAGTTCTGATAAATGTCCCACCATTTTCCCTTTCAGACCTGTTGACCGCAGGCATGGCGAGCGACTGGCGGACCGACAAGAGCTGGCGTGAGCGCTACATGTACATGTTCGAAGAAGGTGTCGGATGTGACGTCACCTTTATTTTGGGGGAGGGGAGACACGTGGCGGCTCACACGTTCGTCCTCATCAGCCGCAGCGCCGTCTTCGAGGCCATGTTCTGTGGCTCGATGGCCGACAAGAACACGCAGACGAAGACCATAAAGTAAGATAACAGACAACGCGAAAACTTATTTTTCTTCACAGGACATTGCGAGTAAAATTTTACCTGTCGTTGCAACATTATTTTACTTGTCGCAATGTTTCAAACAATATTCAGTTACATAAACTTAAATCTCAAGCCTCTTATTCAAATAAATTTAAGGATTTCCCACTATAAAAAAATAGATTTCTTGTTTGGGTGTGTCCTGTTATAAATTTAACAAAAAAGAGCTTAACATCAAGACAAAAATATAATATTTCGAAAAAAAGAACATCATTCTTCTTTCTATAAGCCATTTTTGTTTTACTTTCATGTCTTTCTATAACTCATATTATTAGGCCTCCTCTGGTTTGTTTTACCATTTAGTGGCTAGATCTAACTCTTGTAATTTATCCTTTAATTTAAGAATGGTTATAAAGTATAGCATTGTATGTATAACATATATTTCAGTCTGATAATATAGTTTGAACTTGTATTGGATTTTAACATTTAAGTACAGGTCAAAATCTGACACAACTTTATGCAAAAACGGAAGTTCATCTTATTGACTAGATAAAACAGAGCGGAACGAGTGTCAATACGGTATATTCCATTTGGAGCTCCTCGGCTATTTTTATCGAAAACAACCTCGGATGTATATGGACGGTTAACAGTGTCAGAATTCGGGTCTTTTTAAGTCCGCTGCAATTAGATCGCGTAGTAGTTTAATTTAGCAGTTAAACTTAGTGACTTATCTCTTGGGAATCTTAATTATGTTTGCAATAATGCACTTCTCTGGTATTCAATTAAACCTAGGTATACAAATATACGTTAATATACACTACACTTAATTAATAATATAATTCAAAATTTTACGAACTTCTTCTACTGATGTACCTTTATACATCCTCCAACATATAATGAACAATCAAATGCTAATTGCCGTATATACATGGCCTGTATCCAACCATTGTTTAAATGTTTTCAGAATTCCCGATGTGGAAGTTGACATCTTCATGAAGTTTATCCGGTTCCTTTACATTTCCGAAATCGACATTGATGAATTCAACACACTTCCGGTTCTTTATGTCGCCCGGAAGTACTGCGTCGAGGACCTGGTGAAAATCTGCGCGGACTATTTGCACGAGAGGATGACACCAGACACCGTCTGTGAAATTCTTGAGCAAGCGCACACTTACGATATCGATGATTTGAAAAACATGTGCTTACAGTTCATTTATGAGAACGGCAATTCTGTTCTTATGTCCAGCGCGTTTAGTGAGCTATGTTTTGACTGTGTCCAACAGATCATAAAGTCCAATGATCTGTTTGTAGAAGAAAGTGACGTATACACGGCTCTGACGTCATGGGCCACCAAGGAATGTGCTAGACAAAATCTGGAGTCGACCGGGCTGAATAAACGGGGCGTTCTGGGGAAACTGTTGTACAAAATCAGATTTCCGACCATGGATCGACTGTTTTTCACCGACATCGTATCGACAGACGACATTCTGACCAGCGAAGAGAAGGTTGCGCTCTTTCAACACATGTTTGGTTCGTTTGCGAAGCACGAGTTGTCATTCTCCGCCGTGAAACGAGAGGCGAGGCTTATCAGATGTCTTCGATTTCCGAAGAACGAGCAAGGTGGGATAAACTGCGAACCAGGTTTCAAAAATTCGAATTTCGGAATTGATGTTCGCATTTCGGATGACATCATGCTGCACGGCCTAATTCTGTTTGGGGCATGCTCGACTTCAATCCATTCTAGTTCATCAGATTCCGCCTTTCGATCGAACAACCCAGCGAACGCACCAATCACAGACCAGCACGTGAAAATCATTATTTACGCCGTGCCGCACCAGTCAGAAACTTACACGTTCGAGTTTGACAGCATTGACATTCCGCAACAGGAAACATACCAGATCTTCATTAAGGAACCAGTGTGGTTGAAGAAAGGTCGAATGTACGCCATACAGGTTAAACTGGATCTATTTCTCCCCTATCAAACTTACAGCGGAAATGGCGGATTTTCCGAAGTCGAGACCGGATCTGTTCGGTTCAGTTTTTTCACACATCCGTCTCTGATCGCCACCACGGCGGAAAAGGGACAGATCGCCGGTCTTCTCTTCTCTAAACTTCCCGACCCCGACAGGATGGAAGTTTCTCTGTCGCCAAGAGGCTCCCCGGTGAAAAGGGAGCTAAGTCAAAAAGAGGAAGGAAAACCGTTCTTTGTCAAGAAAGAGTTGTTTCCCTCTAGTTCATATTGAAAATATAACCCACGAGTGCTTTCATTGTATGTAAAAAGATTTTTCTCATTCAATGTAGATTTAATTTACAGGATAAATGTCTTTGATATAATGTTTTATTGTATTCCAGAGTTCTATTTATTTATTTAAGTTTTTGAATATGTTAGTTATCGTGTGCTCTCAAATATTTTCCATTAATTTACAATTCCTTTACATAAGTGTCAACAGTATAGCATTTGGTCGCTGCAGCCGTGACGAACATTGTAATCTATTTAACGTACTAATATATGCGCATATCATATTCATGTATATCTATGACGATGCGTCTATAAATCGGTCGCTTTCCTAATGGTTTGAATGATTTGAGTGCTTATTTACGACTACGCATTTATAAAACAGTCGAAGTTCTGATCAGTTGAATGATTGAATGCATATTTGTGACACAGTCGATGTTCTGATTAGTCGAATGATTGAATGTATATTTGTTACACAGTCGATGTTCAGATCAGTTGAATGATTGAATGTAGATTTGTGACACAGTCGATGATAGATCAGTCGAATGCCTTCAATGCATATTTGTGACACAGTCGATGTTAGATCAGTCGAATGCCTTGAGTGCATATTTGTGACACAGTTGATGTTGGATCAGTCGAATGCCTTCAATGCATATTTGTGACACAGTCGATGTTAGATCAGTGGAATGCCTTGAATGCATATTTTTGACACAGTCGATGTTAGATCAGTCGAATGCCTTGAATGCATATTTGTGACACAGTCGATGGTAGATCAGTTGAATGCCTTGAATGCATATTTGTGACACAGTCGATGGTAGATCAGTCGAATGCCTTGAGTGCATATTTGTGACACGGTCCATGTTAGATCAGTCGAATGCCTTGAATGCATTTTTGTGACACAGTCGATGTCCAGATCAGTTGAATGATTGAATGCATATTTGTGACTACACATTTAAAAATAGGTCACCTCTAAGATCTTTTAAATGATTTGTATGCATATTTGTGACAACGCATTTATAAATAGGTCAAATCTCAGATGTTTTGAATGATTTGAATGCATATTTTTGACTACGCATTTATAAATAGGTCAACTCTCAGATCTTTTAAATGATTTGATTACATATTTGTGACTACGTATTTATAAATAGGTCGACTCTCGGATCTTTTAAATGATTTGAATGCGTATTTGTGACTACGCATGTATAAATAGGTCAACTCTCAGATCTTTTAAATGATTTGAATGCGTATTTGTGACAACATATTTATAAGTAGGTCAACTCTCAGATCTTTTAAATGACTTGAATGAGTATTTGTGACTTATAAAGAGGTCAACTCTTAGATATTTTAAATGACTTGAATGCGTATTTGTGAACACATATTTATAAGTAGGTCAACTCTCAGATCTTTTAAATGACTTGAATGCGTATTTGTGACTTATAAAGAGGTCAACTCTCAGATCTTTGAAATGATTTGAATGCCTATTTGTGACAACACATTTATAAAGAGGTCAACTCTCAGATATTTTGAATGACTTGAATGCGTATTTGTGACTTATAAAGAGGTCAACTCTCAGATCTTTTAAATGATTTGAATGCATATTTGTGAGTACTCATGTATAAATCAGTCGCTTTCAACATCTTTTGAATGATTTTACTTCATGACAACGTTATGTTACAGGTGTATTTCAGACTGCCTTTTTTAGGGAACATGATTTTATTGTTCTTATGATTTTGCGATTTGCAGACTACCAGATTTAATGGGGAACAGTATGTGTCCGAAATAGAAGTGAAACCATTAACATTATGACCGACTATTTTGTTTTTATTGCAAACTTTGTTAATTTTCATGTTATTGTTTTATATAGTTATAAGCTTGTTTAGTTAGCGACGCAATACCATTTACTTGTGCGATATTTATGTTTTCATTTGTCAATGCTGCTGTGGACAATTTGTATTTAAATATATATCAAGAGTAAGAATGCGTCAACATGAACTGTTTGGTATTTGTTTTGTTAGTCATTTAGAGTTTTAGCTGGGTTTTGAAAGGGACAGGGTGCTGCAGAAAAGGGAGAGGGTGCTGCAGAAAAGGGAGAGGGTGCTAAGGTTTAAAAGGGCACACTGTGTCAGGCTTTGAAGACATTGAACATTTGTCTCATTTGTATTAAGTGAAATCATATTTGATTACTAGTATCTGAAGCATTTAATTCTATTCATGCAGCAAGATGAACATTCTGGTCTCCATGCGGGCAGAAGGGTGCTTCCAAAAAAGGACAGATTGCAGCACCCTCTCATAACTCTTTATCTAAAACCCTAGTTGTTCATAACCCTAGTTGTTCATTTACGTTTACTATTCATTGGTAAATACTTGTTTGGCGTTGGTTTAGACTAGATGATGTGTCATGATTATACTCGCTCCCCATTCAGACGGTAGTCAAGCCTTTATTTGAATAAAACTTGAATAATAAGAGACTTGATACCGCCAAGTGCCATAAAGGAAAATTATAATACCGAAAATGTTAAAAAAATATTGAAAGTTTTTTTTATAAATATATGCACTTTTTACAGTATAATTATACAGTACGAAGTGCATAATTATTTATAAAAAAATATTTTTCAATATTTTTTCACATTTTCAGTATTATAATTTAATTATACAGTTCAAAGTGCATATATTTATAAAAAAAATATATTTATTTTTTTCATATTTTCTATATTATTTTTTTTAGTTCAAAATTATAAGATTTTTTTTTGATTTAAAAAAATTAAAATGATTTAGTTTGAAAATCCGGTGCCAGTGGAAACGACCTCCCAATAACTGTATTTCATTACTCAGTCTGATTTATAGTTTGCCAGTTGTACATTCATACAAATCCACTTCTTAATTGATATGATTCATCGTCTCTATTTGAAGAAAAACTTTAAAGGGGGGGGGGGGGGTCTTCCTCGCATACTGTTAAAACTGCACTCTCACAGATAGTAGTATACCATTTTACCATTTCTATTTTTTTGTCTTGGAAAGATCGAATGTTTGCGTAAATATCTGCTAACCAATGATATAAGAATGCTGACAAATAATCAGATCGTAGATTTGCATATTTCCGTTCGAAAAATAATGTTTTATGGCTTAACGGTTTAAGAAAAATGCATAAAACATCAATTTTGGAACTTAATTATAATTTTATGCGATCTTATTTTTTGTCAGCAGTCTTATATAACTGGTTTCCACGGATTCTCGCAAAAATTGGCTCGTTCCAAGACAAAAAATAAAAAAAAGTTGTCAAAATGTTCAATCTGTGAGAGTGCAGATTTAAAGAGGGGGGGGGGGAGGTCTTCATTGCATGCTGTCAAGCAAACATTCAGCGTTGGAGAAAACATGCCAATAATAATGGAGGAAATGACGTCCGAGGGCGTAACTTAGGGGCGCAGCCTTTTTACATGCGCCCTCCATTCAAACCAAAAACAAAAATTTATTTTTGTATAAAGAAGTAAGGGGCGTAAATTTTTAACAATTTAAGTCAGAAATGATGTACGTGAAGTTAGCGGCCTAGCGGCGTGAAGTTAGCGGCCTAGTGGCATGAAGTTTGCGGCCTGGCGGCCTAGCGGCGTGAAGTTGGCGGCCTAATTTTTTCTTTATTTCAAAGCAATTGTTAATGCGTTTTTTTTTAAAACAATGATAACTCAAAGTTTTTTATTCACAAAGCTACATAGCGGCCATAAATTGTTTTCTATTCAGAGCATTTTTATACTAAAACAATGATAAATAAACTGTTTTAATGCACAAGTTATCAATCTGAAGGGATGATAAACATTTTTTCTAAAAGGTCGATCAAGAAGGGCAGCGGACTAGCGACCTAGCGGCGTGAAGTTAGCGGCCTGGCGACCTAGCGGCCTAGCGGCCTAGCGGCCTAAAATGGTATCCTATTTAAAAGCATGTATGCATGCCTTTTCTTAAAAAAATGATATATTAACTGTTTTTATGGACAAATTATCACTCTGAAGCAATTATCAACATTTTTTTTCTCCAAAAAGTCGATGAAGCAGTCCGTTATAGTATAGACCATGGTGAGTTTTGATAAACCAAGCACAATAGACCATGGCGAGTTTTGATAAACCAACCACGATAGACCATGGCGAGTTTTGTTAAACCAACCACAAAATACCATGGCGAGTTTTGATAAACCAACCACGAAAGACCATGGTGAGTTTTGTTAAACCAACCACAAAATACCATGGCGAGTTATGACAAACTAACCACGATCGACCATGGCGATTTCTCATTAACAAACCACGATAGATCATGGTGAGTTTTTATTAACAAACCACGATAGACCATGGCGATTTCTCATTAACAAACCACGATAGATCATGGTGAGTTTTTATTAACAAACCACGATAGACCATGGCGAGTTTTTATTAACAAACCACGATAGACCATGGCGAGTTTTTATTAACAAACCACGATAGATCATGGCGAGTTTTTATTAACAAACCACGATAGATCATGGCGAGTTTTTATTAACAAACCACGATAGACCATGGCGAGTTTTTATTAACAAACCACGATAGACCATGGCGAGTTTTTATTAACAAACCACGATAAACCAAATATATACCCTGGCGAGTTTTGATAAACTAACCACAATAGACCATGGTGAGTTTTGACAAACCAACCATGGTAGACCATGGTGAGTTTTGACAAACCAACCATGGTAGACCATGGTAAGTTTTGATAAACCGACCACAAATAGACCATGGTGAGTTTTGACAAACCAAACATGATAGACCATGGTGAGTTTTGATAAACCAATCACAAAATACCACGGCGAGTTTTGATAAACCAACCACGATAGACCATGGTGAGTTTTGACAAACCAACCATGATAGACCATGGCGAGTTTTGATAAACCAATCACAAAATACCACGGCGAGTTTTGACAAACTAACCACAATAGACCATGGCGAGTTTTGATAAACCGACCATAATAGACCATGGTGAGTTTTGATAAACCAAGCACAATAGACCATGGCGAGTTTTGATAAACCAAGCACAATAGACCATGGCGAGTTTTGATAAACCAACCACGAAAGACCATGGCGAGTTTTGATAAACCAAGCACAATAGACCATGGCGAGTTTTGATAAACCAACCACGAAAGACCATGGCGAGTTTTGATAAACCAACCACGAAAGACCATGGCGAGTTTTGATAAACCAAGCACAATAGACCATGGCGAGTTTTGATAAACCAACCACGAAAGACCATGGTGAGTTTTGTTAAACCAACCACGATCGACCATGGTGAGTTTTGATAAACCAAGCACAATAGACCATGGTGAGTTTTGATAAACCAAGCACAATAGACCATGGTGAGTTTTGATAAACCAAGCACAATAGACCATGGTGAGTTTTGATAAACCAAGCACGATCGACCATGGTGAGTTTTGATAAACCAAGCACAATAGACCATGGTGAGTTTTGATAAACCAAGCACAATAGACCATGGCGAGTTTTGATAAACCAACCACAAAATACCATGGCGAGTTATGACAAACTAACCACGATCGACCATGGCGATTTCTCATTAACAAACCACGATAGATCATGGTGAGTTTTTATTAACAAACCACGATAGACCATGGCGAGTTTTTATTAACAAACCACGATAGACCATGGCGAGTTTTTATTAACAAACCACGATAGACCATGGCGAGTTTTTATTAACAAACCACGATAGATCATGGCGATTTTTTATTAACAAACCACGATAGATCATGGCGAGTTTTTATTAACAAACCACGATAGACCATGGCGAGTTTTTATGAACAAACCACGATAGACCATGGCGAGTTTTTATTAACAAACCACGATAAACCAAATATATACCCTGGCGAGTTTTGATAAACTAACCACAATAGACCATGGTGAGTTTTGACAAACCAACCATGGTAGACCATGGTGAGTTTTGACAAACAAACCATGACATACAATGGTGAGTTTTGATAAACCAACCATGATAGACCATGGTGAGTTTTGATAAACCAATCACAAAATACCATGGCGAGTTTTGAAAAACTAACCACGATCGACCATGGCGAGGTTTTATTAACAAACCACGATAGACCATGGTGAGTTTTGATAAACCAACCATAATAGACCATGGCGAGTTTTGATAAACCAACCATAATAGACGTTGGTGAGTTTTGATAAACCGACCACGATGGACCTTAGTGAGTTTTGATAAACCGACCACGAAAGACCATGGCGAGTTTTGATAAACTAACCACGATGGACCATGGCGAGTTTTGATAAACTAACCACGATAGACCATGGCGAGTTTTGATAAACTAACCACGATAGACCATGGTGAGTTTTGACAAACCAATCACAAAATACCACGGCGAGTTTTGACAAACTAACCACGATCGACCATGGCGAGTTTTGATAAACCGACCATAATAGACCATGGCGAGTTTTGGTAAACCGACCATAATAGACCATGGTGAGTTTTGACAAACCAACCATGATAGACCATGGTGAGTTTTGATAAACCAATCACAAAATACCATGGCGAGTTTTGAAAAACTAACCACGATCGACCATGGCGAGGTTTTATTAACAAACCACGATAGACCATGGTGAGTTTTGATAAACCAACCATAATAGACCATGGCGAGTTTTGATAAACCAACCATAATAGACGTTGGTGAGTTTTGATAAACCGACCACGATGGACCATAGTGAGTTTTGATAAACCAATCACAATATACTATGGCGAGTTTTGACAAACTAACCACGATATACCATGGCGAGTTTTTATTAACAAACCACGATAGACCATGGCGAGTTTTGACAAACTAACCACGATATACCATGGCGAGTTTTTATTAACAAACCACGATAGACCATGGCGAGTTTTGATAAACTAACCACGATAGACCATGGCGAGTTTTTATTAACAAACCACGATAGACCATGGCGAGTTTTGATAAACTAACCACGATAGACCATGGCGAGTTTTGATAAACTAACCACGATAGACCATGGCGAGTTTTGATAAACCAACCACGATAAACCATGGCGAGGTTTGATAAAATAACCACAACATACCATGGCGAGTTTCGATAAACAAACCACCATATACCATGGCGAGTTTTGATGAACCAAAGATAGACCGAGTTTTGATAAACTTACCACGATAGACCATGGTGATTTCTGATAAATTGTCCACTATATGCCATAATTCGCATGGCATGAATTTTATTGTGTTTTAAAATTAGAATTTAATTTCATTTTACATTATTTTAAATAATAATAATTTTTTTTTAATCGCTAAGCTTAAATTTATGAATACCCACGCTTGGATTAAGTATAAATTCTAAATATTCTTACAACACTTCCGGTGTGGCCTCGGCTTACGTCTACGGCAGGTGGAGGTATCTGGTCGTAAGAGATCAGCCAGGTTGAGGCTTATCGTGATATTTAACGTCTGGACCCCAGATAACGCCGTCGTGACCTTGATTCCAGTACCTGCGTCCAAACGGGAGAAATATCACCTTTTTTTTATAAAATTTACTAAAGAATCACAATCACTGCCTAACATGTTCATATTAAGGCCTGGTCATATCATTTTATTTTGGAATCATTTGAAATGGTTGTGTTTGCTGTAAATGAAAATGTTAGACAAAACCGAAATCTATATAACCGACAAGGATTTTGGATCTTTAAAGATTGTAAAATATGCCCCTTGTGTCCGATTGCTTTTGAAATAAAGAGCAAGTATTCAAAAAATAATAACTTTATGTCTTATTTACTTTACTTTGGGTCATTTATTTTTCATATCAATAACTAGTTAGCCCAGTACCTTTCAAATCCTACCAATATATCGAGTCACCAGACATCTCCCTTTAAAGGGACCATATACCAGATTTGCACATAAAAAAGTTTTTTCTGTAACGAATCTCAGGACAATTATTTAATAAAATGCTTTACTCTTTGATATCATAATTGTAAAAGAAAACAAAATGTAAAAAAAATCGAGGCCTTGACCGGGTTCGAATCGGTGTCGCCAAAATTGCAGTCCAGTGTTGTATACACTGTGCTACGAAGGCTTACGCTAAACCGCTGGAATATTTAAACTATATACCTTACTTGGTAATATCACGTGATAACATCGACTAGCCAATCACGCATTAGAATGAAGTATACTAGGTATACAATACTAGTTACCTTTTTTAAAATAAAAAATAAAAAAAACTGCGAAAAATAAATTAATTGTAAACTAGGTGGTACTTCAGTTAGTTAGTTTCAATGCATTGTACACATCGATACCAAGTTTATGTCAGTTTTCGACAATTTTCTTTTTTTTTTCGCTATTTCATCATACGATGTATAGCCCCTTTAAAGTGCAAAAGCAATATATACACATGTATAACAAACAAACAGTTTGGGTAATTAATCTTTTTGCTTTACTTTCCAGAAAAAAATGTTATAACACTCCTAGCGACTTTTTCCCAAGAAATGCAACATTTCGAAAATAATTCGAAAATAATATGTTTCTGTGATATGACAGCGCTTGAAATATACCATATCGGTCTGGCTCGCTGTCTGACGTATCGCTTTCAACATCCGAGCCACTGCACGACTTCTCGTCGTCACTTTCCGCCCCCTCATCGGGAGGCTCTCGACCAGAAACGACGATAAACTCACTTCCACCCGCCACGTACGGATCTTCGACACTGCAATTTCAGGGAAACCTTGAATTAGAATATAGGTTTTATGTAGTAGACAAAATATAAACTATATTCATGCTATTATGCTTATTATACAGTCGAACCCCGTTGGCTCGAACTTAAAGGGACTTGCAAAAATACATCGAGCCTCAGAGAAATCGAGCCAAGCGAGAATTCTTTCATTCAGCATAAAGAAATCGGTCCTTAACAACCAGTTCGAGCCAATGAAGAATTCGAGCCAAGCGAATTCGAGCCAACGGGGTTCGACTGTATATTCATCCTACTAGTTGGTCATACCCAACAACCACCTGGTTGGTAGCTGGATATTCGCAAATCATCAACTTGAAAAGGTCGTGTAGCTAATGATCAACATCTTACTTCTATGTTGTTGTTTTTTCGCAACCCCAACTACCAACACAGTTTGTTGTGTTTGTCGGCCATTTTGGGACCGACAAAACTTTTTTATAAAAAAACTTTCTGTATCTAAAGCAGTTTTATGTGTGTGAAGTTTGCTCAGACATAGGCAATCGACAGTCGACATTCGATATTATATGCAAGTTTTCAATGTCGAGCTGCAATGTCGAGCTGGACGGAATTCTAGCTCGACAT
Organism: Mya arenaria; assembly: GCF_026914265.1. Taxonomy (NCBI): domain Eukaryota; kingdom Metazoa; phylum Mollusca; class Bivalvia; order Myida; family Myidae; genus Mya; species Mya arenaria. The sequence goes on along the minus strand of NC_069125.1, from coordinate 14,169,060 downwards.
TCGATATTATATAGCAAATCTTCAATGTCGAGCTGGACGGAATTCTAGCTCGAAATTCGATATTATATAAAGCAAGTCTTCAATGTCGAGCTGCAATGTCAAGCTGGACGGAATTCTAGCTCGACATAAGATATTATATAGCAAATCTTCAATGTCGAGCTGCAATGTCGAGCTGGACGGAATTCTAGCTCGACATTCGATATTATATAAAGCAAATATTCAATGTCGAGCTGCAATGTCGAGCTGGACGGAATTCTAGCTCGACATTCGATATTATATAAAGCAAGTCTTCAATGTCGAGCTGCAATGTCGAACTGGACGGAATTCTAGCTCGACATTCGATATTATATCAAGCAAATATTCAATGTCGAGCTGGACGGAATTCTAGCTCGACATTCGATATTATATAAAGCAAGTCTTCAATGTCGAGCTGCAATGTCGAGCTGGACGGAATTCCAGCTCGACATAAGATATTATATGCAAGTTTTCAATGTCGAGCTGCAATGACGAGCTGGACGGAATTCTAGCTCGACATTCGATATTATATACGAAATATTCAATGTCGAGCTGCAATGTCGAGCTGGACGGAATTCTAGCTCGACATTCGATATTATATAAAGCAAGTCTTCAATGTCGAGCTGCAATGTCGAGCTGGACGGAATTCTAGCTCGACAATCGATATTATATAGCAAATCTTCAATGTCGAGCTGCAATGTCGAGCTGGACGGAATTCTAGCTCGACATTCGATATTATATAAAGCAAATATTCAATGTCGAGCTGCAATGTCGAGCTGGACGGAATTCTAGCTCGACATTCGATATTATATAAAGCAAATATTCAATGTCGAGCTGCAATGTCGAGCTCGACGGAATTCTAGCTCGACATAAGATATTATATAGCAAGTCTTCAATGTCGAGCTGCAATGTCGAGCTGGACGGAATTCTAGCTCAACATTCGATATTATATAAAGCAAATATTCAATGTCAAGCCGCAATGTCGAGCTGGACGGAATTCTAGCTCGACATAAGATATTATAAAGCAAGTCTTTAATGTCGAGCTGCAATGTCGAGCTGGACGGAATTCTAGCTCGACATAAGATATTATATGCAAGTTTTCAATGTCGAGCTGGACGGAATTCTAGCTCGACATTCGATATTATATACGAAATATTCAATGTCGAGCTGCAATGTCCAGCTGCAATGAATTCTAGCTCCACATTCGATATCATATAGCAAGTTTTCAATGTCGAGCTGCAATGTCGAGCTGGACGGAATTCTAGCTCGACATTCGATATTATATACGAACTATTCAATGTAGAGCTGCAATGTCGAGCTGCAATGAATTCTAGCTCCACATTCGATATTATATAGCAAGTTTTAAATGTCGAGCTGCAATGTCGAGCTGGACGGAATTCTAGCTCCACATTCAATATTATATAGCAAGTCTTCAATGTCGAGCTGGACGGAATTCTAGCTCGACATTCGATATTATATAAAGCAAGTCTTCAATGTCGAGCTGCAATGTCGAGCTGGACGGAATTCTAGCTCGACATTCGATATTATATAAAGCAAGTCTTCAATGTCGAGCTGCAATGTCGAGCTGGACGGAATTCTAGCTCGACATAAGATATTATATAGCAAGTCTTCAATGTCGAGCTGCAATGTCGAGCTGGACGGAATTCTAGCTCGACATTCGATATTATATAAAGCAAGTCTTCAATGGCGAGCTGCAATATCGAGCTGGACGAAATTCAAGCTCGACATTCGATATCATAAAGCAAATATTCAAAGTCGAGCTGCAATGCTGAGCTGGACGGAATTCTAGCTCGACATAAGATATTATAAAGCAAGTCTTCAATGTCGAGCTGCAATGTCGAGCTGGACGGAATTCTAGCTCGACATAAGATATTATAAAGCAAGTCTTCAATGTCGAGCTGCAATGTCGAGCTGGACGGAATTCTAGCTCGATTTAAGATATTATATGCAAGTTTTCAATGTCGAGCTGCAATGTCGAGCTGGACGGAATTCTAGCTCGACATTTGATATTATATACGAAATATTCAACGTCGAGCTGCAATGTCGAGCTGCAATGAATTCTAGCTCCACATTCGATATTATATAGCAAGTTTTCAATGTCGAGCTGCAATGTCGAGCTGGACGGAATTCTAGCTCGACATTCGATATTATATACGAACTATTCAATGTCGAGCTGCAATGTCGAGCTGCAATGAATTCTAGCTCCACATTCGATATTATATACTAGTAGCAAGTTTTCAATGTCGAGCTGCAATGTCGAGCTGGACGGAATTCTAGCTCCACATTCGATATTATATAGCAAGTCTTCAATGTCGAGCTGCAATGTCGAGCTGGACGGAATTCTAGCTCGACATTCGATATTATATAAAGCAAGTTTCAATGTCGAGCTGCAATGTCGAGCTGGACGGAATTCTTGCTCGACATAAGATATTATATAAAGCAAGTCTTCAATGTCGAGCTGCAATGTCGAGCTGGACGGAATTCTAGCTCGACATAAGATAGTATATAGCAAGTCTTCAATGTCGAGCTGCAATGTCGAGCTGGACGGAATTCTAGCTCGACATAAGATATTATATAGCAAGTCTTCAATGTCGAGCTGCAATGTCGAGCTGGACGAAATTCTAGCTCGACATTCGATATTATATAGCAAATCTTCAATGTCGAGCTGGATGGAATTCTAGCTCGACAATTGATATTATATAGGAAATCTTCAATGTCGAGCTGCAATGTCGAGCTGGACGGAAGATTTGCTTTATAATATCGAATGTCGAGCTGGACGGAATTCCATCTCGACATTCGATATTATATAGCAAATCTTCCGTCTTGCTATATAATATCTTATGTCGAGCTAGAATTCATTGCAGCTCGACATTCCAGCTCGACATTGAAGATTTGCTATATAATATTGAATGTCGAGCTAGAATTCCGTCCAGCTTGACATTGCAGCTCGACATTGTAGATTTGCTATATAATATCGAATGTCGAGCTAGAATTCCGTCCAGCTCGACATGCAGCTCGACATTGAAGATTTGCTATATAATATCGAATGTCGATTGTTGATTGCCGATGGCTGAGCCAACTTCACACACAAAGCAGTTTTGATCATTTCGATGCGGAAAAAAGAAAATCCAAATCTTAGATAAAATTAAGCATTTTTTCCAATCAGAAATAAGCTCCGGCTTCATTTAAAAAATGGTGAAGAAAAAACACTGCTTTATAAGTTAACATTTGGGTTACTTCTTTGGCCCGGTCAGTGAAAACGAAAAACGAGGGGTGGGGTGATGGGGATGTTAAGCAATTCCAATTATCAATACGTGCATAATTTTACATATAACAGCTTACGCTGGCCCTGATTTCGGAACAGGTCGCTCTTGCATTTGTAGTTGTTCACCGCCATACCACGTTTTAGGTGTCAGCGTGTCATGGGTAGGTGTGAAAGTGGGACGCATAGACTGTGAGACGGTCATTCCTTCGGCCTGAACTGTCCCTGTATACACATATTGTATTCAATTTTAAATTGCATTTTAATACGAATTTGAATATAATACTATTAGACCAAAATACAGGTAACAAAAACACTTTAATCAATCATTCATTATCAGAAGTTATGTAACGCGTTATTTTTTTTATTTTATTATTATTATTATTATTATTATTATTATTATTATTATTATTATTCTTTATATTTATATCTATTATTATCTTTTTATCTATTTTTTATTTACTTATTTTTTTTCATTTTTTTATTATTATTTTTTTGTTTTATTGTGTTTGTTTTACATTTTAATGTATCGCACTGAACGGTTCTGCTAACGCTAATAGCGGGTGTTAATGTTGTTTTATCTTTATCCTTTAATAAATAGTATACCTGACCCAACATTTTTATCATGAACACCACTGGGTGAACCATTTCCCTGTTGAACGTTGCTGATGGAAGGTCGTTTAGGCTTGGGTCCCGGAATTGGCTTTTTGCGAACGGAACGTGGCTTGGGGGCGACGGAAGAAGAGTCTGGTTCATCATTGGATGCTCCCGTTGCACCTGCACACAGAAATAGTTTCAGACGGCACTGTTTAAGCTCCCGGTTGGCTCTCATAAACATGAATTCCTCACAAACTTACAATAATGCTTAACTTCTATTTGCTGCGCAAGTTTTTCTTAATAAACGTTAAAATTATATCGTTTGAAACGGACAAAAACGTATATGCTCAATTCTGGCAAGATAATTCAATGTTGTTTATATGTATATCGCTTGTCCATTGTCGCCAAATTAAATCCTTAATAATGCTTAAACAATTTGAAAATATTATATTGAAATGAATAGTCTTTAACGAAATTAAACTAAAGCAAAAAGGCAATCATTAAGTACTAGGTTTAATTATTAGGAATTTCAACAAAGGCCACCCATCCGATACACAATCCGTACGTCAGATTATGCGTTGACAATGTGTCAGCCAAGGATGTAATATTCTAAGAGGGTTAGATGACAGTTAGGCGCGTTTGTTTCGCTCACTTCGCCCATTCTTAATCATTAAAATGTTACTTCACGACGATGTGCAAAAGAGGCAATTGGTGACGAAATTCCATTGTGGTAAACAAAGAAATGGTGAAAAAATCAGCTTATGCAGTTGCAACGCAAAAACACAACAAGACATACGTCCCAATATAAACACCAGTGGTATACTTTGAAAACATGTAGAGTCGAACCCTGTTGGCGCGAACTCCCAGGGACTAGCGAAAAAACCTCGAGCCTCGAAAAATTCGAGCCAAGCGGGATTGTTTACCTTCAGTATAAAGAAATCGGTCCTTTACTTCAGTTCGAGCCAACGAGGATTTCGAGCCAAGCGAATTCGAGCCAAAGGGGGTTGACTGTAGTCTCAATACTGGTTTGAATATTAAACATATAAAAGCAGTCACTATCTGGGCATATGCTGTTTTATTTGTATATCAATTTCGAGAAATGAATTAAAAAAATGCTCATCGGCCATCTAATTCGGAACGCCTCGGCCATTTTCTATCGAAAACAACCTCGGATGTATATGGACGGTTTACAATGTCAGAAATCTTTACGTTTTAACTACGCTGCAAAAAGATCGCGTAGTAGTTTCAATTTAGCAGTTAAACCTTAACTCTTCGAAATCTTAATTATGTTTGCAATAAGTCTTAATTATGCACGTCACTGTTAATCAATTAAACTTAGATATAAATCAAACACGATAGTATACACTACATTTGATTAATAACATTATTCCAAATTTTACGAACTTCTTCTACTGATGTACCGTTATAGATCCGAGGTTGTTTTCTATAGAAAATGGCCAAGGAGTTCCGAATGCGTCCATCTTCCATCTTTAGTACTTACCTAAAGCTGCGGCGTAAGTTTTCCGTGAGGTTTCATGGCCACTTCTGTCACTCTGCTCAGCGTCTTGACCTCTCTGGGCGTCGTTGGCTTTGTTTCCTTGGTTGTACATTGCCGGCTGTAATGAGAGACGTTTGTCGGTTATCCGACCAGGAGCAGTGATTACGATCGTCTCAAGTTCGAGTGTACGATGTGTACTGTATATATACCTCATTTGCCATGCAGTATGGTACGAGAGATTAAACGCTTTTTGACATTTCAAAACTCAAACTCAGAAAAGCATTTTTTTTTAAATTACAAAGAATTATCTTTATTGCATTGGTTTTACAAAAATAAATGTATATTATTGTCAAATTCAAATAGCAATGAAAACCAGCAAATTTCATCATAAAAAGTAAGAGGAAAGTTACAATGAAATGAAGGTTTGCATTTTTGCCACTTCAGTCTCAACTCCGACTTGAGACTGTTCGTAATCATTAGACCTTAAGCTGCCAATTGACCCTGCTCCCCACCCCCCTCCAGGGCAAATTGTGAAGGTTATGCAATTCTTAAAGCTTAAGCAAAACGCCACAAAATGAGATATGTTTACGCTCTGAGGGACTGGGCATAAGAGAGTAACGGACTTTTATACTACGTTATCCGTTACCCTAAGTAGTTACTCTTAAGTTTTTTCAGTACTATTTCTTCCATGTATAATAATCGTTCATGAGATAAAAGTTGGTAAATCATCGTTCTTACGTTCGATGAAACTTTTTTAATAATTCATACCGCGAGAACTCCGAGTTGAGACTGTTCGTAATTATTATATCTGGGTCCATATCAAGAAACGTCTTTGAGTCAGACTCAGAAATAAATGATTTTGATTTAATGCTAAAATGCTATTATAGGGGCATAGATGGTAAACGATGATGAAAGTATTTCAAATAATCTATTCTACAATCAGGCACAACTATTTTGTCAAAATTAGTTCTATCATTGATATTTTGAAACATTTAAGAATTCAGTTTTCTGAGCCTGAATCTGGAACTCAGACTCGAGACGTTAAGAAATACACGCCGGGTAATCATTGGAGCCATAACATTTTGTTATGTGTTGAAAATGCTCCAACGCGTCTTCCGTTTTGGTGCCAATGAGTGGAATATGGATGTAAACAGTGAGTATGGTTTCTTGTGAAAAAACTGTAGCAATTTCATAACATGCAAATTAACAATTAACTGAATTAATATCATTTTTGATCTTTTTAAAGTATGACCAACTACCACACTGCTTCGCGGACATTAAGGTTTATTTTGTGTCTAATAAATTAATACTTTAGTTAAAATTAATACAGTAATTAATGGAAATACATAATTAGAATTACGACGACCATTTGCTATTAAATATTAATTTATTAGACACCAAATGAACCTTAAAGTCCGCGAAGGTGTGTGATAGCAGGTCATACTTTAAAAAGATCGAAAATTATATTAATTCAGTTAACTGTTAATTTTCATGTTATGAAATTGCTTCAGTTTTTCACAATTCGTTTCCTACTAAATAACTATTCATGAGCACCACAACCTATTCATTGGCACCACAACGTTAAAAAAAATCGAGCGTAGTGCAGCAAGTATAACAAATAAAGTTCTAAAATTTGTAACGCGACAACCTTTTGTCAATAAAAAAAGCCCACACATGTAAAGAAAATGCTTAAACCTAAGGTATGTGAACAATTCTCACGAAAATCCAGATTTTTACGTTGTCAACACTAACGTCTAGCAAGTTATGCAAGTTCTAGACGATCAGATATTAAATTTTATTCAGAACTTTTACCTTTAGAACAACTCATGGCCATTCCTATGTGGAACTACATTCTCCAATTTTTTAAATTTACTCGTATAAACCTCTATAAATGAAAATAAGAAACCATACTCACTGTTTACATCCATATTCCACTCATTGGCACTATTACGGAAGACGCGTTGGAGCATTTTCAACACATAACAAAATGTTATGGCTCCAATGATTACCCGGCATGAAATACGAACCCTGGTTAAGCTAACATGGTTACCAGAACGAAATCAAGTGTGTTGAATCTAACTGGTATACACATGTTAGAATGAGATTGAGATTTGACTGAAGTGTTTTCGTGATAGTTACCATGTGATAAATTGCGCCATATATGCTACTTCGGAAGGCAAATTTTGCTTAATATGAAGACTTTAAACAAAGATAACTTCACTATTTCTTAACCATTTTAAATTAAACGCCGCTTACGGAGCCCGGCCTTCGGTCTTTTATCAGAGTTTGATTGAGAGTTTAGTTTCTTAAAACACTTCGACAAACCTTTTAACAAAACAGCCGTCTGACGGAAAACTGTCAAAATATTATTTTGGAAACAAGTTTGTCGAAGTGTTTGATGAAACTAATCACCGTTAAGTTATCAAACTCCGGTAATAAAACGAACTAAAGCGGGCTTTTTAAGCGGCATAGAATGCCCTTTGTTTCATTTAAAATAGTGTTGTAAAAGAAAAGTTATCTTTGTTTCAAGTCTTCATTTAAAGCAAATGTTGCCTTCCGGCGTAGCATTTATGACGCAGTTTATCACATGGTTCACATACACTGGTAGGGCATGTTTCGTTGTATCGTGTAGCTGACGAACTAATCTGAGGGGAGTCGCGTCTGAGGGCCGACGAGTTTGCCACTCCAAATATATAGGTGTACCTGCATCTAGACAAGATGTGCAACTATATTGCTAGAGTTGCAGGTCTAAATATAGAGATGCACCTTTATTTTCCTCACATTAAAATCGGGTGCACCTTTATTTCATAAATTTAGCTGTACCTCTTCAGGGGCGTAGCCAACGTTACGCATTTACACATGTGCGTAAAATCAATTTGAAAATGAAAAAAAAAATATGGCCAAAAATGGCATCAAAGTCGTGGGCTAAGCTAAACAATGATATCAGAATAATAGGAAGACCAGCTCAAGCAAGCATTGCTTCTCTGTGCTAGAAAGCTTACTGAGCCCAAAAATGGCATCAAAGTCGTGGGCTAAGCTAAACAATGATATCAGAATAATAGGAAGATCAGCTCAAGTAAGCATTGCTTCTCTGTGCTAGAAAGCTTACTGAGCCTAAATCAATCATTTAGTAACTACAAAGTCGGCGGCCTCGAACCTATAAATCACTCCAAATATACATCAGAGTTAACATGGTAGTTCCATTTTCATTTTTTACCCTAGGGGATGCACCCCCACCGGCTACAGGGATATTCCCCCTCCCGCACCCACCTACTTTCGTGCGTAACATTAAGTAAAGCCTGGCTACGCCTCTGCTCTATATTTAGAAGCTGCATCTATATTTGGCAGTGATATCGGCTTTAAGTGATCGTTGACCCCATATATCATGGAGAGTTGCTAACATGTGGACGTAAGGACATGCAAAGAGATATGGCAAATAAGCTGACCGTCATATAGTCGGAAAGGAAAACAAGCAGGCAGGTTGGAACGTAGAAGAAGTAGCAGTAGCAGTAGCAGTAGAAGCAGTAGTAGCAGTAGCAGTAGCAGTAGCAGCAATAGCACTAGTAGTAACAGTAGCAGTAGCAGTAGTAGTAGTAGTAGTAGTAGTAGTAGTAGTAGTAGTAGTAGTAGTAGTAGTAGTAGTAGTAGTAGTAGTAGTAGCAGCAGCAGCAGTAGTAATAGTAGTAGTAGTAGTAGTAGTAGTAGTAGTAGTAGTAGTAGTAGTAGTAGTAGTAGTAGTAGTAGTAGCAGCAGCAGCAGCAGCAGCAGCAGCAGCAGCAGCAGCAGCAGCAGCAATAGCAGTAGCAGTAGCAGCAGCAGCAGCAGCAGTAGCAGTAGCAGTAGTAGTAATATTAGCAGTAGTATTAGCAGTAGCAGCAGCAATAACAGTAGCAGTAGCAGTTGTAGCAATAACAGTCGCGACGGCCACAGCAAAATAATTATTAGTATTATCAATATTATTAGTTATCACAACACTGAAATAAATTCAAGTACTTTCATACTAGTGCCGTGTAATTATAATTCTTTTGTTATTAGTGAATTAGTGAAATTGATAAATATGTAATTTTTAACTTACGAAAGTCAATGTATTTCTCAACAGTTGCCACAGAACTCCGTATTTAAACAAATATTTTAGAATCTGCAATTCATAACAAACTTCCTGGTTTAATTTCCACTTTTGGGTTTTTCGGTTTGGTGAATATTAATATTCATGATTGCGTGAATCTTTGAGTAACAATTCCACCCCCACGTAACCGCACGACAGATAAAAGGAACGCATATCGTTTTTAAACACAGGGAGATTCACAGCATGATTGAACGAAGTTTTTTTGAACAGATCAGCTCATGTTATTTATGGATCCTTTGAGATTATTTCTTTTAAATCACATGATTGATCGTGCTGTTAATTTATTTTTGACAGCAGTTTTTGACTAAAAGTTCAAATGTTATTTGATAAATCCTCTGTTTGGAACGATGAGTTTATCGAGTTATTATCTACCTGTTTTTCTATAGAAAAAGACGCTAGTGGAACCAGGGAGGGGGTACCACGGCCGCGATACCACGTTTGAGGTCTAATTTGTTCGGTTCCATGGTGAGGAGTCGCTCGTTCTAAGTTACAAACCAACCAAGAGAATGCAAATCCTGGACCGCCCTTAATAAATTTATAATTTATATATCTATTTAGGTATGAGGATGCCATGTTGCACCTTATATGCGTCCCCGCTAATGTCAAATTCTGAATCCACCCGTAAACTTTTACAAATAATAGAATCATGTAGATAGAAGGGAGTCAAATTGCACCCGAAGAGCGCATTTGCTAACGTCATATCCTCGAACCGCCCCTGGTCTTTTACAATGGGTAAAATTATTTAATTGAAAGGCTACCTACTAGCATACTGATGTATCCGCCCTAATTTCAAATCCTCGACCCTGCCCCTAGTAATTTTACAATTGATCTACTTAGATACAAGGTTGTCAAATTGCATCCGAAGAGCTTCGACACTGATTGCAAATCTTCGACCCACCTTATTGTTACAAGTGATATACATATTGAGATGCAATGGTTTCCAAGTAGTCTACGCTTTTGGATTCACCCATGGTAAATTTATAATTTATGTAATGATTTAAGTGCAATAATGCCAAGTTTCATCCCAAGTGCGTCCCCGCTAAAGTAAAATCCATTTCAATTTACAATTTATATAATTATTAAGGTTGCAAAATGTGCCATGTTAACCCCCGAGTGCACCCCGCTAGCGCCAAATCCTTGATCCGCCCGTGTTTAATTTACAATTTATATAATTAATAAGGTGCAAAGCTGCCAAAATTACACCCAAAGTACGCCCCCGCTCGCGCGAAATCCTGGATCCGCTCGTGTTAAATTTACAATTAATATACTTATTAAAGCTGCCATGTTTACACCCCAAGTGCCCGCCCGCTAGCGCCAAATTCTGGATCCGCTTGCAACCGAATAAGCATGCACCAGCTAAGGTCAAATCCTGTATCACTCGTGGTAAATTTACAAGTAACATAATCATTAAAGTATAATCTGCCAATTCACGAACATCATTCAAAGACTTTATAAAACAAAATTAATACAACATAAAAAAATAACATAAAAAGCAGTCAATAAATAAATGATTATAGTTTAACTTACCGGAGTCAAAATATTTCCACAGTAGTCAAGTTAATAACGTGTTCAGTCGAATCTTGTTATTTAACATTGACTTTACTTCCTTGTTAGCGAACGTCCCATATTCGTGACGGAGCGTGTTTTTGCAAATACGATTACATGAGTATGAAATGATCATAAATATGATGAATAAGGTGAAATTTAGAAATACAATACTTAGTATGAAATTTAAACAGATACGATTTGGGCGGTGTTAAGTTGGCTGTATATAGGACATTCGATATAAACCTAAACGACACCTGCGACATTCAATGTTTTTACTCCGAGTAACATTAACAGCATTCAGGAAATTCGAATCACATACACAGTCGCGACATTCATAGCATTCGAAAGTTTGACATTAGCGACATTTAAAAATTTCCGACACTCGCAATATTAACACTATCCGCAACATTTATAACATTCACAATCATTCACAACATTCGCGAATGTTTGCGGCATTTGCAACATACATACTATTCATTTATTCACTATTCATTTATTCTTCACGACATTCGATTTGAGCATATATTGAGCAAAACAATTGAATGACGCGAATGTCGTTTAAACGAATGTCGAAGCCATTTTTACAGAGAAAGAATGGGATTTAGGTGAAGAACAGAATATGATTTTAAAACTCTTAAGCATTTCCTTTAGCATACTAACGACATGTAAAATAAGTGTACACTACATGAACACTACAGGTACACTACAGGTACACTACATGTAGTGTACAGGTACACTACATGAACACTACAGGTACACTACAGGTATACTACAGGTATACTACAGGTACACTACATGTACACAACAGGTGCACTACATATACACTACAGGTACACTACTGGTACACTATAGGTACACTACGGGCACACTACAGGTGAACTACAGGTATACTACAGGTACACTACAGGTACATTAAAGGTGCACTACAAATACACTACAGGTACACTACATATACACTACATGTACACAACAGGTACACTACAGGCACACTTCAGGTACACTCCATGTACTCTACATGTATACTACAGGTATACAATTGGTACACTACAGGCAAACTACAGGTACACTACAGGTATACTACAGGTACACTACAGGTACACTACTTGCACACAACAGGTGCACTACATATACACTACATGTACACAACAGATACACTACGGGTACACTACGGGTACACTACAGATACACTACGGGTACACTACAGGTACACTACAGGTACACTACAGGCACACTACAGGTACACTACAGGTACACTACAGGTACACTACAGGTACACTACAGGTAAACTACAGGCACACTACAGGTATACTACAGGTACACTACAGGTACACTACTTGTACACAACAGGTGCACTACATATACACTACATGTACACAACAGATACACTACGGGTACACTACGGGTATACTACAGATACACTACAGGCACACTACAGGTACACTACAGGTACACTACAGGCACACTACAGGTACACTCCATGTATTCTAAATGTATACTACAGGTACACTACAGGCACACTACAGGCAAACTAAAGGCACACTACATGTACACAACAGGTACACTACAGGTACACTGATGGCACACTACAGGCAAACTACAGGTACACAACAGGTACACTACAGGTACACTAAAGGTACACTACAGACACATTACAGGTACACTACAGGTACACTACTGGCACACTACAGGTACACTACTGGCACTACAGGGACACTACTGGCACACTACAGGTACACTTCAGGTACACTACAGGTACACTACAGGTACACTTCAGGTACACTGATGGCACACTACAGGTACACTACAGGTACACTACAGGTACACTACAGGTACACTAAAGGTACACTAAAGGCACACTACATGTACACTACTGGCACACTACAGGTACACTACAGGTACACTACAGGTACACTACAGGTACACTACAGGTACAATACAGACACACTACAGGTTTACTACAGGTACACTACAGGTAAATTACAAGAACACTACAGTAACACTACAGGCACAATAAAGGCACACTTCAGGCACACTGTAGGCACACTACAGGTACATTACAGGTACACTGCAGGTACACTACAGGTACACTACAGGTACACTACGGGTACACTACAGGTACACTACAGGTACACTACAGGTAAATAAAGGTACACTAAAGGTACACTAAAGGTACAATACAGTAACACAACAGGCACAATACAGGCACACTGCAGGCACACTGTTGGCACACTATAGGTACACTACAGGTACATTGCAGGTACACTACAGGTAAACTAAAGGTACACTTCAGGTACACTACAGGTACATTACTGGTACACTACAAGTACACTACTTGTACACAACAGGTGCACTACATATACACTACATGTACACAACAGATACACTACGGGTACACTACAGGTACACTACTGGTACACTACAGGTACATTACGGGTACACTACGGGTACACTACAGGTACACTACAGGTACACTACTGGTACACTACAGGCAAACTACGGGTACACTACAGGTACACTACAAGTACACTAAAGGAACACGACAGGTACAGTACATATACACTACAGGTACACTACAGGTATACTGCAGCTAAACTAAAGGCACACTACATGTAAACAACAGGTACACTACAGGTACACTACAAGTACACTACAGGTACACTACTAGTACACTTAATATACACTACAGGTACACTACAGGTACACTACAGGCACACTACAGGTACACTACAGGTACACTACAGGTACACTACAGGTAAACTGATGGCACACTACAGGCACACTACAGGTACACTACAGACACAATACAGGCACACTACAGGTACACTACAGGTACAATCCATGTACTCTAAATGTATACTACAGGTACACTACAGGCATACTACAGGCAAACTACTGGCACACTACAGGTACACTACATCTACACTACATATAGACTAAAGGTACACTACAGGTATACTACAGGCACACTACAGGTACACTACAGGAACACTAGATGTACACTACATGTACACTACAGGTACACTACAGGTACACGACAGGTACAGTACATATACACTACAGGTACACTACAGGTATACTGCAGCTAAACTAAAGGCACAATACATGTACACTACAGGTACACTACTGGTACACTACAGGTACACTACAGGTACACTACAGGTACACTACAAGTACACTGATGGCACACTACTGGCAAACTACAGTTACACTACAGATACACTACAGGTACACTACAGGTACACTGCAGACACACTACAGACACACTAAAGGTACACTACAGAAACACTACAGGTACACTACTGGCACACTACAGGTACACTACTGGCACACTACAGGTACACTACAGGTACACTACAGGTACACTGATGGCACACTACAGGCACACTACAGGTACACTACAGGTACACTTCAGGTACACTACAGGTACACTACAGGTACACTAAAGGTACACTAAAGGAACACTACAGGTACACTACTGGCACACTACAGGTACACTACAGGTACACTACAGGTACACTACTGGTACACTACAGGTACACTACAGGCACACTATAGGTTTACTACAGGTACACTACAGGTAAACTACAGGTACACTACAGTAACACTACAGGCACAATAAAGGCACACTTCAGGCACACTGTAGGCACATTACAGGTATACTACAGGTACACTGCAGGTACACTACAGGTACACTACATGTACACTACAGGTACATTACAGGTACACAGGTACACTACAGGTACACTACAGGTAAAATAAAGGTACACTAAAGGTACACTTAAGGTACACTACAGTAACACAACAGGCACAATACAGGCACACTGCAGGCACACTGTAGGCACACTACAGGTTCACTACACGTACACTTCAGGTACACTACAGGTACACTACAGGTACACTACAGGTAAACTAAAGATACACTTCAGGTACACTACAGGTACACTACTGGTACACTACAGGTACACTACTTGTACACAACAGGTGCACTACATATACACTACATGTACACAACAGATACACTACGGGTACACTACAGGTACACTACAGGTACACTACTGGTACACTACAGGTACACTACGGGTACACTACAGGTACACTACAAGTACACAATTGGTACACTATAGGCAAACTACAGGTACACTACAGGTATACTACAGGTACACTACAGGTACACTACTTGTACACTACAGGTGCACTACATATACACTACATGTACACAACAGATACACTACGGGTACACTACAGGTACACTACAGGTACACTACGGGTACACTACAGGTACACTACAGGTACACGACAGGTACACGACAGGTACAGTACCTATACACTACAGGTACACTACAGGTATACTGCAGCTAAACTAAAGGCACACTACATGTACACAACAGGTACCCTACAGGTACACTACAGGTACACTACAAGTACACTACAGGTACACTACTTGTACACTTAATATACACTACAGGTACACTACAGGCACACTACAGGTACACTACAGGCACACTACAGGTACACTACTGGCACACTACAGGTACACTACAGGTACACAACAGGTACACTACAGACACTCTACAGGTACACTACAGGTACACTTCATATACACTACAGGTACACTACAGGCACACTACAGGTACACTACAGGTACACTACAGGTACACTACATGTACACTGCAGGTACACTACAGGTACACTACAGGCACACGACAGGTACATTACAGGTACACTACAGGCACACTACAGGTTTACTACAGGTACACTACAGGTAAACTACAGGTACACTACAGTAACACAACAGGCACAATACAGGCACACTTCAGGCACACTACACGTACACTACTGGTACACTACTGGTACACTACAGGTAAAATAAAGGTACACTACAGGTACCCTCCAGGTACAATACAGGCACAATACAGGCACACTTCAGACACATTGTAGGCACACTACAGGTACACTACAGGTACACTACAGGTACACTGCAGGTACACTGCAGGTAAACTAAAGGTACACTACAGGAACACTACAGGTACACTACTGGTACACTACATGCACAGTTCATGTACACTACAAGTACACTACATGTACACTACAGGCACACCCGAGCTACTACAGGTACACTACAGGTAAACTACAGGTACACTACATGTACACTACAGGTACACTTCAGGTAGAAACATATACACTACAGAAACACTACATGCACACTTCATGTTCACCACTTATACAATACAGGTACACTTCAGGTACACTTCATGTACACTACACTACAGGTACACTTCAGGAAGAGACATGTACACTACAGGTACACTATATGCACACTTCGTGTACACCACTTATACAATACAGGTACACTACAGGTACACTTCATGTACACTACACTACAGGTACACTACATGCACACTTCATGTACACTACACTACAGGTACACTTGATGTACACTACACTACAGGTACACTGCATGCACACTTGATGTACACTACACTACAGGTACACTACACTTCAGGTACACTACACTACAGGCACACTACACTACAGGTGCACTACATGCTCACTTCATGTACACTACACTACAGGTACACTACATGCACACTTCATGTAAACTACACTACAGGTACACTACATGTACATTACAGGTACACTACACTACAGGTACACTACAGGTAGATTTCATTTACACTACACTAAAGGTACACTACATGCACACTTCATGTACACTACACTACAGGTACACTACATGCACACTTCATGTACACTACACTACAGGTACACTACATGTACACTACATGTACACTTCATGTACACCACTTATACAATACAGGTATACTTCAGGTACTCTACAGGTTCTCTACATGTACACTACGGTTTCACTACATGTACTATACAGGTAAACTACAAGTACACTACAGGTACACTTCAGGTAAAAACATGTACACTACAGGTACATTACATCTATACTTTATGTACACCACTTATATAATACAGGAGCACTACAGGTACACTTCATGTACACTACACTACAAGTAAACTACAGGGTAAAAAAAATGTAAACTTCATGTCCATTACAGGTCCTCAACATGTAGAATGCATAAACAATACAGGAACACAACAAGCACAATAGAAATACAATACAGAAACAATATAGGAACACTACAAGCACAATAGAAATACAATACAGAAACAATATAGGAACACAACAAGCACAATAGAAATACAATACAGAAACAATATAGGGACACTACAGGTTCAACTCTATATGACTTTTAAAGAAAAGATTGTAAAGGCGGAATTCACTTTATGAACGTCTATTTTATGTGCTAGTATACTTTTCCGCAATTTACTTCCTAGTCTCATAATGTGTATTTTTTCTGTGAGTGTGGATGCTTTTTAAATTATTTGGGAGTATTCGTGTTTTTCAGTCGGAATTAAGATGGATCAACATAATCCACTGTAAACTTTTCATATTTTCTTTTGCCCTCATAATAATTCTAAATTCTAAGCTCTATAATCTCAGCTGTTTTGGAAATGTTTAAATTCAAAATCTAGTAACAATATGTTTATGTTTTGCGTAGAAATACACATATATGCCGCTGGGGTAAATACTTTCCTTCCCACCGAGGGTTTATCTTGGCATAAAATATTGATAATCATTTCAGATACCAGAACCAAGAAACTGTTCCAAAACACATACACACCGCGTTAAAGGTAAGATTGTTAATGGTTATAGTAATACGTTTAAAAAAAACAAACAAATTATTTTGCAACGAATATTTATTTCGCCTTTTACAGACATGTCACTATTTCTACGAAGGTCAAACTAACGTCTTATGGCAAGCTTGACCTAAACATTAAATTGCAAATATTACTTATTTTACCTGAAATAGGCATACCAGCGTTTCTGTAAACATCAAGTTAACGTCGACTTAAGACCTTGACCTTTGATCTAGAAAATCGGCCGGGTCTTACTCATAACATGTTGTCTTACACTCATATCATTATTCGGTCATTGCAAACTTTCAATACAAACAGCAGCAACAACAACAACAACAACAACAACAACTTAAAACACTTTGCGATGATAGCTGACGCTGACACAAAAAAATCTTAGTGGAAATCCTGAAGACTTGCTGAAATGTTTCAGGCCCCGGCAAACACAGAAGACAGAAGTTTAACGAACCCGAAAACAGCCACGCACTATGAGAACACTGTGGCCGGAAGTAAACAACCGTTGTCAAGACGAAGACCAGATCACAAGGAAGATGTTGGTATTACAAATTTATTTATTAAAAAAATAGAACACTGGGCTTGACATTTTGTTCGATTGTCTTTCTTTACATAAAATACCAAACAATAACAATAATCATATTTATCATAATGTTTTATCTCACTTCGAAAAGATTGGAATTAGGTCAGTCAGTCGGTCATATATGTTCAGGAGGTCTGTCGGTCGTCTGTCACAATAATTCGAGAATAGTTTTACTAAGAATTTTGATACTTCTGTGGTAGTTTGTGCTTGGTCAGTAGATGTCCAGTTGATTTTTGGATCATAAGGTGAAGGTCAAAGTTTTAAGTGTAAGGAAAATTTTGACCGCACACTATCTTAATCAAAGCACTGAAAGTGCTGAGAGACAGGGGGAATGGTAAAGTAGGTGTCGAGGCTTGATTTTGATGATGAAAAGAATTGAAGAGGTGATTGCGAGATGAGATTAACATCAATTGAAATTACATTCAAACTGAACATGACTTATATGGTGGAACTGTTTATGTTTGTAATGTGCAAAAAGTGCGTGTTTAATGTAAAAACTGTGTGATAGTGTGTTATATCATAACGAAATATGGTGTAAAGCCGATTGGTCTGTGAATTCTGCAAACAATAAGTGATATATACATACAATGTGTTAAGTGATGTTGTATGTAGTAAGATAGCAATAATACAGTATGGAAAAATGTTTTTGAAACATGTTTGACTTACAAATAATATAAACATCATCCACAACTTGCTACTATAATATCCATCGTTGTGCATCTAGCTGCATAGCGCAGATTGGTAATGCATATCACATGCAACTCACAATCACCCTCTCCAAAGCTTTACGTCATCAAATCTCGACAACCATACTATTCCCCAATTCTCTTAGCACATCCAATACTCTGATTTATAGATAACGATCGCGGATATGTAGACAGCAAATAATCGGCACAGAATACATCCTTTACAAAACATGTCGATTCAACGACATTTACAGGCGATTTATCGACTATTTACACCTTAATGCACTGCAATATTGCTTATGAGGTGACTCTTCATATTTAAAGGGGCTAGACACCAGATGGTCTAAATATCGGCAAATACAGTACATTACCAACCACGCGTTTTTTGCAAAAAAAACCAAACCGCGTTACCACCGCGGAAGAGATGTGTCATCGCGGCGATATATTCCACGGTACCCAAAGCGGTAGTGCGCGTCATCGCCGCGTTCGTCTGCTGCTATCGCTTACGACTTCCGAAAACACGCACGCGTCGTATCGCCGCAATGCGGCTTACCGCGATATGCAGGTATCTTAACAGATAAAGATGGTACAAATAGAATATTGTACATGTAAATTGAACCGCGCTTGCAGAATGGATAACAAACAATTGCGAGGGTAAACAGTTTTATCCCCAAAACTTGATAATTATGTCGGTCGAAAATTGAGTGTTTGTTCAAGTATTTTTGAAAAGTTAATTGACTCAAGATAGTATTTATTCACAAGCACACGGGTTAAACGAGGTCATTCGAAATTTAGATTTTTTCGAACAATGTAACAATAGCGTATGAACACTTTCACAGCTGAAAAGCATATTTTCAGGGATTACACTACGTTTTGAGTACGAACCAAGATTTGTAGTTTAAGGGTTGAGTTTGTATAAGTTTAATAAAAAACTGGAATTATATGTAAAGGGCAGCAACAAATTCTCTGCCTTCAGAGAATTAACAGCTACCTGAAATACAGTTAATTAACACTTCGCAACACCGCGTATCGCGGTGACTCGACGCGGTGGAACGCGGGGGAAATTATAGGCATGGACGCGGTGGGCATTATGCTTCAATTGCGGCGTATAGTGAAAATTAGATTAAAAAGATAACGTCCGTGGTAATGAAATATCGCGGCGAAGTGTGCAAAAACGCGCGGTTGGTAGTGTATTTCCACAAAACAAGCCAACAATTGTCAAGCGAGCTAGTAGGAGGCCGATAATAAATCGCTTAACATGGTTAAAATAATACACGCAACAATCATGTTGCTGTGTCATCTGTGTTTCCTCGTTCAAAATAGCGCATATGGTTTCCCAGTTAAAATGATATCATTTTATGAATACTGATAAATATCCGACGCTGGGATTTTGTGGTAGACAACCTTAGTCTCTTTTGATTGGAAAACTGAGAGATACATTTTTCGTAGGCGATGTGATACATCAGAAAATCAGACCAACCAGATCCACCCACAGTTCAACTCAACACTGACTAAAACATAAATCTGAAGCGCGCTCACGGCTTGATAGTTAAACAGGGGAGCAGGCTATTCAATCCTAGATAGTAGTTGACTAAAAACCATACTCTATACACTGCAGTCAGTCTATACTTACAAAATCAATAAACACAAATACTTGAATGTGCTATATGGCCACTTTCAGTGTGTGGGTAATAAAAAAACATTCAAGAGTTTTTAACTTTTTATTTAAGTTACTGTGTGGCAATAACAATTTGAAAATAAATCATCAATCTTAAAGCATTGCGCATTTTGAGTATGACATCAGACGATACAATTTTGTACTGTATTATGCAGCGACTAATCCCTTTGCAAATTTTGTTTTCGCCTTTCGTCAAGAAGGTTTTATGTAAGCTTGTATGCAGAGCGCTCAGGCCAGAATTTGAGTCAGTGTACAATCTTGAATCCAGATCAGAAGAAGCACGTTGAAGTTGAATTCTTGAGTAGACCGGCAAATATTGATTCTAGGGGTTTTCTCCCCAGCAAGCGCGTTTGGCGTAGATATTTGTGTGTAGACTATGTCTAACTTGGGAGTTGATTCTCATTGGATGGTTGTCCATCTGCGAAAAGTCTAGAACAAACCTGAAATAATAGGTTAAAATAGGACCTACACATGTTTTTTTATTCAGACCTGACTTGGCCTAGAATAGCGTTTGACTGGCTGAAAAAGACCTTGACTCTACTCGTTGGTGAACAATGAACGGCAGTTTTTACAGTTAAAAGCAAAAGGTATTGACCTTACACAAACCAGGGTTCAACGTTTAAAGATTGTTTATTATAAAACTCTGCGACGACATGGAGCTCGTGCGAAATTAGTTGTTCAATTAAGCCTAATTTAAGATAAGTGAAAAGCAGTGTCCGGCATTTGCTACGTATAACCCTATGGTTTTAGCCAGGATTTAAAAAGGCCAGAGTGCTGCAGAAAAGGGACAGGGTGCTAAGGGTAAAAATGGGTTGAATGAGGCTATAAGGAACTTGAACATTATGAATTTGGCAGAAAATGTTAGAATTTTCTGTTTTATTGAATTAATATAATGGTTCAACTGCCAGATATGAAAAGTGTGGGAGTATTTATAATCTAATTATAAGTTTTAGACAATACAAACAAAATAATTGATAGTCTTAAGCATTTATTTCTAAAAAGGCAAAAGTACCCATGCTGGTCTTTATGAGGAAAGAAGGGTGCCACTGGAATTTTTTGAATTAAGTCAATGATTCGTTTGACAATTTCTCTTGGCAAATTTGCACATTTTACAAAATAACACCTACTATTGCCATAACAAATAAATGAAAGGAGAAAATGATAATTGCCGGATACTGCTTTTCACCGGATACTGCTCACCAACCAGTTTACATACGTAATACATAAAAAAATTGTACTGAACAATAGAAGCAAAACAAAAAGATTGAATTTTTTATCCGATTTACACAGCTTCGAATTCAGTTCTGTCTGTTTTTATATTATCCTTCATATGTATATAAGCTTTCTTGTACAGAAAAAATAGAAATATTTAAGATTTCTTACCAAATTCTGAAAAGGGCAACCTCAGTATAATTCTTCCTAGAAATCACCCAACCGCTCCTGTTATTGTTGTTTTATCGATTTTTGGTTTGTTGTCGCCGGTGATCTCCTTGTACTTTGACGAATACATACGCCGTTATCATCTCATATTAGTACTTCGCGTTGTACTTTAACTCTTGCTTATTATTACCTCTTGTTAATGCTACTTAATACGGAAAACTGTCTGAGTTTTTTGTTATTACATCCTGTTACTGTCAAATAGACTGCCAAGGACGTGACTAAAGCTTCCTAAGCTTCCACAGAAATGTCTTCTATCTCTCCTGCAAGGATGGCTAATACGATCAGCCCAAAGTCAATAGCAAAACTATTCAGTTGCTCTTCCGTTCTTCTTTCTTATGCATTTCTAGCCTTTACAAATCTTCTACATTGAAATATGTAGTGGTCCACTGTTTCAGGAACCTGACAAGTGTCACAGTTTCGGTCGTTACTGTCTGTTATCTTTGCCCAATGGTTTTTGAGATGGCTGTGTCTACTCAGAAGCTGGTTAATATTACTAAAAGCATTCCTGTTTCTGTCTCCTATGCAGTTCCTCCGTCTAGGTATTGAAAACATGTCCTGGAGTTATTTTGCCTTTTCGGAGTGTGTATACTGACATTCGTGCTTGGAAGTTTCTTTAAGTTGCCTTTTAAAATCTCTGTAGTCCCTTTCTCTTTGAAATCCTGTTTCTCCTCTGTTTTTGGCATCTCTGGCTTCTTCTTTGGCCAATTGGTCGGCTAGTTCGTTTCCAGCAACATTATTGTGGCCCGGTACCCAGTGTATGGTAATTTTGTTTTCTCTTTCTTCTAGAGTAGCAACTGAAGTTTTAATTTTGAGTATTGTTTCTATTTTGGTTTTTGGAAAACGCTGACCTTATTGCTGCTCGACAGTCTGTGAAGATACGGATGTCTTTTCTTTCTATAGTGGTCAGTTCGCTGGCAAAAGTAAGGGCCGTCTCTATTCCAACTATTTCCCCGGCATAGTTATTGCTCAACTTTGAGAAGACTGGTTTCTTGATCTGTATTGGTGCTGAATTGTAGCCATCCACATATATAACTGCACCTACACCGTAGGTCATGGATTGCCTTAAGTCGACCCATCAGTGAACATCAGCACTTCTTCTTTACAATCTTCAAGAATTTTGTTGATGTTTACTTCTTGGTTTTCCTTACTCTGTGTAATTTTCTTCCTTGTTCGTGATAACCCGATGAAGGATTCGCTATTATCAAACTCCTTTTCAATGTCACTGAACTCGATATGGCCCCTAATTTAACCGAACCTTCTCATGAGCATGGAGAAACATGTTAGATTTTCTCCCTTGGTTTCTCTGTGGTTTAACAATCCGTTTAAGTTATCCTATAGTGGATCATCTGATCCCTTCTCTGCTATCCGAACTGCTTCCTCTGCCTGTGTTCTTTTAATGTGTATGTTTAGAGGAAGAGTGTTTGTATGGACTTTAATCGTCTCGGTACTAGTGGAATAGATGCAGCTACTTGTTTTCAACATACCCCCTCTCTGGACCTAATGGCTTTAGTTTCATTTCTGGCACAGTTGCAAGTACCTGAGCACAAATTCCATAACTGGGAGGACCAGTGACCTGTATAACTTCATATAAGTTTATGGCTGCTTCCTTTGTTGCCTTCAGAACATCTATCTAGTGATCTGAGTGCTTTAAAACCAGATGCAACCATTTCTTGCACATGCTTTTCAAAACTAACTTCATTATCTATTGTGATACCCAACAATTTCTTGTCTTTAACAATTTCAATTTCTTGACTAACTTCTCGGTTAGGTTAGATTTATCACCAATCAGTAGGGCCTGTGTTTTCACTGGAGCTATGTTCATGTTTCACTTTTGGCACCAGTTGGTAATACTCTTCATATCTTCATTAGTTATTTGACCGCTTCATTTGCACTCTCGTGGCTGTTCCAAATTGACACATCATCTGCGAACTCTGTGTGTTCTTCATTTACCGCGTCAACGCTGTCACTTGTGTAAAGATTACAGTGTGTTGGGCTTAGCACTGGGATTCCGTTTTTAGATGTTGATACTTCGAATCTGTTTTCATTAATTTAAATGGACTACTTTCTGTCAATTATAAACTTCTTCATGTACAGCCAAAGTCTTTCATCAATCCTTAGATCTGTTGCTTTCTTCAGGAGACCAGCCCTCCAAACCCTTTCAAAACATGATCCGAAGTCCATTGCAACTAGAACTGTAACTTTTTCATTCAGACCATCCTCTGCCCCTTGTATTAACCTGATTACCTTCTGTGTACTGTACTTATTTTTTCTGTAAGCATTTTGATGTTTTGAAAACCCTTTTTTAACTTCAATTTCTAAGTAAGACGGTTTTTATTATCTTTTCTAGTTGTTTCTCAAGTGTTATTGGTCTATATGAGCGGATCTTGTTATCTTCTTTGTTCGGTTTTGGAAGCATTACCTTTGAATCACGCTTAAAGCCTGCAGGTAGAGCTGCATTTTGCCAGCGTTTTTGGAAGAGGTACAGTTCACTTGCTTCTTGATTTCTCCGCCTTTCTTTAAAAAAACTTTCTCTTCAGGACTTGGTGCACTTTGTGTACTTATTTCCTTGAAAACTGAGTCAACCTCATGTTATGTCTTTTTGATCAAATCAGATCATGGGCTACATCGACATTTTTTGTGAGGTTGCCAGTAAAGGGTAAAGTAATGTTTAAAGTGACACTCTTATTCAAAATTAATACAAACACATGTATAAAAAACAAAATTTGATAATTTTGATAAACCTTAAACTACTTACTAAATAATGCAGTTTTGGAAAATATTGATTACTAATAACAAGATTATGACCGTGTATTTACGGTGTAGTTACTAGCTGAAAACGCAAAAATACTAAATGATTGGTAAATGCTAAAAGATTTACTCTGATCTACTATTATTTCATATGGTAGAAACATTGTGCTTTCTGCACCTTTTTTCAAATTTAACTCGGTATCCCTCATAAGAACTATTGTTTTGACATTTAATCATCCTTTTTGGTATATTTAAACAATTGTATAAATCATGATAATTATATTTGGGAGTAAGGGTGCATCTTTAAAGGAAAAGGCGAGCCTCGTATTACAGAAAAAAATGATGTCAACTGAATATATGTCGAACAAGTATTAAGATCGGCTCAATATAAAAAAAAACAAGCTGCATGAATGTAAATCATATTGGATCTAAGTGAACTTAGTGTAAGAAAGACAAGTAAAGTTGACAATTTCATATTGTAACAAATATTGTCACCTCCCTTGTTTGGGGGTCCATTCGTCGGAGATTACACTCTATTTGACTAAACTACTAGTATGTATTTTGTAATTTTCTTGCGTAACTAGCATTCAACAATTACATGACGACGGATGATGATCTCAATTTCTTAACTCTTAATAATGCAATTATATAACTAGCGATTTCACATCGCTAGGCCGCCAAATTCACACCGTAAGATCATCCCTTTACGCCGCTAGATCGCCAATTTCAAGCTGTGAGATCACCATTTTCACGCCGCTAGGCCACCTACACCATGCCGCTTAACTGCCAACTTCACGCCGTTAGATCGCTTAGATCAACTCCGCTAGGGCCCTGGACCAACAACTTCGCGCCGTTTGGCTGTATCACCGCCAACTTCACTCGGCTAGGCCGCTAGACCGCTAATTTCACTCCGCTTGGCCGCTAGACCGCCAGACAAACAACTTCACGCCAATAGGCCGCTATGCCGTTAACTTAACGGACACCACTGTTGATATATACATAGTCACCAGTAATATACCAGTATATCTCGTGTTATTATGCTTTTATACTCGTCTTTACTTTCCAGTGGTTGTCGGTACAGGTAATCCTCAGAGTATTTCAACAGGGATGTATTACTATGACGGCACAGGATTTCAACGTATGAGAGATCCGCAAATGCCGTCAGAGATTGGGTAAAGAACATTCTATTAATACTGTGGTATTTCTTTTATTATTGTATACTCTTGTTCTCCAAGATTTTTTGAAGCATGTCTACTCGTTTTATAATGAGCAAAACAATCTGTAATATTAGAATAATATTTAGTTTCAGCGTGTGGTTGTCCACTTAATCATAATCATCATCATCGTCGTGGTCGTGGTCATCGTCGTCGTCGTCGTCGCCATCATCATCATCATCATCATCATCATCATCAAAATCATCATCATCATCATCATCATCATACATCATCATCAGTAGCAGCAGCAGTAACAGCAACATCCTTCCATACGGTAAACACTATCAAAACACGTCGCTTCTATATACGGCATAACACTGCTGTATAACAACGGTTTAATCATTAAGGTATTCAAAGTATAACTGCAATAGCAAAGACAAGATAACCCATTGAATGACAGATTCGCTATAACTTAAATCAGAATCTTGGAAATTCTGGCTACGTTGCATGTCCCTTGCATTGCATTGCAACTTATTCCCGAATTTCCAGCCCGATGGCTATGCACGACGACGGCAGTGACTATCTTTTCGTCGAGGGGGCAATGTCAAGTGACGGCCGCGCATCAGAAAGGCCCGAAAGCGTCAATACGAACGTTGATAGCATATGTACGTATGTCTTGTATTTAAACATTAATATATTAAAACATACAACTGAGTGTTAGCTCACAGGATTTCACATGAAAAGGTTTTGCGACCAGTCGTTGTCCGTCGTTCACAACTCGCTTGTAAACAACCACATTTAACAACCAATCATTCTTAAACGTTTTCGAAACCTGTGTTTGCTAGATATTTTACGCATGTTTGAAATTTGGTCGTATTGACTCTGAATATATGTAAATGTTTAAATAACCTTATTAACACTCTTGACGTAACATGCTATCCCAAAATCTTATGAAACTTGGTCAGAGACTGATTGGTCACCTATTGATGTTTTGTTGATACTCTTGGGGCCTCAATTTCTACCAAGTCATCATTAAACATTATCGAAACGTGTGTACTCTTCAGTTTCATGTATATTCATATTGACTCTGAAAATAGGTCAATGGTTTGATGCTAAAAACATCTCACTAACACTCTAGGCGCTATATGTTATCCCAATTTATTCCTGAAACTTGGTCAGATACTGTTTGAGTCTAGGTCGTTATTAACCTAGCCGTATATAACCTTAATCTAGGTCGTTTACGTCATATCAATTTTAAACATTATCACTAAGCGCAAAGCCCCACATCATTTGTAAAACGCTCCTGACGTCACAGTTTTCACCCATCTTCATAAAACTTGGTAAGAATATCTGTATCTAGGTCAGGTTGAATAATGTGTCATGCTGGGTGAATATAGGTCACAAGGTCAACTGTTTGATCAACCTTGTTATCATTCTAGATGGGTTTTTTCTTCTCGATCGTCTAGCCACATACATAACACTTGTTCCTAGCACCAGAATGTGTGAATTATAGACCAAGTTTGATGAATTGTAAAGCAGGAGTCAAAAGGAGTGCACTAGTTCAAATGTTTATCAAATGCTTCGTATTATTCCAAAGTTGTTTTTGAAGACTGGAACAAATATATTTATGGTTTGCTGAATTTCTAGTTATTTGTATTTATATAAACAAACCTGCCATTGTCGTAATTATTGGTCTTATAAATAATACTGGAATCACTTTTATTTGAATTTTAAAGACCCGGGCCGACGATTTAGGGCAGAACTAAGCCGTCGAGTTATGGCCAACCAAGGACATGACGTTAACGTTTCCACCTCAATGACGGACCTTGAAACGTTAAACGTCTCAATCAACGTCAGTCTAAACATCGCTGAACTTCTCCGATCTTACCAGGGCAGTACGAACGGGAATCGAAATACATCAAACAATACCGAGAACGAAACGTCTACAAATCTTTAAAAGACAACGCTCTCTTTTGAAACGACGCCTGTAATAGACTATAAGTATCTGCCATGGCCGCTCGAGTAAGATAGGTTCATCCCAACCCGAGCGTAGGGTGTTTTACGGAAACGAGGTTTACCGAGTTACCGCAAAACACTCCGTGCGAGGGTTGGATGAACCCATCTTACACGAGCGACCAAGGTAGAAGTTTTTTCTCCTACATCATTTAAACAAAATACAGCTAAAATGTATTTTTAGCTGGACCTCTTTTGTTCGTTATGATATATATCGCGAATAGACATGTGATAATTTGTGGTTGTCATAGATATTCGCGCAGTGACTCAAAATATGTAAATATTCAAATCGTTCTTAATATAGATCTGTGGAGAGTGCAGCCTTATTTACTGAAATCACCATGAAATCCTTTTTAGGTGCCCTTTGAAGTGAGAAATAATTATTTTAAATATTGCCGTAAGACAAGGTTTCCATGGTACTACAGACGACGGTCTCTCAAAAGGGAGGTTATTGTGTAATTACAATAAAAAAGTAGTCCCATACGGGTACTGTTTTATCTTTGCCGGTTGGCAAGATTGAAAGTTACTTCCTTGGCCAAGAGTGTAAGATAGGTTCATCCCAACCCAAGCGTAGGGTGTTTTGCGGAAACGAGGTTTCACGAGCAGCTATGGTAGATGTCTTTACTCCCACCTCAGTTAAACAAAATAAAGTTTTTTTTTTCGCTGCAATACTTTTGTGCGTAGTGAAAATAATTTGCGTATATATATGTGATAATTCGTGGTTGTCATTGATAGACGCGCAGTAATGTAGATTGTGTAAATAGTCAAATCGTTCTAAAAATAGATCTGAGGAGATTGCAGCATTATTTCTTGAATTCAGAGTGAAAACTTTTTTTGGTGCCATTTGAGACGAAAAATAATAAACTTTGAAGACAAGGTTTCCATCATGCTACAGACAACGGTTTTTAACAAGGGAGGTAATTGTGTGATGATAATAAAAAGGAGTTCCATAAGGGATACTTGGTCTATCTTTTGCCCGCGGGCAAGATAAGGATTTTCGAGCATGGCCAATAATTTTGATCTACTCATGTCAGGTTGGAGAAAGGATTTTCAGAAAGGCAAAATGTTTGGATATACTTATTGTGGGTGGGAAAAAAAGCTCTTTCGGAACGACAGCTGTTATAGACAAGCTATAAGTGTTAAAGACAATGCAATCTTTTGAAACGATGTAAGCGACACTATTGGGTACAAATTTGGAAGGATAGCGCAAATGGATGCTACTTTTTAAGGTGTGATTTTTAAAACAAAACTTTAATATAGGTCAAATAAATTGGCTATTATCAGAAACATCAACATTGCCATGTAAATGTTATTCATGACAAGTGAATTAGATACCACTCACTTTTTTAAGAAAAAGCACATCACCAATTGGATTGAAATTATTTGCAAACTAACGAAAGTTTACCTTTTAAATTTTGTTTAGGTAATACACCAAGCTGCACAAAGTGGTTGCTTCCCTTGTCCTACATAACCCCGTCACCACGTATGTCACGTGGTGATGATCAAAATCACCTGACCGATTTCAAAAATATAAATTTTCGTTTCATTTTAAATAATCGATTATTTTAATCTATGAAAAAACGTTATTAAATGGAACTTGAATAATGAAGTTCATACAT
Organism: Mya arenaria; assembly: GCF_026914265.1. Classification (NCBI taxonomy): domain Eukaryota; kingdom Metazoa; phylum Mollusca; class Bivalvia; order Myida; family Myidae; genus Mya; species Mya arenaria. Next base: position 14,139,352 of record NC_069125.1, on the reverse strand, counting down.
TTGTGCGAATATTTTTCATTGAAAAATCAATAATATATAGCCGAAACCCAGCTTGTGCCGTAAACACGGTAGGTTAGATTTTTTTCTGTGTGTCAAGGGAGATTACGGCGTAGGAGATTTGTCATACACAAGGATGAAGGAGTCGGTGCTGGACATACAAATCAGTGTTTGGATTTGGTATAATGATCAATATGTGCCACCATATATGGAAATCATTCTTTGAAAGTGCAAAAAAGCTGTTTTTAACTTGATCTCTTAATTTTGACCTTGACATTGAATGCAAATGGCTGAAACGGCCGCTCTGCAATTTGGCTCGATATGGTTAACAATTTGGCCAAATAATTTTCAATTCATTCCATCGGTTGAGGGGTTATAGAGCGCACATTTAAACCATTTATTTAACTTTGATTTGGTTGTGTGACCTTAATAAAATTGTAAATATAATACACATACAAAATCCCAACAGTCTGTCCCGCCAGGTCAGCACATACTATCAGAAAAAATCTTAACCATCCGCCCCGCCAGTACAGTACATACTAACAGAACAAATCCTAACCATTCGCCCCGCCAGGACAGTACATACTATCATAACAAATCCTGAACATCTGCCCGCCAGAACAGCACATACAATCAGAACAAATTCAAATACAACACACCTGTAGCGAAGAGTATAATAAATGGTAAATATTACCAAAGGTAAATTTCGTGGTAAATTTACCAAAGCCGTAATTGTATAATTCAAGTTGCCATGATGGTAATTATACCGGAAAATTTACCGTAGTAACTTTTACCAAACTCCCATAATGCATCGGTGTGACGTTATTCTCACGCTCATCTTTCAGCTTGAACATTGCTACTGTGCTTTCGTTTTCGATTCACAAAGGCACCCTCATCCACTCCACCGAGATAATGGATATGTATGTGTATTCCATTTATGCACAAAAGAATCGAAGGAAAATTTGTTCGGGCAAAAATGCCGACTTTGCCGCTTGAAGATCGGCAGCTTCTATAGGGAATTTGATGGCCCTATCACGTAAATCAATCTGTCGATTGCGTCGTTGAAGAGATTTCATACGGTCGGCCATCTAGATTCTGATAACACACAATGTAAATAATTTACCCACACCGTGGTGAATTCACTGGTAAAATCCAAAGATATTTTATACAATCGATTACCAACAAATTACCAGAAAATGTCACATGGTAAATAATTCACCCACCTCTTAGAGGAGGGTAACAATTACCGCGGTAAATTGCCTGGTTACCCGAAAAATTACCCATGGTAAAATATCTGTTTATACAGGTGGGCTGCTGATAGCTGTAATTCATTGACAAAATATGCTACAGCATGCACGCAAAACAATGACAAATTCAAGACAATTTAATACACGGTCTGTCGGAGCATTGTTAGAGACATTTCACATCATTTCAAAAGTCAATGTTTTTAAAACAAAAATATTTTCATTATTATGGTTTAAAACACACCTGGTAGCTGTTATTCGTTGACAAAATTGCTACAACATGCATGCAAAACCATGACAAATTGATAAAGAATGTAAACACGGTCTGTCGGAGCACTGTTTGAAAACTGCCATCTAGCATAACATTTCGCTTAAAAAAACATCCCACCGTTTTCATTACACTAATTTGGTGCAGCCGGTACAAAATCAATGTAATCTAACAGTATTATCTAATTTTCGGGAACGAATTACCTGTTTCGTTTTTAATCTTTATACCATGAATTGTTATAGCAATCCACCGTTGCTTATTTAAAAGTAACTTTGAACCCGTCGGAATTTAAGTTAGCTTCCCTTGTTTCCAAAACAATACTACCTGCATTATGTAAGGATTCAATATACTTGGTAGCTGTTATTCATTTAATAGCAAAATATGCATTAACATGCATGCAAAACAATGACAAATTCAAGAAAAATGAAAATGCGGTCTGTCGGAGCATTGTTAGAAAACTGCCGTCTGACATAGCACTTTAGAAAATAATATTCAGCCGCAGCTTTCATGAAAATATCTTGCAACAACCAATCCAAATTCAATGTTTTCAAAACATAGTTATCTACATTTTATTCGGGTACAACATACCTGGTAATTGTTATTCATTATAGGATGTATGAAACATTCCGCCGTAGTTCCTTTAAAAAATATCTCGGAATCGGTCGAAATCCAACGTTTTTAAAACCATACTACATTTTGTACCTGCATTACGTCACTTCCGGATTTGGTTTTGATTTATACCTCCCACCCGACTAGAAAGACAATGTTGCAAACGAACATTGCGATTATTAAAATGATAATCGTATTTAAAATCAATACATACACATGTAAAACAAACATTAATTTTGAATAGTAAACCTTAAACTTATTACTAAATAATGCATTTATGGGAAATGTTAATTACTGATGACAAGATCGTAACCGTGTATTCAATAGCTGAAAATGCAAAACTAGTAAATGATTAGAGAGTGTTAAAAGTTTTACTGTGATCTACTATCGTCTCATAAGGTAGAAATGCCGTGTTTTTTGCACCTCTCTTTCAAATTAAACGAGATATCCTTTATAAGAACGATTGTTTTCGACATCTATTCATCCTTTGGGGTATATCAAAACAATTATATTAATTGTGGTTAATCTTACTTGGGATCAATAGTGCATATTTATTGCACTTCTCTTAAATTAAATTAGCATTCCAATGATGTAAACACGCAGAAGCTTTTAAAGAGCAAGATCTACCAGTAGGATGTTCGTCAGAGGGCTTGAAATTACTGTTTTAATTTATGTTTAAAACCTTTCGGACACTGTTTTCATGATAATATAAGAAACAGGTAAACAGTGAGAAAATGGACTATTATGGTAAAACCCAAATCGTTCTTATGTCCCAATTAAGACCTGTATTGGAAACTACCCCATGCACGGTTTTGCGAGGTCGCAGTTAATTAAGAATGTTTGTATAGGTTACCTTTACATATATTTTAACTGGATGGGTAGGCAGGTTTGGACCTTTGGCTGCCAAGGCTCCTCTGTAGAAAATAGACGGAAATATTTTCTAACACCGCAGAGGGTCGAAATTTGTTTTCAGTCGGAACAATTTTACTGGGTCGGTCTACCCGACGAACATAGTAAAATCGACCACAAATAGGATATTGCTATTTTTAAAAAAAACATTAGGTATTTCCCCGCTAGTCATATGTCAACAATGTAATTTAAACATCGTAGCATTTGGAAACTCGGTGATTTTTTTCTCACGAATGTTCGTTTAAAATAAATAAACACTTAAATGACACGCTGCAATTAATTACGCGTAAGAGAAGATTTTCGGTTGAAAATATAACCTGTCAACAAACAACATGGAACTGGAATATTCAGATATTCGTGTAAAAGGGTTATAAATGTAAGTACCCCTTGAGCAGTTTTGTACATTTATTTGATTCAAAAGCGTTTGTGTTTTAATTTATTTTTAGAATTCTTAAATCATTCTATACGCTAAATGTAAAATCATATTTTTACATATACTTATGTACATGATTTATGTATAAGAGTATGTACAATTTATCTTGATTATTATATCTTAGAAAAATGTTAAACTTAAAATTGTGTTTAAAATCATTTTATTGGTTTTGGTACGCGACTTATTTCTAACATACCATCATACTTGTTCATAAATGACTGAAAATTACAAAGTAAACAACAGGTTATGAAGAATCCAGCCAGCATTAATTACTATGTTGGACCCTTTAGAGCTGATTTGACAGCCAAGTCTGTCCACAAGGCAGCCGCTTCTGATAGAGATGATGGGAGCATTGTATATCAGACATATTTGACTTGGTTTCTGTTTTATAAGCACACTGTATTCAAAAATCCAGTGGCGGTTGTGGTGGTGGTTGTGGTGTTGATGATGATGATGATGATGATGATGATGACGATGATGATGATGACGATGATGATGATGATGATGATGATGACGATGATGATGATGATGATGATGATGAATTTTATCGATAAATTCTATCAGTCGCACGGCTTTGAAACATTAAACTTTATAAATTTATATATATTTCAGCATGTTTTTCAAAATATGTTGGATAAATATTAAATTGTTTAAATTTTATTTTTGTATTAATTAGTAAGAGATGTATAGCTTTTATATAGAGATGCATAACTTTTAACCTTTACGCTTAACATTCTTGATGGGTAGCCCTTGAAGTTTGGGGGTGGATGTAATGAAATACAAATAACTTTTTTTAATTCACGGTAAAAATATGAAAAAAAATGGATAAAAGTCCCATAGTGTTCCATTATTATAGCTATGTTGATGGTAAAATCTTTATAAAAGTGTGTATGACATGGTTTAAGAATTGCATATGCGTACATCAATTTAACCGAAATAAAATGCCTTATTGGATCATCCCCGGCTATATTTTATAATTGAACTATTACCAAAATCTTTAAATGATTCACCTGAAGTAAATTTACGCTACCTGCATGAATTTGAACCCATAATTGATAAAGTAGGATGAGGAAGCCCGGAACAAAACTAATATTTTCAATTACTTTCTATGTCGTTTGAAAGCCTTTTGAGTAAAACCAACTACTGCAATTTGATACTTGTGTCTTGGTGTTGCATTGTGAATCTGTTTATTTCAACAGTGACTTTAAGGGGACTTGCTAATATTTTGGCATCATTAATGCGTTATCCTGGTTATTCATCTAAAATCACTTAAATTATCATTATTTTACTCTTTGATACCGAATAGCAAAACAATACAATTGAAGTAGCGACAACTTGATGTAATGTGGAGCGAACCCGGTACGCTATTTTTTTTTTTTAGAAAACTGGTACCATATCCACTCGCCCAAAAGGACTCATAATAAGCTGACGTATACTTAAACCTTTATTTAAAACATTGGTAGCATCACGTGATAGTGTGAATCAACCAATCACGCTAAAGCCTTTAGCTGAATCGCATTGCTAACACTTTTCAATATCGTAGATTTCAAAGACAATATTTAAGCATATATCAAAATGTTCCAACAGTATCTTAGTTTTAACATTCCTAATGAGTTGCCACACTTTATTTCGGAAAAAAAATCCGTAAAAAAACCCTTATATTACTATATGATTTAAATGAGGCTGATCCGGAAGATATTTGATAGATGTCACGAGGTTGGATCTCTCTCGTTACGAGTGTGCTTGTGTGTGTTTGAATGATTTGGAAATAATCATAATTTACAGTTGGAGTACAGAAGATGGATAAACATATTCCAGTGTATATATATATATATATATATATAATCATTTTTTTTGCTAGGAAATGATTGCATGCATTGTACCTGTACTGTACCTGCCTTGTTCCTTCCTGTATTTATCTGTATTGTACTTGTCGTGTACCTATATTTCTTGTTTCAAAATGAATCAACGCGGTCGTTTCCTATACACGTTTAATGTCATTATATATCAATATTTTTTTGCATTGATTTATTCCAATTTTGGTAAAATATTATTTTAAAATTAAATATTTAAATTCAAAGTCTAGTTACTTTTGGTTTTATAAGCACATGGGGTAGATTCACGAGGGTATTATCGGAATATAAACACGGCATATTTTATTAATACTGATATCAGATGCCAGACGTTGGAACTGTTTTCTCAAGACAATCAGCAGAGCGACATCAACAGCAACAACAAGAGCGACAACAACCATGACCAGGAAACTATTCCAAAAACAATTGAAATCGCGTTAGAGGTAAACATATGAATTATTATAAATGGAATTTATAAACAAACAAATATATATTGGCTCTTTATTGCCTGATAAAGGCATATAACTGCTCTAAGAAGGCCAAGATAACGTCCAATTCTGGCCTTGATCTTAAAAATAAATTACAACTAATATTAATTACGCCTAATACTAAAATGTTATTGTTTCTTTAAAGTCCAAAATGACTTCCAATTGTGACTTTGCCCTAACAACAACAAAAACAACACGAACATGATCACTAATAAAAAGCGTAACAAGGGCTCGAGTAGTCTTGCTGATATGTTTCAGGCCTCGGAAAACACAGAAGGCAGAATTTCAACGGATCCGAAAAAGTCCACGCGACGTGAGAAACCAGATGCCGGAAGTAAACAACCGTCTAGAAGACGAACAGATCACAAGGAAGATGTTGGTATTATGTTTACAAAGCCATTTATAGAATAAAAATAACAAAGGGTTTGAACTTTGTATCGACTTCCTTTTTCATAAAATATCAAACAATTATAAATGTTTATCTGACTTTGAAAAGATGGGTATAAGTCAGTCTGTCATTTATGATTTATGATCGATCGATACACCATGTTTTGTCAGCACAATAATCCGGGAAGTTTTACTAAGTTTTATGAAACTATAGTGGTAGTTTATTCTTGGTCAGAAGATGTTCCTATTGATTTTTGGGTCATTAGGTTGAAGGTCAAGATCTCAGTAATTAGTGTTCGGAACATTTTGGCCGTCTTATATCTTGATAACGGTTTAAAAAAGGATCATGAAAATTCATTGAACATTAGGTAAAAGGTCAAGGTCAAGGTAAGAAATGTAATGAAGGCATTTGTGGAACGCTTTGACTTAGGATAATGAAACTTAAATAGTAGGTTGTCCTTGACGGAGTGATGACCTTAGCTGTTTAAGTCTGTATGTAAATGGTTAGGTCAACAATGTTATAAACGCATTGTCCACACGATAACTTGAGAAAATTTGACCTATAATACAACTTAATTGATATTTGGCCTTGACCAGTAGATTTTTCATATTATTGGTTGGTTCAAAATATCAAGGTTCAAGGTCACGGTCACTGTTATTTGGATAGTTTGTTGTGTGCAATAACATCCACATATAAACGCTTTTACTTACGCCTACAAAACTTCAGTTAGATGTTGTCCTTGACCAATAGATGGCCACTGTAGTTTTGAGATCAGTAGGTCAAATTCAAAAATTCCCTTCAATATAGTTTTAAAAACCTATCGGCACAGAAACGTTAGAACGGTTTTGCATTTAACTAACTAGGTCATTACAAGAATGGTCACGATTACAGTCAAACTTGTTTTGACAACTTGGACCAACGGCTTAAAACTATTTGACCTTAGACCATGCAACTACTTCACATGTATATTGTTTTAAGGTCACTTGTTCTAAGGTCAAGGTCACAACAAAATAGTTTGCATTTCTCCTAAAAATGCATGCATTTAATTTGGCGAATGTTTCTGACAAAGCGGTTTCAGAGTTATAATGCTTTACACAGTCACGTTGTTGAATAAAAGGAAAAGATAAGACTCTTATTACGAATGTTGAGGTCATCTCAAAAAAGGGCGAACATGTGTTAATATCGGATCAATGGCAATAAAAAAGTTGCAATTTACAAGACCTTGTAAATCATGTATTTCGTCATGTCGGATGCTAGTGTTTGTAGCATTAAAAAGACAACTAAAGTTGACAGTTTAATAATGTCGGAAATATTGTCATCTCCCTTCCTTGGTGCACATTCGATGGAGATTACACTCTAATTTACTAAAACTATGAACTCGATGTACTCGTCCACTTTCTTACGTAACTAGCATTCAACAATAATATAACGACGGCTGATGATCTTAATTTCTTATATCTTAAAGAAATGCAATTATTGAACTACCGGCCTCCTAGGCCGCTATGCCCCTAGCTTCACGCCACTAGGCCGCAAACTTCACGCTACCAGATAATCACTTTCTCGCCGCTAGGCTGCCAACTTCACGCCGTAAGAATACCAACTCGACTCCGTTAGGCCGCCTACCTCATGCTGCTAGATCGTCAACTTCATGCCGCTAGTCAGCGAACTACACGCCGCTAGATCATCACTTTCACGTGTAGGCCGCCTACTTCCCGCCGCTAGATCATCACTTTCACGTTTAGGCCACCAACTTCACTTCGCTAGATCATCACTTTCACGTGTAGGCCGCCAACTTCACTCCGCTAGATCATCACTTTCACGTGTAGGCCGCCTACTTTACTCCGCTAGATAATCACTTTCACGTGTAGGCCGCCTTCTTCCCGCCGCTAGATCATCATCTTCACGTGTAGGCCACCAACTTCACTCCGCTAGATCATCATTTTCAGGTGTAGGCAGACTACTTTACTCCGCTAGATCATCACTTTCACGAGTAGACCGCCAACTTCACGCCGCTAGATCATCACTTTCACGTGTAGGCCGACAACTTTACTCCGCTAGATCATCACTTTCACGTATAGGCCGCCTACTTTACTCCGCTAGATCATCACTTTCAAGTGTAGGCCGCCTACTTTACTCCGCTAGATCATCACTTTCATCTGTAGGCCGACAACTTCACTCCACTAAATAATCACTATCACGCCGCTTCACGAAAACTTCACTCCGCTTGATCATCACTTTCACGCCGCAGGGCCGCCAACATCAACCCATCAGATTATCACATGGACGCCGTTAGGCCGCCAACATCACGCTGTTATATCCCCAACTTCAGGCCGCTAGGCCACCTACTTCATGTCGCTAGACTGCTTACTTCACGCCGTTAGATCACCTAGATGAACTCCGCTAGACCGCTAGACCAACATCTTCACGCCCATATGCCGCTATACCGCCAACTTCATCCCGCTAGGTCACTAGACCGCCAACTTCAGTCCACTGAGCCTCTAGGCCGCCATACCAACAACTTCACGCCGAAAGGCCTCCATGCTGTTAATTTATCGGACACCACTGTTAATATATACACAGTGAGCAGTTATATACCAGTGTATCTCGAGTGATAGTGTTTTATGTACTCGTCTTTACATTCCAGTGGTTGTCGGTACAGGTAATCCTCAGAGTATTTCAACAGGGATGTATTACTATGACGGCACAGGATTTCAACCTATAAGAGATCCACAAATGCCGTCAGAGATTGGGTAAAGAACATTTTATTAATACTGTAATGTTTCTTTTATTACTATTTTAAACTCTTGTTTTCAAGGTTTTTTGAAGCATGTATACTCATGTTTAATGTTGCGCAAAAAGTACCGTAGTATTTGAAACATATTTAGTTTCAGAGTGTCACTGCTCATCATCATCATCATCATCATCATCATCATCATCATCATTATCATCATCATCATCATCATCATCATCATCATCATCATCAACAGCAACATATCATCATCATCATCATCATCATCATCATCATAATCATCATCATCCTTCCAATCGGTTATCACTTCTAAAACCCGTCGCTTCAAAATAGGGCATTACACTGCTGTTTTACAAAGGTTTTATCATTATGGTATTTAAAGTAAAACTTCAATAGCAAATACAAGAAGCCTATGAAATAACATTTGAATCATAAATATTATACCATTAGCTATAACTTATATAATTATAATCTTGATAATTCTTGCTACGTTGCATGTCCCAAAAATTGCATTGCATTACAAATAATTCCCGAATTTTCAGCCCGATGGCGATGTCCGACGACGGCAGTGACTTTCTATTGGTCCAGGGGGCAATGTCACGTGACGGCCGCGGATCAGACAGGCCCAAAAGCGCCTATAAAAGCGTTGACAGCATATGTACGTATGTCTTGTATTTAAACATTAATATATTAAAAAATACGAATGAGTGTTAGCTCACAAGAGTTCAACATGAACAGGTTCTGTGACCAATCGTTGTCCGACGTACAAAATTCGCTTGTAAGCACTTGCTAGCAGCCGCATTTAACCGATCACAATTAAACGTTTTCGAAACCTGTGTCTACTGAATTCTGAAAATATGTAAATGTTCAAATAACCTTATTAACACTCTTGACGCAACATGCCAAAATCTTCATGAAACTTGGTCAGAGACTGATTGGTCACCTATTGACGTTTAGTTGATTCTCTGGGCCTCAATTTCTACCAAATTATAATTAAACATTATCGAAACGTGTGTCAGTTTTGATAAAATACAGTTTCATGTTGATTTATTTTGACTCTAAAAAAAGGTCAATGGTTTGATGCTGAAAACACCTCACTAACACTCTAGACGCTATATGTTTTCCCAATTTATTCTTGAAACTTGGTCAGATACTGTTTGAGTCTAGGTCGTATTTAATCTAGCCGTATCTAACCTTAATCTAGGTCGTTTTCGTCATATCCAATTAAAACATTATCACTAAGCACAAAGCCAACATCATTTGTAAATGATGTCACAGTTTTCACTCATCTTCATTAAACTTGAATGTTTGTCTTTATCTTAGTAAATTTGGGTGAAAATAAGTCACAAGGTCAACTGTTTGATCAACCTTTTTATCACTGTAGAGGCTTTTCTTTCTACCCGATCGTCTAACCACATACACTTGTTCCTAGCATCAGAATGTGTGAATAATGAACCAAAAAAGAGGTAAATGAGGAGACAAAAGGAGTCCACTAGTTAGTTCTAATATAAATAACAGATAACACTTTCTAGACTACTTTACCAAAGTTTTTTGAAGACTAGAACAATTATCGTTTTCGTTTGTTAAATTTCTCTTTATTTGTATAAATTGAAACATAACTGACATTGTCGTAATTATTGCTCTTATATATAATACTGGAATCACTTTTTCTTATTTTAAAGACCCGGGCCGACGATTTAGGGCAGAACTAGGCCGTCGAGTATTGGCCAACCCAGGACATGACGTTAACGTTTCCACCTCAATGACGGATCCTGAAACGTTGAACGTCTCAATCAACGTCAGTCTAAACATCGCTGAACTTCTCCGATCTCACCAGGGCAGTACGAACGGGAATCGAAATACGTCAAACAATACCGAGAATGAAGCGTCTAATAATCTGTAATGGGAAGGCTGTCTTTCAAAACGACGCCTGTAATAGACTATAAGCCATGGCTGCTCGAGTAAGATAGGTTCATCCCAACCCGAGCGTAGGGTGTTTTGCGGAAACGACGTTTACCGAGTTACCGTAGAACCCCTGAGGGAGGGTTGGATGAACCTATCTTACACGAGCGACCAAGGTGGAAGCTTTTTCTCCTACATCAGTTAAACTACAGCTAAAATGTATTAATATTTAAGCTGGAACTCTTTTGTGCGTAACGAAATATATCGCGAATAGATGTGACAATTTGTGGTTGTTATAGATATGCGCGCAGTTATTCAAAATATGTAAATAATCATATCGTTCTTTAAATAGTTCTGAGGAGAGTGCAGCCTTATTTATTGAAAGCAGCGTGAAATCCTTTTTGTTGCCATTTGAAGCGAGAAATAATTTATCGGATTTTAATTATTGCCTTAAGACAAAGTATACATGGTGCTACGGACGACGGTCTCTAAAAAGGGATGTAATTATGTGATTACAATAAAAAAAATAGATCCATACGGGTACTGTTTTATCTTTGCCCGTTGGCAAGATTGAAAGTTTCTTTCATGGCCGAGAGTGTAAGATAGGTTCATTCAAACCTCAGCATAGGTTTTTTTTTCTTTCACGAGCGGCAAGACGAAAAATTATTAATTTTGATTTTAAATATTGCCACAAACCAAGGTTTCCATGATGCTACAGAAGACGGTCTTCAACAAAGGAGGTAATTGCGTGATGACAATAAAAAGGAATTTCATAAGGGATTCTTGGTTTATATTTGCCCTTTGGTCAAGATAAGGATTTCCAGCATGGCCAAATATTTGGATCTACTGATCTGAGGAGGGAGAATAGGATTTCCAGAAAGGCCAAATGTTTGGATAGACTTATTTTGGGTGGGAAAGAAATGCTTAACAATTTGACCAAATAATTTTCAATTCATTCCATCGGTTGAGGAGTTATGGAGCGCACATTTAAACGGCCAATTAACCTTTGATATGTTTGTGTGACCTTAAAAAAATGATTGTAGATATTAAACACATACAAAATCCTAACAGTCCGTCCCGCCAGGTCAGCACATACTATCAGAACAAATCCTTACCATCCGGCCCGCCAGGACAGCACATACAATCAGAACAAATTCGGATACAAAACACCTGCAGCCAAGTGTATAAAAAATGGTAAATATTTACCTGAGTAAATATTACCAAAGGTAAATGTCGTGGTAGATTTACCGAAGCGGTAATTCCATTGTATAAATTACAAGTTACATAAGTTAAGTGATGGTAATTATAACGGAGTATTTACCAAATATCCATAATACATTGGTGTGACGTTTTTCTCGCGCTCATCTGTCAGCTTGAATATTGATACTGTGCCTTCGTTTTCGATTCATATAGGCACCCTCATCCACTCCCTGGGTGACTGGATATGTATGCGAGTTCCATCTATGCAGCCAACGGCCGAGGGGGAAATCGGGCAAAAAATGACCACTTTGCCGCTTTAAGATTGGCGACTTCTGTAGGTAATTTGTGGCCCAAGCATGTAAATCGAAAAGTGCGTTCGTCACGTCAGTCACTGTTCTCGTAACTGTCGCAATGTCCACACCGAACGTGTCTCCAATAACCTGTAGAAAGGTACCTGAAGCGTAAAACCTCTTCATTGCCTGCTGTCGAACAGTCAAAGAGTGGTTTCGTTGCGTCGGACTTCTCAGTCTGTCACTCAAAAGGTCAAATAGTTTGTCGATGTTGTCGTTAGAGAATCTGTATCTTTGACGTACTTCTTTGTTGTCAACCCGTCCAAAGTGTCGAGGGCGTCTGTGAAGAGCGTTCATACGGTCGGCCATCTGGATTTCGGTAGCCCACACGGTAAATATTTACCCACCTCTTGTAGGAGGGTAAATATTATCGTGGTACATCGCCTGGTAAAATCTAAAGATATGTTTATACAATCAATTACCAACAATTTACCAGAAAATGTCACACGGTACATAATTCACCAACCTCTTGGACGAGGGTGACTTTTACCGCGGTATATTGCCTGGTTACCCGAAAAATTACCCATGGTAAAATATCTGTATATACAGTGGGCTGCTGATAGCTGTTATTCATTGACAAATATGCTACAGCATGCACGCAAAACATGACAAATTCAAGACAATTCAATAGGCGGTCTGTCGGAGCATTGTTAGAGAACTGCCGCCTGACATAACATTTCACATAATATCAAAAAGTAATGTTTTTAGAACAAAAAAGGTTCATTATTATTGTATACAACACACCTGGTAGCTTTTATTCGTTGATAAAATATGCTACAACATGCATGCAAAACAATAACAAATTGATAAAGAATGTAAACGCGGTCTGCTGGAGCACTGTTTGAAAACTGCCATCTAGCATAACATTTCGCTTAAAATCCATCCCACCGCAGTTTTCATTACACTAATTTGGTGCAGCCGGTACAAAACAATGTAATCGAACGGAATTATCTGATTTTCGGGAACAAATTACCTGTTTCGTTTTTAATCATTGTACCACGAATTGTTATAGCAATCCACCGTTGCTTCTTTAAAAGTAACTTTGAACCCGTCGGAATTTAAGTTAGCTTTCCCTTGTTTCCAAAACAATACTACCTGCATTATGTAAGGAATCAATATACTTGGTAGCTGTTATTCATTTAATAGCAAAATATGCTTTAACATGCATGCAGAACAATGATAAATTCAAGAAAAATGAAAATGCGGTCTGCCGGAGCATTGTTAGAAAACTGCCGTCTGACATAGCACTTTAGAAAATAGCATTCAGCCGCAGCTTTCATGAAAATTTCTTGCAACAACCAATCCAAATTCAATGTTTTCAAAACAGAGTTATCTGCATTTTATTCGGGTACAACATACCTGGTAATTGTTATTCATAATAGGATGTATGAAACATTCCGCCGTAGTTCCTTAAAAATATCTTGGAATCAGTCAAAATCCTCTATTGCGTCACTTCCGGGTTGGGTGTTGATTTATACCTCCTACCTGACGAGACGGATAATGTTGCAAACGAACAGACACTCATTGCGAGTATTTAAAGCGATACTCGTATTTAAAATCAATACACTCACATGTAAAACATTAATTCTGACTGGTAAACCTTTACCTTATACCAAATAATGCATTTATGGAAAATATTAATAACTGATGACAAGATCGTAACCCTGTATTAAAAAGCTGAAAACGCAAAAATGTGAATAGTACCTGATTGGTGAGTGCTAAAATATTTACTGTGATCTACTATCGTCTCATAAGGTAGAAATAAGGTGTTTTCTGCACCTTTATTTTAAATTTAACTCGCTTTCCTTCATCAGAACTATTATTTTCGACATCTATTAATCCTTTTTGGTATATTAAAACAATTGTATTAATTGTGGTAAATCTTACTTGGGAGCAACAGTGCATATTTATTGCACTTCTCTTAAATTAAATTAGCATTCCAAAGATGTAAACACGCAGACAATATTTCCAAAGTAAGAACTACCAGAAGGATGTTAGTCAGAGGGCTTGAAATTACTGCTTCAATTTATATCTTAACCCCTTCGGACACTGTTTTCATGATTTTGAAGAAGTTTTCTTGTTGATCTTAGAAACAGGTAAAACAGTGAGAAAATGGACAATGACCGGAAAAGCCATAACTATTAGGATATCATCTTTGGCTCTTTCTTCAGTGTGTGTATATCACGTGATACATTACGTCATAAATGCTACTCCGTAAGGAAACAATTTGCTTCAAGAAAGAAAAAGAATGAAGATAACTTTACTTTTTCTACACCATTTTAAATGAAACAATAAGTATACCGCTTTAAGATCCCCACCGCCGTTTAATTACCGGAGTTATCTTACCCACATTTTTTTAAGTGGACGGGTAGGTAGCTTTGGACCTTTTGGTTGCTAACGCTCCTCTGAAGAAATTAGACAGAAATATTTTTTGACACCGCAGATGGCGAAAATTTGTTTTGAGTCGGGTCAGTTTTACTGAGTCAGTCGGGTTAATCGGTTAAATGGACCACAGATAGGATGTTGCTATTTTTAGAAACAGAAAGTATTTCCGCGCTATTCATAGGTCAATAATTGAATTTCTACATCGTAGTTTTTGGAAACTCGGTGATGTTTTATCTCACGAATATTCGTTTAAAATAAATTAACACTAAAAGGACATGCAGATAGTTGATTACGATACATCTAACAATGTGAGTCATTACAGTAAAACATGGATTATTAGTGAAATCTACGCGTAAGAGACGATTTTCGGTTGAAAAGACAACATGTCAACAAACAGCATGGAACTGGAATATTCAGATATTCGTGTAAAAGGGTTATAAATGTAAGTATGTTTAAAAGCATTTTATGTGTTTTAGTACGCCACTTACTTCTAACATACTATCATACATGTACATACCCGTTATTTGTTTACTAAATGCATATTTTCAAAGTAAACCTGTGAGGAAAAATTACGCGTGGTTTGGGGATCGAACCCACGACAGTTGGGACACTAGCAAAACTCATTTGCTTGGTGTAGGTCTCGCCAATTCTGTCAAAGCCCAGACTGTTTGGAATCATTATCAACCGTATGCACAACAACGACATATTTATGCCTACCACCCCTTTACCTTTGCCAAAACGGATATTTAGAGCACATGTATAATAATTGTGCCTTTGGTTTTTACGGTGCTAGTTTCTGATGGTTGACAATAAGAAGTCTGTAATTTCTTTTAGGCGGAAACATGATAAAATATTACAAATTCAACATTATGTTATGAAGAATTTCATCCTGCATTAAATACTATGTTAGAACCTTTAGAGCTGATTTGACAGCCATGTCTGTCCACAAGGCAGTCGCTTCTAATAGAGATGATGCGAGTATTTTATATAACACATATTTGACTTGGTTTCTTTTTTATTAGAACACTGTATTCAAAAAGCCAGTGGTGGGGGTAATGGTGGTGGTGATGATGATGATGATGATGATGATGATGATGATGATGAATTTTATCGATAAATATTATCAGTCGCACAGCTTTGAAACATTAAACATTATAAGTTTATATATACATATATATCAGCATGTGCTTTAAAATATAGTGGAGAAACAATAAATTGTTTTTATTTTATTTTTGTATATGTATGCCAGTATAATCATCTATACTAATTAGTAAGAGATGTTTTAAAGGATAATGTAATAATCTTTACACTAAACATTCTTGATGGGTAGCCCTTGAAGTTTGGGGGTGGGTGTAATGAAATACAAATAACTTTTTTAATTCACGGTAAATACTATGAACACATTTGTCCCATAGTGTGCCATAATTATAGCTATGTTGATGGTTAAAGCTTTTTATAAAAGTGTGTATTACATGGATAATACCTTAATAATTGCATAAGCGTACATCAAGTTAACCGAAAGATACTTTCATATTGGATCAACCCCCTTTATATTTTATAATTGAACTGTTACCAAAATATCTAAATGATTCACCTTAAGTAAACTTACGCTATTTGCATGTTTTTGAACCCATAATTGATAAAGTAGGATGAGAAAAACCGAAACAAAACATTTTATGTTCATCTAGTTTCTATATCTTTTGAAAGCCTTTGGAGCAAAACCAACTACTGAAATTTGATACTTATGCCTGGGATGTTGAATTGTGAATTAAAGGGACTTTCTCATGTTTTAGCATCACAAAAAAGTTTAGACGGTAATGCATCTGATTGCATCAAATTATCATATTTTTACTCTAATTTTATTTTTAGAAAACTGATACCATATCCACTCGCCCAAAAGGACTCATACATAATCTGACGGATACTTTAACCTTTATTTAAACATTGTTAGCATTAGGTGATAGTGTGAATCAAGCAATCTCGCTACAGCCTTTTGCTGAAATGCGTTGCTAACACTTTTCAAAGTTGTGGACTTCAAAGACAATATTTAAGCATAAATTATATCAACATGGTGACGTCAGTATCTTAGTCTTAACAATCCTAATGATTTGCCACACTTTCGTAATAAACAAATCCGTAAAAAGGTCACTAAATAAAACCTGAAATAGTCCCTTTAATGCGCACACGGTTATGAAAAGTGCAAAGCGTGTAATACTATATGATTTAAATGAGACTGATCCGGAAGATATTTGAAAGATGGCATGAGTTTGGATCTCTCTCATTATGTGTGTTTGTTTAAATGTGTGTTTGAATTATTTGGAAATACTCATAATTTACTGTTGGAGTAAAAAAGATGGATCAACATAATCCATCGTAAATATTTTTTTCTATGAAATAATTCCATGTATTGTACCTATATTGTGCCTGTATTTCTTGTTTCAAAGTTTATCACTTCGGTCGTTTCCTATACACGATTAATGACATTATATAATTAATGAACAGATCTCCGAGTGACAGGATTTGAAAAGGGCAGGGTGGAGTTTTGAAAAGGGCAAGCTAGCTACAAGAGTCGTATAGGGGCAATTGGGGGGGGGGGGTCTCCCCCTAGAATTTGTTTTCTTTTCATACTCAATTCAAATCATTTTCCATCATTTTCAGGCTTAAACAAGATGTTGTTGTTTTTCTCTCAAAATTTAGAAGGGTGTGTTTGAATATCAAAATTAAAATTTGTCTCTTTGTCTGTGGTAGTATGATTGTACTTGTCTGGAGTCTTCTTAAGTCTAATGTCACACATTTTTCCTAAAATCTTGTTAAATGAATAGAAAAAAACCAAAGACAGTTAAAAATTTGAAGCAATCAAATAAATACCAAAAAAAAACAAGTATGTAGGGGACGAATCTTAGTTTGGTACGATCGGGATTGGGTACGAATGTTATATTCAGCCTGGCTGTAATTTAGTTGTCTTTGGTGAAATAACGTTTAATATGCTGAAGTTTTAGACTAAAATGACAATAAAAATCACTGCCCTTGCTTAAAAAATCACTTACAAAACATGGTACATTGATAAAATAACTCCGAAATTCGTGCTGACAAAATGGCGGTTTCCGCGAATTTTGTCACGATCGTAGACATGATAGGTAAACATAGCAATAAAGCATCAACATATTTTTGTGGGTTACAAAGAAATTTTCATCATGAATATTTTACAAATCAACTTTCAAAACATATACTGAAAAAGTGATGTATTTGGTTGTGTTAGTGCCACCTTTCTTGTGTTTACAAATCGGCAGTGACCGTCTGCTTCAAAACATTAATGTTTAAAATGGTGAGTCTTGTCTGAACAATACAATTAACAATTATTTTAAAAGATTGAAGTGTGCTTGACACCATTTTTCACCATCTCTTCGCATTCTACAAACTTTCATCATTGAATAAACGAGTTCTCAAAGTATATTCTGATTGGCTGACATTCAATAGCTCCGCCTCCTGCCGATGTTTCCATATTTGGCTCTTCCTAATTATTGGATAAGAAGATCGGCACATGGGAAGATGAAAGGGCAGTACGGCATATTTTAAGAAGTCAATGGGGGCATGGTGACACCTAGCGGGAACACTATTATCATAAGTGTTACGTAATTTGTCTCAATTATGACAGCGGATTAAGGGCTGCCGATCTTTCATAATGATTTAGTTAGTAAAAAGGGCACTAGTTAACGGGATAATTGGTGCTAATAGAGCATTTGTGAAAAGGGCACTACTCAAAAAGGGGACAGGGCGGTAAGAAAAGGGGCACGGGCGCTGCGCCATTGAAAAACGGGCTAGCTGGAGCACTGTCCGTGATTAAGATTTGTTGCATTTATTTCATTTTAGTTTTGACAAATTAATATGTTTAAGTTACATATCAAAAATCTATTTCTAGTATCATTTGCGTTTAAATGCACATGGGGTAAGTTTGCCACGGGGGACGCGGGTAATCCCTCCCCCACAGACACGCCGGGGTAAATGTTGGAATATGAACACGGCATATTTTATTTGTACTGTTATCAGATACCAGAGGTTGGAACTGTTTTCTCAAGATAATCAACTGAGCGACATCAACAATGACATCGATAACGACAACAACCATGGTCAGGAAACTATTCCAAAAACGATGGACACCGCGTTAAAGGTAAGACTGTGAATGATTATAAATGAAATTTATTAACTAACAAATATATATTGGCTCTTTATTGCCTGATAAAGGCATATCACTGCTCCAAGAAGGTTAAGATAACGTCCAATTCTGACCTTGACCTAAAAATAAATTGCAACTAATATTTATTTCGCCTGATACTGACATGTTTCTGTTTCTATAAATGCCTACATGCCTTCCAATTGTTACCTTGACCTAACAACAACAACAACAACAACAACAAAAATTACAACAACAACATGAACATGGTCACAAATAAAAAGCGTAACAAGGACTCGAGTAGTCTTGCTAATATGTTTCAGGCCTCGGCAAACACAGAAGACATAATTTCAACGGACCTAAAAGCAGCCAGGCAAACTGAGAACCCTGCGGCCGGAAGTAAACAACCGTCTAGACGAAGAACAGACCACAAGGAAGATGTTGGTAATATGTTTACAAAGCTATTTTTTTTAATAAAAACAATTATGGGTTTTAAAATTTGTAAAGACTGCCTTTTTCATAAAATACCAAACAATTACAACACCTACAATTATTTTGATGTTTATCTCTATTCGAAAAGATGGGATATAAGGTCGGTCGGTCGGTCATATTTGGTCTGGCGGTCAGTCGGTCGGTAAACCATGTTTTGTCAGCACAATAATCCGTGAAATTCAACTGAGGATTATGAAACTTCAATGGTCGTTTGTTCTTGGTCAAAGGATTGTTATTGATTTTGGGGTCATAAGGTCAAGGTCACAGTATTAAGTGTTAGAATTGTTTTTGTCCGCACAATATCTTGAAAACGTGTTGAAGAAGGATCATGATAATTCAGTGATCATCAAGTCAAAAGTCAAGGTAAAGGTCAACAGTGTTTTAAAAGCATTTGTTGCACAATACCTTAGAATGTTTTGACTTACGGTGATGAAACTTCACTGGTAAATTGCCCTTGTCAGGCGGATGACGTCCGTCGTGTAGATCAGTAGGTTAACGGTTAGGGTACAGTCAACAGTTTTATGAAAATATTTTCCGCGCGAAAGCTTGACCTAGAACAATATACAATTTAATTAAAAGCATTCAATTGACCAGAAGACGTTCATAATATTTTGTCGGGTTAAAATATCAGAGATCAAGGTCACAGCCACTGTTATTTGGAATGTTTGTTCTGTGCAATAAAAAGTAAACACTGAAATGCTTTTACCAAAATACTCCACTCGGTGGGTGTTGTCCTTGACCAATATATGACCCATGTAGTTTTGAGATCAGTAGATCAAATGCTAAGTTTGCCATCAACATAGTTTTGAAAACATTACGGCACAGTTACCTGAGAACGGTTTTGCATTTAACACAAACTAGGCCATTACAGTAATTGTTTTGATGACTTGGACCGCACCTTTACGGCTAAAAACTACTTGACCTTAGACCATTCATTTTACTAGATCATTACAAGAAAAGTCAAGATTACTGTCAAACTTGTTTCTACCAAGAATTGTCCGCACATTAACGGCTGAAAACTACTTGACCTAAGATCATGCAACTACTTCACATGTAGGTGTTTCAGAGTTAAGTTTTCAAACGTCAAGCCCACAAACAATTTCTATGCATTTCTCCTATGCATTGAAATTGGCAAATTCTTCTCACAAAGAGACGCTCAGAGGCTTTATGTTTTACGAGGAAGGTTTATTTAAAAATACAATAAGCCATACGGCCCATGAGGATAAACACACTATCTACAATGGTACGTACACATACATGAATAGGAGAAGGCATTCTCTTTTGTTTACAATGCTAAATAGAGGATTATAATGATAATAGTTAGTTATGGATCATAACATTGCAGATACTCAATATTTATTTCATAGTATACGTCAAATTTGAATTGAGAACAAAATTCAAGGATATTTCGTAATAGTTAGATATTATTATGATTGCATGCTTAGAATTAAATATAACAGTTAAATAATGTATAAATACATATCGATGGCATCAGTTTATAAATTATATGATTAAATCGATTTTCACATCCAACCATGTAAAGACAGACCTAGACACTGGGCGAATACGAAAGTGCGTCGAGGACTAACACACTATTAACATCGCGTAATTAATTCAACGATGGAAATGCACGAAATTTATCCTGCATACACCGATTACCTGTGTTTTAAAAAACTATCAAATGGTTCACTCAGCTAGATCATCACTTTCACGTCGCTATGCCGTCAAATTCACTTCGCTAGGCCGCTAGACCGCCAACATCTCTCCGCTAGGTCGTTAAACCACCAACTTAACTCTGCTAGGCTTCAAAGCCGCCATACCACCATCTTCACGCCGATATGTCGCCATATTGTTAACTTATCGGACACTACTGTTAATATATACATAGTATGAAAGTGATATACCAGTATACCTCGTGTGATAGTGTTTTATGTACTCGTTCTTTACTTTCCAGTGGTTGTCGGTACAGGTAATCCTCAGAGTATTTCAACAGGGATGTATTACTATGACGGCACAGAATTTCAACCTATAAGAGATCCACAATTGCCGTCAGAGATGGGGTAAAAACATTTTATTAATACTGTAAGGTTTATTTTTATTATTTCATCATCATCATCATCATCATCATCATCATCATCATCATCTTAATCATCATCAGTACCAGCATCAGCATCAACATTAGCATTGTCATCATCATCATCATCATCATCATCATCATCATCTTCATCATCGTCATCATCATCATCATCATCATCATCATCATCATCATCATCATCATCATCATCATCATTATCATCATCATCATCATCATCATCATCATCATCATCATCATCATCATCATCATCATCATCATCATCACCAGTACCAGTAGCAGCATAAGCATCAGCATCGTCATCATCATCATCATCATCATCATCATCATCATCATCATCATCATCATCAGCATCATCAGTATCAGCATCAGCATCATCATTAGCATCGTCATCATCATCATCATCATCATCATCATCATCATCATCATCATCATCATCATCGGTAAACACTTTTAAAACACGTCAAAATCAAGATATAACTTCCATCATATTCTTAGAAATTCTGACTAGGGAGCGTGTTTCAAAAAATTGAATTGTATTACAAATTATTCCCGAATTTCTAGCCCTATGGCCATGTCCGACGACGGCAGTAGCTTTCTATGGGTCGGGGCGGCAGGATCACGTGACGGCCGCGGATCAGATAAACCCGAAAGCGCCTATACGTACGTGGACAGCATATGTACGTATGTCGTATATTTAATATATTAAAAAATACGATTGAGTGTTAGCTCACAGGAGTTCACATGAAAAGGTTTTGTGACCAATCGTCTGTTTGATATCTTACGCATTAATGAAATTTGGTAATATTGACTCTAAAACAGGTAAATGTTCAAAAACCTTATAAACACTCCTTACGCAACATGCTCTCCCAAAATCTTCATGAAACTTAGTCAGAGACTGATTGGTTATAGGTCATATTTGATTTTACGTCATATCTGATTGAACAATCTCGCTAAGTCACCTATTGACGTTTAGTTGATACTCTTGGGGCCTCAATTTCTACCAAATTATCATTAAACATTATCAAAACGTGTGTCAGTTTTAATAAGATTTAGTTTCATGTTGGTCCATATTGACTCCGAAAATGCTAAAACACATCACTAACACTCTAGACGCTATAAGTCGAACCCCTTTGGCTCGAGCTCGCTTCGCTCGAAAACCTCGTTGGCTCGAACAGATTGTAAACGACCGATTTCATTAAACTGAAAGTAAGCATTCCCGCTTGGTTCGATTTTCAGAGGCTCGAGGTATTTTCGCCGGTCCCTGGGAGTTCGAGCCAACGGAGTTCGACTTATGTTATCTAAATATATTCATGAAACTTGGTCAGATACTGTTTGTGTCTAGGTCGTTTTTAAGTAGACATCATATCCAATTAAAACATTACCACTAAGCACAAATCCCCAAGTCATTTGTAACATGCTCAAGAGGTCACAGTTTTTACCCGTATTTATCAAACTTGGCTAGAATGTTTGTCTATATCTAAGTCAGCTTTAATAATGTGTCATGTTCGGTGAAAATAGATCTGAAGGTCAACTGTTTGATCAACTTTGTTATCATTCTAGATGGGTTTTTTCTTCTCGATCGTCTAGCCACATACATAACACTTGTTTCTAGCACCAGAATGTGTGAATGATAAACCAAGTTTGATTAATTGTAAAGCAGGAGTCAAAAGAAGTGCACTAGTTCAAATGGTTTTCAAATGCTTCGTATTATTCCAAAGTTGTTCTTGAAGACTGAAACAATTATAATTTTGGTTTGCTGAATTTCTAGTTATTTGTATTTATAAACATAGATATAAACATATCTGCTATTGTCGTAATTATTGCTCATACAAATAATTCTGGAATCACTTTTATTTGAATTTTAAAGACCCGGGCCGACGATTTAGGGCAGAACAAGGCCGTCGAGTTATGGCAAACCCAGGACATGACGTTAACGTTTCCACCTCAATGACGGACCTTCAAACGTTAAACGTCTCAATCAACGTCAGTCTAAACATCGCAGAACTTCATCGATCGCATCAGGGCAGTACGAACGGCGATCGAAAAACGTCAAACATTACTGAGACAGAAACGTCATGGTCAACAAAACTGTAATAGATTAATAATATGTGTCATGTGTGTCCGTTCCGGATAGAAAATTCCGACCCGAGGGCACCTGCGTTGCCAGGTAACGAGGCTTGCCGGCTACGCAGCGTGCCCGAGGGTCGGATTTTTCTGTCCGGAACGGAAACACATGATTGATATTTTTTCTAGCACACCTTAAATTCATTTTTTTTAAATGCAAAGTAAAGCGCATTTTTATGCATATCATCAAAAAGCGCGTGCGATGATGTTTACTGACGTCATGACGCGCAGTATTTTTTATTAACTGCACTAGTCAACATCTTTCTTCAGCATCACGTCTTTTAAGGGTTATTCTGTTTTGTTTTGAAGGTATATTTTTGTAAAATTAATGTTTATGTAAATTATCTATTAAAATATCATAGTTATGGTTACATACTGTGTATAATAAAAGCAGTACGTAAGTATTACGTAACAGCGCGTGACTCATCTGGCATTGGGGGGTGGGGTGGGGGGCCAGATTGAGTTTTCCAGCACGGCTGAATTCACCGGAAATGTCTAACCGGTGTGTTGATAAAGGGTATATATATATATATATATCGTCCGAAACGATGTATGCGACCCAATGTGGTACATATTCGGAAGGAAAGCGCAAATTATAAACTTATGTCAAATAAGTAGGTGATGAACAGAACCATCAGCAATGCAATGAAGATTGGATTTGTGTCAAGTGATTTAAAAAACATTTATTTGTGGAGTAAACTTTACACCAAATGGACTGAAATTATGTGCTAATTAACGAAAGTTTACCTTTTTAATTTCGTTAACGTAATACACCAAACTTTACAAAGTGGTTGCTTCCCTTGCCGTACGGGACACTGTCACCACGCTTGTCACGAGGTAACGAGCAAAGTCACCTGACATATTTGAAAAATGTTAATTTTCGTTTCATTTAAAATAACCAATTATCTTCAACAATCAAAAAAAAAACGTTTTTAAATGGACCTTGAATAAAAAAATCCATACATTCGTGTAATTTCGTCCAAAATAAATAATGCATAGCCAAAACACAGCTAGTGTCGTATACGTGGTGGAACAGATTGTTCTGTGTGTCAAGGGAGATTACTGCGTAGGAGATTTGTCACACACAAGGGAACAGGAGCTGGTGCTGGACATACAAATCAGTGTTAGGATTTGGTATTATCATCAATATGTGTCACCATATATGAAAGTCATTATTTGAAATTTGAAAGCTATTTTTAACTTTGATCCCTTAAAGATGCACTCTTATTCCAAAATAAATTTGTTTTAACTGATCAAAATGGATGAATAAATGTCGAAAACAATTGTTCTTATGGAGGATACTGAATTTAATTTTCTACCTTATGAGACTATAGTAGACAACAGTAAATATTTTAGCATTCACCAATCATTTAATAGTTTTTGCGCTTTCTGCAATTAAATTCACGGTTACAATCTTGTTATCAGTTATTAATATTTTCCATAAATGCATTATAAAGTAAGAAGTAAAAGGTATATCAGTCAAAACTGATATTTGTTATGCATGTGCATGCATGTTTTTTTTAATAAGAGTGTCACTTTAAGTGTATCCTTGACATTGAATACAAATGGCTGGAACGGCGGCTCTGCACTTTTGCTCGATATGCTCAACAACTGTGCCAAATAATTTTCAATTCATTTCATCGTTTGAGGAGTTATGGAGCACACATTTAAACGGATAATTTAACGTTATTATGTTGGTGTGACCTTAATAGTAGTATTTTAAAAATATAATACATATACTACCGTACAATGGGCGTAGCTATGCCTAAAAAACTTGTAGGCCCGATGGTTCTGTGAGTTGTTAGGGACTTTTACATGAACATTACACTCACTTAATTATATTTGCAATTATTACAATAAATTCAAGCAATACACCCTACACGTTGTTTAAATAAACACCAAATTTTGGTTAAAAAACAACAAACTTTTGAGTTGTTCAAACATTTCGAGTAGCTATTAGTTTTTATTGCATTTTGGGGTTATTTAAATGTTGTCATTGTTCAAAAAAGTTGTATGCACAGGCCTACAAGGCCTATATGTAGCTACGTCACTGCGTACAAACAAAATCATTAAGTTAGTAATCGAAACATCACATATTGTCATACGTATTGAAATTTGCTAATTTTGTTAACTTTGACCCCATGGTGAACATTTAAAACATGGCTAAATCGCCTTTGAACTCAAAGTATGACCTTGAAGCCAGAATTTAAGTCGTTGTTTCTCCCGCCAGGACCCATAAAAATTGAATGTGGTTCGGTCGGTCGCTAAATATTTTATTATTTATATTATTTACATCATTTACATATGGTAATGCTGAGTAGTTAAAAGCTGCACTCTATCAGATTGAACGATTTGAAAACTTTTTCATTTTGTTTTTGTCTCAGTTTCAGATGATTTTGGAATCAGTGTTTTAAAATCAGTCATATAGGATGACACACAATAGACCAGAATTTTCTTTTTTTTTTCTTAAAGCGTAAATAGCGCTTTTAGCCATAAAACATCAATTTTCGAGGGTAAATATAAAAGAAAGCAAGCTGATTTCTTATCAGCAGTCTTTATACAGGCGCGTAGCTGACTGTACGCAAATACGCAGTTTCGTAATGAAATTTTGAGAGGTCGAAGTTTTGGTCATACTATTAAAACATAAACAGACCGTTCTTTCTGCAAGGGCAGCACAAAACTATCAGAACACAACCTAACAAGTAGGCCCCGCCATAGTTTGTGCTGTCCATGAGGAGCGCACGGCGAGTGTTTGTTCTGATAGTTTGGGCTGTGCTTGCGGCGAGGAAGGTTAGATTTTACCCTTATGGTTTGCGCTGTCTAAGCTGGGCGTTAGCATAAGGGTAAAATCTAACCGTCCGCGCCGCCAGCACAGCCCAAACTATCAGAACAAAATCTGCTAGTTATATGCTCTGATTGTGTGCCCTTGTTCTAGCGGGATGTACGGTTAGTTTTATTCCGATAATTTGCGCTGTCCTGGTGGGTCGTGCGGTTAGTTTTTGTTCTGGTAGTTTGCGTTGTCCTGGTTGGCCAGCCCCGCCAAGACAGACAGCACATACTATCAAAACAAATTCTTACCGAGCGCCCTACCAAGGCAGCCCATAATATCAGAACGAATCTTAACATTCCGCCACGCCAGGACAGCACAAACTATCAGCACAAATCCCAATAGTCCGCCCCGCTAGGAAAGCACATGCTATCAGAACAAATCCTATCATTCCGCCCCGCCGGGACAACACATACTATCAGAACACATCCTAATATTCCGCCACGTCAGGACAACACATACTATCAGAACAAATCCTAATATTCCGCCCCGTCAGGACAACACATACTATCAGAACAAAACCTAATATTCCGCCCCGTCAGGACAACACATACTATCAGAACAATTCCCAAAAGTCCACCCCGCCAGGACAGCACATACTATCAGAAAATATCCTAGCATTCCGTCCCGACAGGACAGCACATACTATCAGAACAAAACCTAACATTCCGCCCATTCAGGACAACACACATACTATTATAACAGAATATAACATTCAGCCCCGTCAGGACAACACATATTATCAGAACAATTCCTAACCATCCGCAAGCCAGGACAGCACATACTATCAGAACAAATCCTATAATTCCGCCCCCGCGGACAGCACATTCTATCAAATCCTTCCAGTCTGCCCCGTCAAGTCAACACATACTTTCAGAACAAATCCTTATATTCCGCCCCGTCAGGACAGCACACACTTTCAGAACACATCCTAATATTCCGCCCCGTCAGGACAACACATACTATCAGAACAAATCCTTATATTCCGCCCCGTCAGGACAACACATACTATCAGAACAAGACCTAACATTCCGCCCCGTCAGGACAACACATACTATCAGAACACATCCTAATATTCCGCCACGTCAGGACAACACATACTATCAGAACAAATCCTAATATTCCGCCCCGTCAGGACAACACATACTATCAGAACAAAACCTAATATTCCGCCCCGTCAGGACAACACATACTCTCAGAACAAAATCTAATATTCTGCCCGTCAGGACAACACATACTATCAGAACAAAACCTAATATTCCGCCCCGTCAGGACAACACATACTATCAGAACAAATCCTAATATTCCGCCCCGTCAGGACAACACATACTATCAGAACAAATCCTAATATTCCGCCCCGTCAGGACAATACATACTATCAGAACAAAACCTAAAATTCTGCCCCGCCAGGACAACACATACTATCAGAACAAAATATAATATTCAGCCCCGTCAGGACAACACAAACTTTCAGAACAAATCATAACATTCCGCCCACCAGGACAGCACATACTATATAAAAACAAATCATAACATTCCACACCACCAGGACAGTACATACTATTAGAAACAAATCATAAAATTCCGCCCCGCCAGGACAGCACATACAATCAAAACAAATCATAACATTCCATCCACCAGGACAGCACATACTATCAAAACAAATCATAACCATCCACTCCGCCAGGACAACACATACAACAGAACAAATCATAAAATTCCGCCCCGCCTAAACATCACTAATTATCAGAACAATTCCTAACCGTCCGCCCCGCCAGGATAGCACAAACTATCAGAACATATCATAACATTCCGCCCCGCATGGACATCACATATCAACATAACAAGTCCTAACCATCCGCCCGCCAGGACACCACATATCAACAGAACAAGTCCTAACCATCCGCCCGGCAGGACAGCATATTTTCCCAGAAAAAAAACCTAACCGTCCGCCCTGACGGGACAGAACATACTTTAAGAACAGATCCTAACATTCAGCACCGTCAGGACAGCACACACTATCAGAACAATTCCTAACCATCCACCCCGCCAGGTCAGAACAAAAACTAACCGTACCGTGCACAAATGCACAAGGACATCACGAAATATAAGCCCCAAAAGAACAACAGAACAAAACGAATCGTAGGCCCCCGCCAGGACAGCACA